>NC_141756.1:67792336-68123586 GCF_982258835.1 Parasteatoda tepidariorum
ACATAATACTGTAACCATAATACGTGAAATAAATTCCATATTAGCAAGTTACTAAAATCTCAACAGTTTTACAGACTTTTTAATGAAGCAATTTCCATGGAAGGTAAATGCGAACAATACAATTGTTGATTTCCTAGTCTAAAGCTCAACTTAACAAATATATTTCTTAATTACCATAATACTACAACCCGTATATTTAAAATAAAAGCAATTTAAACTAGTTACTTAGATATCAACAATTGCATTCCTATTTCAATGAAAGTAAATGGAATACGAAATAAGTGAATGATATAAAATGCGATGAATGATTACCAAGCTCATTTATAATTAACATATTGCTATAATCATCATACATAAAATAAATACAACATCAGGTAGTGACTAAAATCTCGACAATTTTATAGTTTTTTCAATGGAGTAATTTACGTAACGGGTAAATGCAAACAGCGCAATTACTGATTTCCTAGTCTAAAGTTCAGCATCAATTTAAGATCAGATTCATAAGCACACCCCATTCTCCGGCTCCAGGAATTTAATCCACTCTATTTGAGTCCCTTAGATGCAATTTCTAATGTTGCCAACTTTAAATAATGAACTCAATTCAGTCGCATACACTCATTAGGTATTCCCGCTTGTCTCGCGCATAATTAGAGAAAAGTACTCATCGCCTCAGAACTTGTTGCACGCTTTCGTTGATTTGACCGCAATTCGCAGCACATGATAAACTGAGTTTTGCCAACAAAGGAATGCTTTTGTGTTAGTTTTGTGAAGAAATTCTCCAAAAGTACTAGTACCTGCTACACACTGGGGGAAAAGACTATCCCCAGTCGAGGCGTTAAATTAATTAACTCGCGATTTTTCCCCCAGCGGGCATTTGTATTTTGTGTGTGTTGCCAGAGTTTTGGGGGTTTTAATTAAGAATCACGTCTCTTTGAATCTGAGAATATCTGACAGGCGTAAACAAAAGAAATGCATTCGAGTAACTTTTCAATCTCCCATTCCATTTCTTGGAGAAATGCATTGAATATTAATGCTAGATGAACTATAGTTATAAATCTTTTAGATCAACCAAAGATTTTTTTTTAAAGATTGTATTAGTAATTGCCCATGTTTAATTGTTAGTTATATTTTTAGTGTGATCAGCCTAGGATATAAAAGTAAAAGCTCTCTGGCACAAATGTTATTCAAAGGAATTGGGTTTCAGCGGTTTGGTCAGAATCTTCATTGTTCGAAAATCCATATAACATGCAATTAATCGATAATTACTACAGTAAACTATATCGGTTGGTGCTTTGCTTTGGGAAGTTATATGTTTTATACAAATAAACATTCTATAGCATGCAAAGCTAAAAGTTCTATCACTTTTAAATATCACATCAAAACATATGAAATGTGAAAAAAGAGTTTTGAAAATCAATTTCTTTTATTACTTAATTAAATGTTAATTAAATTTATGCAATGTGAAATGAAATGGAAACATTTTTCCATGCAGACACTCGGTTTTTAGAAAATTATTAATTTTAGCAGTTATAGTATAATTTGCAATCACGCAAAAATATTAAGTTTAATTCCTACCATTTAATTTACTAAATGCTTATTGACTTTGTTTCTGATCAGTCAGTTTTTTCCATATCTGTGCAAGCCATAAACTAAGATCTACTATCGTATGAAACTATACAAAATGAGTGTTTGTAAACAAATAAATGCTTGAAAAACTGAACTAGATCAGTAAATTGACTGTTACGCATCAGGACTGTCTAACCATCCTAAAACGGAAGCATGGAAAGTGTTACCATTCTATTTCATTAAATTACTTTATGCGTCGTTGCAGATAATAATTTAGGTTAAAGAATATATTAAGCAATGTTATCATTGACTTGTATAAAAAATGAGTTTTTTCTAGTGACTTTTTGTTGATTTTCTTGAATTTACGAAACTAATGTTCAGCTTTAAAACGTTCGTCTTATAAATAAAACTCTGGACATTAAAAGTTCTTTGTTTGAACATTTCGAGTTTTGAGACTTTTTAAAATTTCAAAAAAGCAATAGGCCATTTTTTCGTGTCGAAGAAAAAGGAGAAAAAAACAGAAATATTTATGGTAAAGTTGTACTGAAAAATTATAGTAAAAACTACAAGAATATAGTTAAATGTATAAGAATCATAGGAACACCAATAACACCTCCATAAGAACACCTCCATAAGAACACCATAGGAACATCTCCATCGGAACACCAAAAAGCTCCAAAGCTACTTTTGACCAAAGTGCTTTAGTAAAAATTTTGGTGAAATTAGCAATAAAATATAATTTAATAATATTACATATAATTTGGTAAATGTGATAAAATTTTATAATTTTATCATGGTATCTTAGAGCATGTCACGAAACCATTTATTCAGTTAAATTTACATTAAAGTTTTGTACTTGTGTAATGAGTAGTTACACGAACTATAGATTTGTAAACGAAAACTTCTGGCAACTCGTAATCATATAAATGAAAAAATTACTAAATTAATGGTTTAAACACCATACATTTTAGTTTTATCACCAGAAATGTCATTACCATACATGATAGTACTTCTACCAGAATATTTTTATTCATGTAGAACATGGTACAAGTTTTGAATAATGCTTTAAAATATTTACAAAATGTGAAAGCTTTAACGAGTTTTTGTGAGCTAATATTGGGGTTTTTTTTTAATCCCGAAAATAAAAAAATTGCTCATAAATATATAAAACCCCATTTGTAAGGGGTGGATATCCCATTTTTCAGTGGTAATTGTTACAGTTTCAATTTCTTAATATAATTTAGCTACATTAAATTAAGACATTTGAAATTCGTAGAATTTATTTATTTTTCTAACTCACAGAATTTGCTAATTTATAAACTAAACAGTGAACTAAAAATATCCAAAAATCATTAAGAATAATTTTATTTATTTCAGAAAATAAATTTAAGATCCAATACGGTTGAAATAATCGTAATTTATTTTAAATAAAAAATATTTGTGTCGACATAAATCTGAACAAACCTGACAAAAATATTTTATTTAAACCGACTCTATGTTTGGCTAGAAACACTGAATTTATTTATGTAACGCTACTGACTTGAATTAACAAGCTTTATGAAACACAAACTGACTTGAAAAGTCCATAAACAAAGTTTGTTCGCTAAGAAGGCTCTGAACAAGGATTACGAAAGGTGAGAACATACTCATTACTTGTAAGTATATCAAGAGTTGTCGCGATAAATACTAATCTTCAAGCAGTAGGAGTCGATTGCAAATACTTGAGAAGATTTTGTGCTTTTACTCTGTCTGTGGATTATTTGTTTGCATTAATAATGTTTATGTTTAAACAAGAGACACGAACACAATTATTTCTGCATGGAAGAAATACAGCCTAAGTCCTTAAATTTTCACTGACACTTAGTTACAAAAGGTAGATTTCCCAAATAATATTTCCTGCGTGGTCTTAACATATGATTAAATGTGCTTAGTATACCTATTTATTAAAATTAATTATTCTTTCTATCGAAATATTTGACTATGTGTAAAGAAAAATATTTTATTATAATCAGCTATGCGCAATTGTCTTTTGGTGCTCCACAAGGAGACAAAAAAATCTGGTAAAATTCATATTCTGCACAGTAGTGACATTTCAGATTTGAAAAAAAATCATGAAACGGAAATATATTATATTTAAACTTTCATTTGGTAACTTTTTTATTCATATGGTTACGTTTTATCGGTTATATACCAAACATTAAGTAAAACATACAAAACTGAAAAGTAAATTTTACCAGATAAATGGTTTTTGTGCTATGTTCTAAGATTTCACGATAAAATTAATTGCTTTTTCCATATTTACCAAATTCTATCATGCATTATGAAACCATATTTTATTGCTAATTTTACCAAATTCATTGCCAGAGCGTTTCGGCAAAAATTACTAAGCTTTTTAGTGTTTCCATAAAGCCAGAAACGCAGTAAACTTTCCCATATTCTGATAATTTTGACCATAAATATTTTCTCAATAAGTATTTTTCATATTTAATATAGTTTATAAATTTTTTTCACTTTCAAAGTCCATATTTTTTACATTTACTTTTAAAAACTAGATTCATTTTAATTTCCATTAAGGATATTTGCTTAAAAAAGTTTCATATTACATTTAAGAGTTATTGAAATTCATATAAATCTATTGAATTAATAAAGTTACATGCCGTTCTACAGGGTATAACATCGTGATCACTAGATCTAGCAATTTTAAAAAGAAAATAAATCTTAAAGGCTTTCAATAATCAGAAATAAAACTATTCTTTTTAAAATATCTTCCATACTAATTTAAACCTTTAACAGTTCAGAAGAATTTCAAGTATTCTTTCCACCAGGTATAGGTAATGATTAATTATAATAATTAATTGTAATCAATACTTGTAGTTAATTATTGTTAATAGTAATAGTTATTGTTAATAGAATAGCGGTTAATTACAACAGTTAATAGTAATGTTTAATTACAATAGTTGACTAATTATAATGATTTACTTAAAAGGTTAATTATGATGATTAATGATAATTATTAATTGTAATCAAACTAATTTCAAATATGATTGCAATAAGTTTTATAAAAATAATAAAATGATTTCAGCTACTATTATATGTGTGGTATTGAACCCCATACGTAAAAGTACCATTCCTTTCATATGGAGACATCGGTTAATTAAGGATTAAAAAATGCCGTAAGAATTTTAAAGGACTGGTAAAAAACGTCGGTTTTCTTATTTTTGGGTGGAAAAATAAATAAGTACAAATTAGATTTTAAAATCACTCTCCTTTATTCTAGTTCAGACATCGATGCAAACTAGATTGTTTACAAAATGCTTAAATTGTGGATTCCTTACACAAAAGATTTTTGCCCGAACCCACTGAGCCTTATTGGAAAAGTAGGACACCCCCACAATTATTCATATTGAGATAGTCCTTTATTGAGATAGTCCTATTGAGATAGTACTTATAGTCTAATGGGTGTTTTATTTTACCTCATGCATTTTACTTGTATGACCTTTTGCGCGCTCTATACGACAACACAAATAAGCTGGATATGCATCAGTTTTTAAAATAACTTTTTCTAACTTGAATATGATAATGATTCCCAATTTGTAATAAGTGGAGTTTTTTTTAAATTTAAATAAGACTTTTGTATGAAGAACGCTCAAAAATAAATAAAAACCTTGAACACTTGAATGCTTTTACTTTAATGATCGGATTTTCAAATTTTATGATATGATTATTCAACAGGAAAGTCAAAAATTTAGTTATAAATTAGTTACTTTATTTTACAGGATAAACACAATTCTTTTTATTCGATGGATTTTAAAATTGGGTTTCCAAACATAGGATGGAAAAACTGATAAAACTAAAAAAGAGTAGCAGACTCAAAAAATACGTTACACGTAATAATACGTACTTTTCAAAAAAGTGGTATAAACCTTGAGCATCATGATCTAATTTTTACTTTTGAGTGTCATCATGTAATGATGAAATTACTTTTTGCGTGTATTGCCGTTTCATGTAATTTTTACGAATTTCCCCAAGCGCTTAGAACCATTTACACATATAAAATAATTCTTGCATGCAATTACAAAATTCATTTACTCAAAGCTATGGTTCTTAAAATATAATCACTAATTTGAGATTACTTTATTTATAATCACTTCTTTTTAAAATTTTTTGTGACAAAATTTAAAATTTTTTGTCAATCTCTTAAGACTATATTAAGACTTGACCAATTACAAAATTCAAAAGTTTTATGAAAACGTTACAAAAGCTCCTAAATTTTCAAGTTATAAAAAAGTTATATTTTTAAATTCTTATTTCAGGTGAGCAGTTCAATCAATTGTATTTTAATGGTAATGTTGAATTATAATCGCAGTTTCCGGATTGTGTCTATCTCTATACTTTCGGGATAAAAAATAAAACTTTTGTCGAAAATGTTACGTATGTCTGACACGTTATTTCTGATTTCGTTTCTAAAAATGTCTCTTATAATTAACTAATTAAATAACATTTTATCTTTACTACTTGAACAACTAAAATTCAGCCTTAATGCAGTATCTACTCCAGTGATTCTCAACCTTTTTTTTGTTGCGGCACACCTTTAACGATTTCAAAATTTGACGGCACGCAATGAAAAAAAATTAGATTAAAAGTTGTTTAATTACCTATTTTACACTGTGCTAAATAGTTTGTGATAATGATTCTGAATGTGAAATAAAATAATATGTACTACAAAAGTACATTTATTAAGGGATTAATTATTTCTTTCGACCAATTCTTATTAGTTAGTAACAGTTATTTATTTTTTTGCTAGTTATTAATTGTTAGCTTGTTTTCTATAGTTATTAACTGTTAGTTTTTTTGTGATTTCTTGTTAACTAGTTTTCTTACCAATTATTAATTGTTAGCTTAATTTTTGTTAGTCATCCTTTGTTAATTTGTTCTTTATATATATTTGTTTTTTTTAGTTACACTTTGTTAATTTGTTTGTTAATTGCATAGCTTACTTTAATGCTCTTACAAGATGTTTTAAAATTGTGAGCCACATACAATTTAAACACTTCCATCTCAGAGACAAGACAATCGCCGGTTAAAGCGTGGAAAAATTATACAAATTATAAAAAGTATATATATATATATATATATATATATATATATATATATATATATATATATATATATATATATATATATATATATACTTATATATGCACAATTTTCTTTAATTTAAACTTTACTCATAATAAAAAAAAGCATAGTAATTTTTATTGTATCATTTCTAATATTTGGCTGCACATTTTAAGAATATGGCGGCACACAAAAGTGCCGCGGCACAGTGGTTGAGAATCACTGATCTAATCCCTATACTCCGGCAAAGCTAATATTTAAGTATTATCAAATAAAGGATCACATCATTTTTTTCACTGTTTTATCAAGTAACGCTCTTCATGTCTTCATGACCACGTTTGACGACTTTTTCACACTTCCTATTACCATTGTCACTGTTTAGAAGGTCCAGGATAATACCAGCACTTTTTAATAACATATTTTATTCAACAAAACAACATCAACAATGGTATACAATTAACAAGCAGACAAACATAACATCTTACATCCAGATCTCGTACGTAAAGCCAACTAATCTAGAAGTATTTGGGGGAGGTTATCCAATGGATGCGCGCATGCGCTAACATTTTAGTTTCAGTTCGTATTTCCAAAAGTTTCACTTCGGATTTTAACTTACCACACCATGTTAACAAATATAACGCATAAAACAATAGTAAAAACGTCCTTTTTACCATGCATACAGATACAATGCATAAAATAATAATAAAAAGAGTTATATTTTTTTTATCGTCTAGTACCATACACTTATTAAAGGATGAAAATTTAAATATTTAAGTTCGTAGAAATAATTAAATGGCATTTCTCAGCGAGATATTAGACTGGGATGAATTGTTTTATTTTTAAAACTTTTTTTACCATGCAATTTAATAGGTAAAAAAAATACAGGACAAAAAAAAGCAAAAATGTAACTAAGAGTTATTACAAAATTTGTCCAAAAATAGCACATGCCATGCTAGTTTCGCTTTATATTTTTACTAGCGTACAATTTTAAAGTATTTTATATACCGAGGAAAAACGTCTGATCTAAACTACCAGAATATGATGTAATTTATCATGTTTCTGGCTCTATGGGAACACCAAAAAGCTCGGTAAAGTTTGGTAAGGATTTCTGTAAAATGAACAACAAAGTATGGTTTTATTATACATGATAAAATTTGGTAAATGTGGTAAAATTAGGTAATTTTATCACATTTTCTATAAAATTTACTTTTCAGTTTTGTTTTTTTACTTAATATGTGATAATGAGAGCTATAATTTTCATAACCAGAATTTACTGTAAGGCGTTACTATATAAACGGAAAAACTACCAAATGAATGGTTTAAATGTCGTATATTTGGTTTCAATTACCAGAACTTCCGTTTCGATACCATAGATGCTATAACCATACAGAGCGGAAAATTTACCAAAATTCCTTTCCCGTGTAAATTTAGATTTTTATTCTTTTTCTGATCAAATTTCTCATACTTAGTACCAGTCTGATCTTTCGTATCTGTATTTGTTTACTGTTTTCTCTTTTAACAAGTTTACATTAATGCAAACTATTCTACAAAGGTTGGCCATTTCGTATTTTAATATGTCTCAATCATATAAAATTAGGTTTACTCCGAGTATAGACTATAAATTTTTAACACATAAATGTTTTTTAATTACTGATGTATGTAGTTGGCATATATGTACTCAAACACTAATGTTCCATTAATGATTAATTTAGGACTACGGAAATAAACAGATGTAAGACATGCATTTCATCCAAAGATATCAAAGCTTCCCAATGAATACATGAATAATAGCTATAAAATATCCAATTTACAACCATGGTCGTATGCATACTTTATCTCAAATTTTGATTATTTATGTGCTGTGATCAAAACCTTTACTCTTTCAATGGATTACATGCTTTTGAAACCGTGTATCCTGATAAATAATGATATGATTCGAGTTTCAGCAAATACTAGACATCTAATAGCCACACTCATGTTGGTTGAAACGAAAAGGGAAGGATATATTTAACAATTTTGTACTTACACAATGCATCTTATAAGGCAGTTACTTATACATTAATACTATTTAAATCAATATACGTTTATTGAAGTAGTTTTCATAAATATTATATGTTTGCATATTATGATAACATTATTTAAATTATTTCCTTAAATATATATATTCAAGTTCAAATATATCTATTGTCAAAACGTAAAGCGTCAATGTAAATATTTTACAGCGTTAAAAAATTTATATAAATTTCTAAGCAAATGATATATATTTCTTTAATAAATAATCACATTAATATTTATTTCTATGTCAAATATCTCAGAAGAGATCTCTAAATAGTATAGTATTTATTATAGTTTCAAAATAATATAATTCTGTTATTGAAGCACAATTGAAGAGTTAAGTATAAAAAATATTTAGTAAAAATGTAAGCATATTCATATTTCTTGGTTAAGCAAACATTTAAAAAAAAATGTTTTTTTTTTTAAATTTTTTCGAAAATACTTAGACTTCCGGAGAAAAAAAAAGATATGTTAAGCGACAATATCATGGATATTAATTTTTCCACAGGAAAAGTCCAATTATATTGGATTAAATTGTAATAACTTTGAAGTGAGTTAAATCACATTTTTTTTGTTATCAAAATAGCCTAATTTTGTGAATTGAGTCAGAATACTTTTTGTCTCATATGCCGGATAACTTAAGATATTATAAAAATATTTTGCACAAAAGAAAAAATTTGAACTCGATTTATAAAAAAAAGGAATGGAGGGGGGTCGCATTTTAAAGCAAATACCCATATATATATATATCAAAAAATGATTATAAATTGTTCTTAAGAAATAATTCAGTTCAAAAAGTAAAATTAAAGTAACGGGGATGATAAAATGACCATTTTTTAAATATACATATTTTTAACGAGGTGGAAAATGCTTTAATTAATTATAATTAAGAGATTTGATAATGTATGGAGAACTATTTTAGATTTTTTTAACTATATATATTGTTCACCACCGAATTTATTTGAAACCGATTAGACACGAAAGAATGAGTGCCATATATTTTTGAATTTCATAAGAAAGATTGTGTGTCATATTTTCCTAAAATACTTACTTATACCTAGAAAAATAAATTATAAAACACATTGATTTTGTTGAAAAAAAAATTTCACTAAAATGTGAGACGTTTGAGAGATAACATTAAGCATAAGGTTTTGGCCAAACGTTATACGAAATAGGTATTTTTAGGTGTACCTTATTTTTTTTTAAACATTTTCACGCATGCGCTATGAAGCTCGAATAGCGTTAGCGTTACAATTAGCAGAAATCTGTAATCTCATGCAAAAGCTCAGAAGAAGAAAAAAAAGAAATTTGAATGGGTAACTGAATTTTATAACAGTCGTTGAGCAGCCGACCGATTTTTTTTTTTTTTGGAGGGGGGTTACGACTACTAATGTTCAACCCCATAACCTTGTAATTTTGAACCCAATCCAGAAGACAATGAAAAATAAATATTTCGTCTACACACGCAATCTGTATAGCACGAGGGGCGGAAAAACACCTATTTCTAAAATCTGTCTTAAAACCCGCATAAAATTCCTTATAACAATCTTTTTCAAGTGTATAATGTTATGTTATACTGTTTGGAGAAGGTAATTATACATTTGGTGTTTCTAACACTATTTAGCCTCAGCTATGCAAACCCTCTGTAAAGTCACTCACCAAAATTGGTCTTAAGGGAGTGTCCTAGGAAACTTCTGGACAATCAAACATGTTTCAATTAGCATTCTGGTTATATGTTCAATTTCTTAATACCTTTTGTTAAATAAAGAGCAAACTTTTTTTTAAATCTAAATATCGAAAAATTAATGATTCCCAAATTAGGTGATTATAATTTCATTTCTAAATACTAATTCTTCAATACTGATAATTATATACAACGAGCTGCATTTAATTTACAAATATAATTTAAAATATGACCCACTGTTAATTTTCGAGCCTGTCACCTCTGAAATTTAGGAACACCTCCCATGAAGGCATAGCATAGCGTACAAAATCGGATAGGGGGAGTTTTGAAACTTATAAAAAATTGAATATAAATTGTAGATTTTATTATTGATGAAAAAAATCTCTATAATTACAGGAACAAGTTATCAATGAACTTATATGTAGGTAGTTAATGTAAATTTTGCGAACTATTTGTGTTTCCTTTATCTAAGCCAAACAAATAGCGAGTATTTGGAACAATTTTTATAGATAAAGTGCTGTTTAAAAACGTTTGGAACGCTGTCCGCTAATAAGTATTACTAAATCATGAAATGTGAAACATTAATCAGTAAGAGAAAGTATTCTTATGTTTATTTTTGCAACCACTTGTATGTATTAATCATTACGGCTTCATTACATTTATCTTGTATAAAATTAATACACTTTATTTGCGCTGCGTAAAGATAAAAACGGAAATACATTGAGAATTCCCGTCTTTGGAATAGTTTTAGTTCCCATTCTGATGAAGGCTGCTCTGTGACGTAATATCGATATCAGCTGATCGCCTCTCGACACAAACAGAAACTTTAATAACCTCATGCCGTCTACTATCAGTTTGTTTTTCTTTCATCCGCTCCGTAGTACAAAATTTATTAATGGAGAGTGGTTGATCGTGTAAGCTTTACTCTGGAAACAGTATGTTTATGTTCATTACTTGATATATTTATTTATTGTTTAAAGTTCAACACAATTATTTATCATAGTTTTTTTTAAAATAGGAACTTGGACTTTTTCTACTGAACTTCAAAACGATTGCAATGTGAACGATTTCAGAACTTTTAATTAGGTTTTACTCCTATAATCATGTACACTAAAAAAAACTTGCGGATTGAATTGTGCAGTGAGAATTCTAAGTTCAACGATGCTTATTCTTTCAGAAGAATACGTAAAATAAATTCAGTAAATGCTAAAACTGCAACCAATGGAAATTTTGTTTGGGCGAACAAACAATATTTTAAATCCCCAGTTTGCGAAACTTTTGAAAATGGTCGTTTGGTAAAACGTTCTTCTAAGCCTGTCGAGCATCAATCACTTAGATTTAATAGAGTTAATGAACATATTGCTGTTAAAAATGAGAGTGAAATAAATATTTCAAAGAAAACTAAAAAAGTGTCTTTCCAAGACCACAATAATTATAATCACGATATTGAGATGAAGAGAGAAGAAGAAATTGAATACATGGATGTTGTTAGATCAAAAAATAAAATCACAACTCCAGAGAAAAATGTACCTCGGAAACGGCCTTGTATTAGTAACATCGATTCCTTCAATCGACATCCAAGTAATGTTTCTAATTTATTCAATTCTTTGAATGATCATAAAGATAATCTTTTGATCAATAAGCCACAAAAGAATGAAATTCAATCTCTTAAACATAATGGTCCACAAACTGTAAAAATGGAAGAAAAATCTAATAAGCCGCAGTCAGTACTAAAAGAAAACACTGGTTTTGACAATATCCAAGGTATGTCATCAAAAATCAAATCTCTTTTGAACATACCTGTGAACAGCAACGAAAAAAATGATTTAGACAGGGAAACTAAACAGGAAAATTTTATTCAATTCAGTTTATTCAAAATTCTATTCTATTCTAAGATTCTATTCAATGCTCTATTTCAATTAATAAGAAAGAATTTATCAGAGTATACTGCTGAAGTTTCTCTGCAAAATAGCTGGAGAACAGAGAAAAATTCTTATGCTCTGATCCAAAATAACAATCGACAATCTTCTTCCATGAATAGAGATTTGAATGAGACAGATAAGAGCCCTTCTTTCGGACATGACAAAATTAAGAGTCCATCTTTTGGATATGAGAAAATTAAGAGTCCTTCTAATGAATATGAAAGAATTATGAGCCCTTCCTTAGATGATTGGATTAAACAGTGGAAACAAACTTGGAGACAAAGAAATTCTGATTCTGAAAGTGTAAATAAAAATACCACGACTACTAGGAGCAATTTGAAGGAAGATAAAGAGGACAACAAGAACACTTCTAAAGCTGTCAAGGATTCTGGAAGAGAAGAACAAAACAAAATAAAAAATATCTCGACAGTATATACTTCTGCAAGTAATGATAGATATGACAACAAAACTGATTCTGCAACGATTAAGAATTGCTTAAGTAAAGAAAGTCGAAGCAGCAAAGATATTTCTGAAACTAATGAGAATTTTGTAAGAGAAAATAAAGTTACAAGCAAAGATAGCTCTCCAACTATAAAGAATTGTGCAAGCCAAGATAGACATGGAAACAAATATGGTCTTGCAGTAACAAACAAGTCTACAAGTAAAGACATCGAAAATAAGAAATATATTCAGAAACCTTCGAGTGCTACATCGGCTGACCAGATCTACTCTGAAAAAGATGCTCTGCTTTGCTTGCAGGTGACTGGTCAAAATTTGACCTCTGATTTGACTGTGAAAAAAATAATGTTGGAGTATGTTAAGTCCCGAAGACCAGAATTAATGAAGTTGATTCCACTTGAGAATTCCAAAAGTGAAGAAATTCCATATAGCTGCGCAGCAATCATGATTCTTTTGCAGTAAGTAGAAGCTTTATTTTCTTGTTATAAGCACTTGTTTTAAACATAAAATTTTTTACTCAATTTAAAAATTTTCTTAAAAAAATAGTTCTTGATGAATAATTAAAAACTTTTTTTTTTATTATTGTCACTTTTTGGTGAAATTTTTGTTAAATTATTGAAATGAAATTTTTTAATTTGTATAATTAGTGTGATTTAACTGTAAAAATTTCCTTGATCCAACATGAAGGCAAATACAAATAAGGTGCGTAGCACAATTTTTTATTTATTTAGAAATTACAGAGTATTGTTATTTCTATTTTAGTATTTAAATGTGCCTATTTTGACAGTTATAACAGCATTTTTGTAAACGTTACCATATCATACCTCCTTGGTAATGAAATCTTGCTCTGAATTTAAAAGTTTTTTCTTTAATTAAATGATAACGAATTGAATATTTTTAAATAGTTCTTGATTATTAATCTATCAGGATATATACGTATACAGCGTGAAAGGTTTCTTGAATCAAGCTTAAAGCTTTTTATGTTTTTGTGCACATTTTTTTTAAAAATAAAGTCAGTGTTATTTTTAAAAAAATATTAAATGCTTCCTTTATCCACTTGCTCGAGCGGTTCTCAACCTGTGGGGTGCCCACCCCCCGTAAGGTGGCGCAAGCACACTAGAAGGGTGGCGTGAAAATATTCTAGAGAAAATATTATTTAAAAAAATTGATTAACTGACTGAAAAGAAAGCACACATACGATAGAAAACAAAATACATTTCGACTTATTTAATAACTTATTAAAGTAAAAAAACTTATGAAATTGAAACTTAGGATGGGTGAGCCAAAGGTGGCCATAGATAAGCTTTGAGGATTTTACCTAATTTTCTGATTAAGTCTGAGTGGCTAATTTTTTTTTTTTTTTTTGCAAAATTTTACACTTATCTCTAATACATATCACATATACTTTTGATTGTAAAATAGAATTTCATTTATTCTATAGTACAATTTCACAATTTTAGCTTTTGCCCATACTGTGGCCCATATATTGAAATCACTTTTTCACTTACTCAAATCATCTTTAGAAAAGACACTTGGACTGACAAATTTTTTTTATATATATCATTTACATTGATAGTTCTCGTGTGACGTCACTAGTGATTCTTTTGAGTTAACTCATTAAAATAGATCAAGAATTACTGATTAATTCTTTTAAAACAGTTCACTAACCATAACTAGTAAGTAAGAGTTAACACTAACCATATTGGAGTTAACTAACCTAACCCATAACTAGTATTAAAATAACCAAATTAAGAAAATACCAGAATCTATCACAAAAACAAATTGTCTTCTGGTTTCGCCACTTGTCGTGAAGTCTATGAATACTTCTTCCTCATCAATCATCCTTCGGGAGTTTTATGAAATAGATCCCTGACCCACTCGTAATTTGCTATCAGTTTGTCGTCAGCAAGAAAATACTTTTTTTAATTATTTACCAGCAAGGTTAAATGATGTTTCATGAAATGCTCCGAAATCATGGAAGGTGATGATTTGGTTGCTATTTTTCGAATGGAAAAATAGATTGATGAGCAATTTCGTAAATTATGTTGGCAGGCCACAATGGTTGTTTTTTTAACAAACTCTATTAATGCAAATTCACCGTAAGCCAATTCCTTCCTATTTAATGCAGAATTATTTTTGTGCTGCTTTTAAGAAAGTATAAAATTATCACTGCTGTATTTAGACTTATTATCAACCATTATGCAAACATATCTATTAGCACTTATTCTGATGTTTTATGACTCTACTTTTTAGATTTTTCTTTTTTTACTTTTTAGAGCATATTTAATTCTGAACTTGTTAACTGGAAATTTTTTTTAGCGCTCTTCAACTTTGAGCATCAATATCAGCTGGTAATTTTTATTATTTTCTTTTTTGGGGGGAGTATAACTGCATTTTCAATTTAAGTGGAGATAAAAATTTCAGTAAAAATTTTAAATCAATTAAGAAATGTTTAATAAACTATTGCAGAGAGGCAATAGTTTATTAAACTTGTAAGCTACTTTTAATTCTCTTGGTGAAGTGATAACGTCTATCATGTTTCTCACTTTATCAGAGTATTGCTAATAGCTGGTATCAGGTTTAGTAAAAAAAATTTAATTTTTTTAAGTAATGTATTTGGTTATTGTTTAAGCTTTTAAAATCCTTTCTTTTTATAGAAAGTTTTTTTTAAAGTTTAAATAAAAAAAAAATATTTAAATGATGTTACTAAAATAATTTAACACACTGTTAGAGTTTGATCAGTCATACAGAAAGAAAATTGAAATAATTGATTGACAATTTTCTAAGTACATATGTGGAAGAAATCTTCCATAGAATTAGTTTTAGCTCTCTTCTTAAGATGTAAAAGGGATTTTACTTTTGCCATGTAATCCTATGGAGAGTAATATGAATGCAATTTCCCCATTAGTTAGTAATTAATATTTTTGAATATTTATTTATCTCATTTTATTTGTTGAAATGGGTTAAATTAAAACTATTATCCAAATTTAAATATGAGGTTGTGAGTATTTTTAAAATTCAAATTTTATAAATACTTTTGACCTTAACTTTAAAAATTAGGTTAATATTGGTTACATAGAACACATTTCAAACATTTAAAAAAAATTGTCTTAATATATATTTCTTCAGGCTAACATAGGTTAAGTATGACACGTGGAGATGAAAATATGATAGCTAGATTTGAGAGAAAAATACTGCGAAGAATTTTTGGTGGAATAAGTAAAAACGGTACCTGGTTTAGAAGATCTAACACGGAACTTTACAAAGCATATAAAGAACCTGATGTCATTAAATTTATCAAAATTTAAAGGATTAAATGGGCAGGCCACATTATAAGAATGGAGGATAGCAGGACAACCAAAAAAGTTTTCTGTGCCTGGCCAACAGGTACAAGAAAAAGAGGACGACCAAACCTAAGATTTTTAGACTGCCTTGAAAAGGACCTACAAATTATAAAAATAATAAACTGGAGAACCTTGGCTAAGGAAAGAATGTCTTGGCATAGGCTTGTTGAGAAGGCCAAGGCCCATCCTGGGCTGTCGTGCCAATAAGAAGAAGAACAGAGGTTAAGTAGAATCTTTTTTCTGTTTAAAAGGAACCCCTATGTATACTATGGGACCTTTCAACTCTTTTATCACTCTACCTGATATATTTATTAAGAAAATATATAGTGATTAAAACATACTGTTTAATATACATATTTTATTTCAGATATCTTTTCTCTTCATGTCAAAAAATATCAAGCTGGAAAGTAGCCTTGGAAATTATGGCTCTTAGCCTTAAATACAACTTGAAACGGTTGAAGGAAATGTCTGAGCAATATTTTGCAGAAAATCCCCCAACTCTGCAGAATGTGGAAGAGATCATTCACAATGCATGTTACTTAAAGGTAATGTATCATTTGAACAATGCAACTAAAGTTGAAGGTTTATCATTGTATCAATACTTGTGCATTACTCCTCTGTCTATGGAATTTAAATACATACCTTCTTCTTGCATTGTTTTTTCCAAACTTCTATCTGAATTTTGCATACCATTGCATCCCGTGAACCATGACTTTTCAGCAGCGTTTAAGAAAGATATTAGAAATGTCCTTGCGTTTGAGGCGGTGAAAGGGACTTATGTTTTGACGGGGATTCAAATTAAGTTTGATGTGCATTCTTTAGAAAGAGTGAATATTGAGTGTACAGTTTCGAAAGGGAATCAAATGATTATTTCTGATGAAAAGGAAGAACGCTTAAGATCTTTGATAATCCTTAATTTCGGTAAGGACGTATTGGTTCAGCCGTCAGAAAGAGTTAAAGTTTCCGTCATGATCGAGGATATTCAACCTCGTATTTGTAGTGGAGTTACAAATCTTAAATGTGTGCAGAATTCAAATGGGTGTCATTTCACAACAGAATTATCTTCAAATGTTTCGCCATGTTTGATTTTTATTGAAAAACTTCTTTATACTGTGAGCTTCTGAACAAATTAACATCTCCTAAAAGGGATTCTATGTCTTTACAATTCATCCCATTTGTTTGTTATTTCAACAATTTTTTTAAGGAAGTGATGTATTTTTAATTGATGTATTTGTAATGGAGTTACGAACCTTAAATGTGTGCAGAATTCAAATGGGTGTCATTTCACAACAGAATTATCTTCAAATGTTTCGCCATGTTTGATTTTTATTGAAAAACTTCTTTATACTGTGAGCTTCTAAACAAATTAACATCTCCTAAAAGGGATTCTATGTCTTTACAATTCATCCCATTTGTTTGTTATTTCAACAATTTTTTTAAGGAAGTGATGTATTTTTAATTGATGTATTTGTAATGGAGTTACGAACCTTAAATGTGTGCAGAATTCAAATGGGTGTCATTTCACAACAGAATTATCTTCAAATGTTTCGCCATGTTTGATTTTTATTGAAAAACTTCTTTATACTGTGAGCTTCTAAACAAATTAACATCTCATAAAAGTGATTCTATGCATTTACAATTCATTCCATTTATTATTTCAATTTTTTTAATGTAGTGATTAATTTTAATTACTCATTAAAATATTTTGATTTGATTTTTGATTTGTTATTTCCCAGTAAATGTTTAAAAAAATGTACAAGTGTCACCCTGCCACACAGAAAATAACAAAATATCTTAAAATTTCATTGCATTTCCCTAATCTCATTTTTTGCTGCTAATGCTGATAAAATTTCTAATCACCCCGAAAATCTCAGAAAGCTCTAAATATATTTGTACGTTTCTTTTTATAAAGTTAACTGAAATTTTACTCTCTTAATTTTTGTCTAAAAATAAATAAAAAAAAATTTTAACTTATTCTTACATTTTTTATAATATTACATGTTTGAAAATAAATCAGTCTTTCTTCTATTATTATTTGTCTATTATCTTAAGCTTAACATTAGCAACTAAAAATAAGATTGATAGTATGTGTTGTCTAAAATGGACTGAAAGACACATTTTTTTTAACTGTTGTTATGGTATAGAATAGTTACATATGATCAAAGAAAGAAAAATATTTAATAAATTTTTAAACCGGAATTAGAAATTTAAAAAAATTATTTTGAAATTTTTTTAAAGTTTTTTATAATTGTATACTTGAACAAATTTACATCATATGATATATTAATTAGCTGCATTTTAAATGAGTTCTGTGCTTTTATGTTGCATAAAATGAAGAAAAAAAAGTTTAACGAAACTTGTAACTACACTGTCTGAATAATTAGTATTAATATATATCATTGATTTATTTTCCCTCTCCCATATTCTTTTAATATGGGGAAAAATTTATTTTACTTAATCTTACTTTTTTCTGTAGACTTGATCTACTATAGATTAGACTAAAGATTCTTTTAGCTCTACTTCAATCAACATTAGCTTCTCAATAATATAGTGTTCTTTAAAAGCTAAATTTCATATTCTTCCAAAATTTAGAGAATAATGCAAGAAATGGAGAGGGGACAGTTGCAGAATATTTCATAGAAATTTCTTAATCTGTACCCTATAAAATTTTTCTATTTTACAGTGATTAAAAAAATTTGTTTTTCAATTCACTTTATTATTCTCGTTTAAGAACCTACAAGTCATTGCCTAACTTGTTTGTAAACTTAATTTTATAAGGAATCTTTTAAAATGTAAATCAAAAATCTTGTTTAACATTTATTCTTGTTTAACATCCACAAAAATATTTTGATTATTTTATTTATTTATTATTTTTTTTTTGGAAAAACTTAAATTTATGTTTTGATTTTATTTTTTGGGTGACTTAAAAGGAAACATTTGATGATGTTCCTCGAAAACCTCTTCAGTTAAACTAATTGCTTCGCAATCACTAGGAAACATTTTTTCAATAAATATATTACAAAAATCTACAAATTTTTAAGAAATCCGAAATGCCTAGCAATAAACAGAAAATTATTATATTTGCCCGAAATAATTATTTGACAAAATTTCTCATTAACAATGCAAAGTGTTCCCTTTTAAATTCTTTTTAATAATCTGTCTAGTTCACAATTTGTATTACTTTATATACTTTTTTATGTTTGCTTTTATATGAAACTTTAATTTGTGCAATATATTTGCACTATACATAAAAGACTGATTATAGTGTCATTTTGAGTTGGTGAAATGAACTTTCAAACTTATAATGTTCAAAATGTGCACAAATTGCTGCGCATAAAAGCTTAAAAATTGAATTTTTTCAAAGTACTGCAGTAACGCAAGAGATATGCTCTAGAATCAGAAATGTTATCGATACTCTTTACTGCATTACTTTATTTGGGTGGGATCTTGGGAGGTCAGGCTTCACTGTTTAATGTTGCTATCTTTTCAAGATTAGGGATGGGACTTCAAATTCACTCAAAAATTCTTGAGTGGTAAGTATTTACTTTTCATGGACACTTTAACCAAAGTAGTAAATTACTGCATTGAGATGCTTACATGTAAGATGCATTTTGCATTCCTTATATTTTTGTAGGCTGTTTGGGTGCAAAGAAATGTATTTATGAATTTACAGTTTACTGTAATTAATTCCTATTGAATTTCTTTAGGTGCTTTGAGTTAAAAAATTTTATGAGTCAGTCTAATTCATTATTTATCACCCTTTTGGAGTATAGTGTAAATGTCACCAGTAACTATCGAAATGCATGTATGAATACAGCTTACCAAAATGAAATTGTATTGTTATATTGAAAGTTTTTGCATCTAAGGGCACCATAGAATGGAATCTGAGGACCTTTCTGAACTACTATTTATGATAGTATCTTCTAACTACAATTCCTTATAGTAGAATCTAAGGGCATTTTAGAAGTACTATTCATTATAGTAGAACTTAAGGGCATCTCTGAACTACTAAACATTATAGTAGAATCTAAGGGCATCACAGAACTACTATTCATTACAGTAGAATTTAAGAGATATTTCAGAACTACTATTCATTATAGTAGACTCTAAGAGCATCACAAACCAAAGATTCATCACAGTGGAATCTAAGGGAATCACAGATCTACTATTAATTGCTTCAGTACATATATTTTGTACAATTTCTGCGTAATGTATGTATATTAAAACATACTATTGTCTGTTTATGATTAATTGAAGAAAGACAAAGTGTTCGTGTAAGCAAAATAAAGACTTTTGAACACTTGTTTTTGCTCACTTCAGCATTTCTTTAGAAATGAGAAAACAGTAATTTTTATTGGTGAATTCATTCAAAATAATGTTTCATGTAAAGTTAATTTATGCAACATTAATATGATTGATTAGAATTTGTCTCTCTAACAATGAATATGACGCAAAGTTATTTTGTGAAAAGTTGTTCGTTTTCAAAAGAATGTTAGTTATATGAGTAAGACTTACTTTGTACGATTTTGGAGATGTAACATCTCCCTCCAGTTTTTTCTCTTTAAGAGAAGTTCCTTTTTAGGGTCAACGTGTCTTATGTGTTATGAGTGTAAAATATGCTTCATATTTGTAAAAAATATTTAGTCATATATTAAATATTGTTATATATTAGTATAAGTATTTTTAATGTGTAAAATTATTGTAGTTTTCTATTGATTTGTAATGAATATGTTTAATATATTTCCTTTATCTTTAAAATTTACTTGAAAGTAAAAAAGTAAAGATGTAACATCTCCCTCCAGTTTCTTGTCTTTAAGAGAAGCTCCTTTTTAGGGTCAACGTGTCTTATGTGTTATGAGTGTAAAATTTGCTTCATATTTGTAAAAAATATTTAGTCATATATTAAATATTGTTATATATTAGTATAAGTATTTTTAATGTGTAAAATTATTGTAGTTTTCAATTGATTTGTAATGAATATGTTTAATATATTTCCTTTATCTTCAAAATTCACTTGAAAGTAAAAAAGTTTATAACTTTAACCATCAAATTAAATTAATTTGTCATGTAATACTTTTCAAAATATGCAGCGGTGGAGCTAACTTTACCTCTTTAATTTATTTAAGTTTGTTTAGAAATATGAATACATAATAATGTATGTATAATATTTATGTAGAAATAATTTAATTTTCATTAAATTTAATCCCTTTTAAAAGTTATAACGCAGAATCATTAATTTCCATTACTTTCCCTTGATTGCTAATTGTCTTAATGAGATCTAATTACGTGACTGCATATGCCGAACTAATTTAATTTTTCATTAAAACTGTTAAAGCATGAGATTCACTTGAAACTAATTTCATAAGAAGGATTGTGTGTCATATTTTCCTAAAATACTTACTTAAGTCTAGAAAAATAAATTATAAAACACATTGATTCTGTTGGGGAAAAAATCATTACAATTTGCGACGTTTGAGAGATAGCGTTAAGCGTGAGGTTTTGCCAAACGTTATACAAAATAAGTATTTTTAGATGTACCTTTTTTTCAAAACATTTTCACACATGCGCTGTAAAGCTTGACTAGCGTTACAATTAGCAAAAAACTGTAATCATGTGCAAAAGCTCAGAAGAAGAAAAAAAGAAATTTGAATGGATAACTGAATTTTATGGCAGTCATTGAACAACAGACCCATTTTTTTTGGGGGGGGGGGTTACGACTACTAATGTTTAACTCCATAGCCTTGCAATTTTGAACCCAATTCAGAAGACAATGGAACTCTTGAATAAAATATTGGGAGAAATATGCCTTCGTGGAGTACTTTTTTGGTGACAAGAAAACCACGAAAACCATGGATAGGAAAGCCGCGAAAAACTAATCTGGCGGCAAGGGGACTCTAACCCATGATTCGTATACCACTGAGGATATTTTACGTCAGCACTGTGGTCGATGCGAGCCGGATGTGGAATTCGCATCGTCCAGCCGTCATCGGGATTCAAACCCGGTTCACCTCATGGAAGGCGAACGCTCTATCCCCTGAGCCACCACTGCTCAAGTTACTGAATGTAAACAATGGAGGGCATTTTTTTTTTTGAAAATGTATCTGGAAAGTTTAATCTAATATCTAAAAAAATTATTATTTCGTCTAACGCACACAATATCGAGAGCACTAGGGGCGTAAACACACCGATTTATAAAATCTGTCTTAAAGCCCGTATAAAATTCTTTATAACTGTCTTTTTCAACTGTATAAAGTTTATATGAGTTGGCATGAGTTTGTATGAGTTTTAAACTAACAGTAGCATTCCAGTGCTACAAAATGTCCCCTAAGATAGATCGAATTGAAATAGCAATAGATTTCTCATTATCTAATGGCGTTGAGATAAACATAGTTATGAGAAGCTTATTCGCCTGTATTTCATTAATCTTCCCTACACTCTAAAAACTGTACCGCTGATTTCAGAGGCACATTTGGATCGTTTGTGCCTCTGAATTTTAAGGGCACAACGTGCCTTTAAAAATGAAAGGCACAATGTACCTCTGATTTCAGAGGCACATTTGGATCGTTTGTGCCTCTGAATTTTAAGGGCACAACGTACCTTTAAAATTGAAAGGCACAATGTACCTCTGATTTCAGAGGCACATTTGGATCGTTTGTGCCTCTGAATTTTAAGGGCACAACGTGCCTTTAAAAATGAAAGGCACAATGAACCTCTGATTTCCGAGGCAAAATCAGATGTACCTCTTAGCTTGAAAAGTACATTGTACCTTAGATTTTGCTTTTATGAACCACTCATTGAAATAAGCATTTAGTGGTACCAAAACCTGTTATTTACCAGATTTGAACACACTTTTTTTTTACCTATTTGTAATTTGCTTGCACTTCATATAAAAAGGGGTTTACACTATTACCAAGATATTAATTATAATAATTCTTAATGAAAAATATTTCTGAATTCTTTGAATATTGGCCACTTGAGGTGATCATCTCAAGGGATTCCATCTAAGGCTTTTTCATAGGCAATTATAAAATATGTAAATTTACACAATTTCTTTAATTATGTAGCGTTTAATGATACTTCAACAATTTCAATGATGTTTTTCTAATCAGATATAGGTATAAAAAAATAATATTTATTTCTGTTTATTCCAAGTCAATATAATTCATGGATTTTTTTCCAAAAAGTTATCCTCAAAATGGAAATTTCTTATAAATTTAGATATTTTTTAAATATTTAGAGATTTAATAAAATAGCTTTATAAGAATCAAAATTAAACACTAAATATCATGAAATCTAATATCTTTTATTTTCACACATAAAGAACAATATTACATAATTTAGTAACAGTTGCACACAAATATGGAAAAATATAGAACTTTCACAATATTTTAAAATTATAGATGTAGATTTTGAACAATTTGTATGTTTTATAACATCAAATATGTTTAATCAAATGACTTTACAAGTGTAAAATCAAAGATTTCTTTCTATTGAAATGAATTTTTTTTTAAAAGCCTGATTTTGGCGAAGCATATTAACCCATTAGGCGCCATCATTCCCATTTTGGGAACATTAGCTTTCAATTTTTTTAGAACTAACCCAAGTTCGTGATTTTTTTAAAAAAAATCAGATTTTTTTTATTTAAATCAGATTTTTTTGATTTTTATTCAAATACACTGTAAGAACTTTAATTTATGATTAAAAAAACTTTATAAATGCTTAATCAAAATTAATAATAAAACTATATTATAACAATATTTTAACTTACTAAAATAATTTTTCATTATAATACATAGCTTTGAATGCATAGCAACCATTTTGAAACAAATGCATGATTGAAATTTAAGGACTAGTTCAAATAGAAAATTTAAAGAATACTTTAGTAGTCTGTCTAGGTTTTTCAAAGATAACTATTTTGTGAAAATGTAGACATAATTTTTGAAAATTAAAAATTTGGATTTATCTTTTCTTACGAGACACAAAAATAAAATGTTGAGAAAAAAGTATTTTGTGGAATTGTTCTACCGTTTTTCCTAAAGTTGTGTAGGTACCGGTAAACGGTAGTAAATTTCACTTGGACAGACCCCTGTACTTTAACTATTCAAACAGAGTTTCAATTAGCAAACCATAATCTTAATTTAAAATTTCCTTTTTTTTCCGTTTGATTTTTAAAATGACAAAATAAATGTAACAGATTGTGTTTATAAATGTAGTCATTCATCAAAAAATAAATATTTAATCTATATATTTTTATATTAAAATATTCACTTTTAATTCTATATCAAAATAGATACGTTAAGCTAAAAATATTTTTTTTAAAAAAATCTATGTACTCATAGGAATTTTTTTCCACAAAATTTCGTTATAGAAAATCAGATGTCAAAGATACTGTAAACATATTATGAGCAAAAATACCAGTTAATAACCCTACTGTTTCAAATAGAGTTTGAAAGGGAAGAATGACACTATATCAGGAAAAAAATATCTGAATTTATTGGCCTTTTTCTTTTCTTTCTATTTTTGGCAAATTGGGTATTTTCTTTTTAATATGCTTTTGAAAAAGCTTCAAAAATATACATTTTCCACCAATAAATATAATGTAGATTTTAATTCCATGCTTTTTCTTTCAAACGGTAGAATTTTAATTAACAATATTTACATTATTTTTTGAAAAAATTCATGTTTAATAATTACTTTCTACAGCTATGCAAGTCTATATTAAGACAGCATTAAATGTTTACTTTAATCTGTGCTTTCAATCTCAAGAATCAAAAGACTTTTAAAATTGTAATTTTCAATATGTTGGAATTTAACACACACCAAGAAAGAAAGTAATTTCGTTAACTAAAATTAATTAATGCAACAATTTATTTAAAATAAATTTTGAAACTAAGAAAAGAAAATAATAAAAGTATCAATAATTTAAAACACTGTTTTTTAACTTTTATAATCAATATATATAAAAAAAAATTAGTTGATTTAAATCAATGATTTTTTTAAAAAAATCATTTGATTTAAATCATGATTTAAATCTTGATTTAAATCAAGCTGATTTAAATCAACAAACCCTGGAACTAACTGCACTTAATATTATTTAATTGACAATTTTATTTGAGCTCTGAATATATGAAAAGCATTTTGCAATTTTTTTTGAAAGCTTGTTTCAGAATTTTTATTTTTTATAGTATTTTAAAAATCATGAAATTCCGCATTTTTATCCCCAATCATTAAACATGCATTTGTTTTATAAATATTATTAAAATAAAAATTATTTTAACTTAAACTTGATTACAACAATCTAATGTACAAAATAAAACTAATCCATAGAGAAAATGCACAATGGCTAGTTTACAATTGAAGAAAAAAGACCTTGTTCCCTTTTGGGGGAAAGTATTGGCGAAAGCTGTTTTCAAACGAAAAACAAGATGCAGATTATTTTAGCAGAAAAATAATTTTTCATGACAATAATATATGCACTAACTTAATAACGCAGAACATAGCGTCGTTTCAGGTTTATCTTTATATTACTACACTAATCTAATACGTTGCCAAAAATAAACCTCAATCTATGTTTATTTCCTCCCCTCAAACACGATAAAACATCTGCATTTTTCAATCTCTTCCCCATTCATTGCACGTTTACTCCTCCCCAACAGCAAAATGACTCTAAATTTCTATTTGCATTTTTATAAAATAATTAATTTATAATAAATTTGTATTATGTTTAAAAGTTTCCTACAGAAAAAATCTATCATAAAAAATTTCTAACATTTTCCTTTGGCTAAGAATTTTAAAATCTGGCAAATAATTTGAAATACTTAGTATAGGCTATGTATATATATATATATATATATATATATATATATATATATATATATATATATATATATATATATATATATATATATATAGTAATATCATAATTAAAGGTCAATAAAGAAAAAGTGCTGGTAAAAAAAGAAAACACAACACTGGAAGCAAAATTATAATGGCAAACATACTTAATACAATGAGTAATTTAACCAGTGAGAATAGCCTAAACCAAATTTACAAAAATTACAGTTTAAAATAAAACAAAATTAAAAAAAATTAGCACTATAATGAGAAAATAAAATATCATAGTAAAAGGTGATAACATATAGATAAATTTGCTTTACAGAGTGGAACAACTGTAAGTCAATTTTACTTGGAGATGGTAAGATTCGTTTAATGCAGACTCTTATAAAAAAAAGTCCACATGTTTCGCAGAGAACTTTTATTAAAACATTTTCCAAATTTTGAAAAAAATCAAATGACACACATTTTTCTTTCTTTTAGTTTTCACTAGTTATTAATACAGAATCACAATAATTCGGAGAAATAGCAACGGACATTTAAAGGTTGTATCCGGAAGAAAAAATGCTCAAGTTAAACACTTTGCTGGGGGAGGTACATGGGCAAAGCATTTGCAGAGGAGGCCTGATCAAATCCTTCCCACAGCATCCACATTATTTATAGTTTAGCATTGACCACAGTGCTGATGTAAAATATCCTCAGAGGTAGTTGGATCATGGGTTTGAGTCCCCTGGACGCCAGACTAACTGTAGCAGGCTTAGTGGTTTTCCTCTCCATGTAAGTGTTTTATCATGCATTCAGCTCGGCTAGAACATTTAAAACAGGACTTATCAATGTAAGAGTATTTTATTTGAATAAGTAGTTAAAAGTTTCTATCACAATGTACACAAATACATTCATGAAGATTTTATTACATTAAGAATAGGTTTAGCTAAAATAATTTTTATATATAATATTATTGAACTAATTTAACACGTTGAATGCCATAGGGGTCACCGGTGACTGGTGCTGAGTTTTTTCGTAGCGCCACTGGGGTCACCGATGAACAGCGAAACCTCGATTATTCGAAACACATAATTCGAACAAATTTTTAATGCTCTAATTTTTTTTATATTATTATTATTACTAAAATGAATATACTGAATATACTGAAAAATTCATTTTGGCCAGACGGGCAAGCCATGAAAATTAGTGTGGCATTCAACATGTTAAAGAAAAAAAAAAAGTGTAAATCTATCTAAGCTTAAATACATAAGAAAGTGCAAGGATTGTTTTTAACACAAAACAAAATTGGAGTCAACAAAGAAAATTCAAATGTAAATCGAAAAGTAATTATTTATAAAAATAATTATTATTTATAAAAATATTTAATAATTAAAAACATTTTTTTGCATTTACTGGAACACAGTCAAGACAAAGTAACAGCAAAAAAAAAACTATTAATCATTTAGTTATACTAATAATATAAATTTAGATTACACAAACATTAAATTGCCTTTCAGATAGCAAAAAAAAAAAAAAAAAAAAAAAAAAAAAAAAAAAAAAAAAAAAAACAATTTCACTGCATCAAGTTTATACACATATCAATCCTTACAATCAATATATTTTCTTTCTAAATATTATCAAAATTGCTTCGCTTCATATTTTTTTTACTACAGTTCAGGAAAAGCATTAGTTATAGATTAAAAAAAGTTTTTTGATAATGTTATTCTAAGTAACACAGGTAAGGTAGCAATAACAATAAAAAATAAAAAAAAGTTTCTTAAAAATTATTATCACTGATGCTGAATTAGAAAGTTTTACTAGGTAGCTTTTCGTAGCAAGAAAACATGGAGTATAAAGTGTTGAGCATTGAATATGAAGTACCAAATATTTTTTTAATAAATTATTCAGTATATATCGATAAAGCATTAAGAATTTATCTTGGAAAATGCCAGTGACACAACAGCGATTCTGCATATCTAATCCATTTGTGATCCAATGAATGTTATGCAAATAATTTTTTTATTTTTTATATATAGTTATTGATATCAAAATTATGTAAATTAAACTGCTCTAGTTAACAATACTTTAATATTTTTTAAAAAGTTCAAGCTGTTAAGTACTTGGCATTATATTATTTTAAACAAAGAGCAAGGTACTCATCACCGCCCATCACTCAACCATGACCAAAAATCCTATTTCTAGGGCTTTACTTTTTAACGGCCATGGTTAAAATGCCATGTAATTTTGATACTGGTCAGATAAAGTGGACTCCGCTTGAGCTAGCTCGTTTGAATCTTCTGCATGATAACCAATGAGAGAACTTTCACTTGTGGCATAATTTATATGCAAAGTATACACGCCAGTTGTTTTATACATTGCCAGGATCTAACTCATTACCCTAGTTCTCTAATAAGCAGTGTGAAAGATAATTTAACCAGCTGTGCCACAAGAGCACCCTGGAGCAAGCTATTAATCCTTTTTAAAAATCAAATAAATTAAATTTCAATTTGAAATGCTAAAATTTTTAAAACGAATTTCACAGTCATAAATAATTATATATCCCATGTTATCTATTTTGAGTCATAAATTCAAAACTAAAATTTGAAATTATACACTGAAAGCTGTGATGTTAGAATAAAACATTTTTAAACATTAGTACTTTTTCAAAAAAAATAATAACTAATTAAAAATTTATAAATCATTAGAAGATTGCCTTTTTCTCCCATGCTTACACCATATTTAAAATATAAATAAAGCATAATCTTATTTTTTTCTTCAGGTTTATATCAATTGTAAGTTTAGTAACAGTTTGAAATAATTATAATTAGATATCAATGTCAATTGTTTTCTAAAATAGCTAATGATTGAAAGTATACTTTTCATAATTATAATAAAAATTCGAAAACATTCTTCGTTGTTTTTTAAATTATTCAATCATTCTGTGAGAGAATTTCTGTGATAGCTCTCGAATGTAAACTAAGATAAACAAAAAAGCAAATTGGTATTTCAAATAAAAATGATTTCTTATTCATAGCAATCGCCACATTGAAAACCTCATACAAAATTATAATCAAACACTACAGAACAAATATAGGGCACTTTAAAAACATTCCTCTTAATGTTATAATGATAAAACATAAATAATACAACTACAACAGAAATGTAAACATAACTAGGGTTAGCTCTCTCGCTTAAACATTTTTATAAGATTTGTAGCATTAATAATTCACTAATAAAAATTGAAATGTATTAATAAAAAAGATGCCGTCGTTACTTAGGAATTAATATAAAAATAAGATACAAGTATTAAACTTACCAAATTCAAGCATTTTTATAACATCAATAGAGCACATTTGTAGAAAACTTCTTCCATCGGTAGCGTGGATGCGAGGGGACAGAAAACGTATTTCGTCATAAAATTTTTCACTGATGTGCGCATGCGCTTGTTCTCCGTTACATGATCGTACCGAAGAAAAAGAAATGAAGCGAATTTCAGAGGCACGAAAGTCTTATTGTACCGCGCATTGACTGGCGTTTGCTTTGGTACCTTTAATTTGTTGTGGTGCCTCTCATTTTTAAAGGCACATTAGTTATGTGCCTCTTACGCGAGAAAATACACGGTACATTTAGCCTGTGCCTCTGAAATCAGAGGTACAGTTTTTAGAGTGTATCAATCATTTTCCGAGAAATGTTCCGATGTGTATATAATTATTTTTACGTGGTCTAAATAAACGATGACCATGCAAAAAATGGTTGTGATTTTCAGGTATGTTATATAGTCTTTCATTGTTCTCGAATTTTCTGTATTTATAAGTCATAGGCAAAAAAAATTATTTTTTTTTTATTTCCGTTGTTATAGTTATTCAATTTGTTTTATACAAATGAAAGTCACGTTTATATCAGATTAATTGTTAAAAAATTTATAAATACAAAATATGACTTTTATGCAACTTTTTGAAGGAAAGAATTACATTTTAAGCTTTATCGAGTTGTATTTATATTTTGATGCATCTGTGCGCAGGTTTTGCAATAATGATTAAATAGTTTCTTAAGTTAACTCTAAATACTATTTAGGAAACCAAAATATTTCACAGCAATCGTCTCCCTTATGAGAAGATCTATGTACAGGGAGCAAAAAATAAACTACCGCCCTAAATAACTTTTGAGCTAATGATCGGATCTTCACGTTCTAGAAATCGATCTTAATGATTTGAGGAGGTTGACCTCAAATATTGTAATTAATTAGTATCGACGATATGAAAGTAAGTAAAAAATACACTTTCTTTGAATACCTAAGTGTGAATCAAAGACATGAAATAAAGATGAAATTGTATTTTATCTAATTAAGCATATCTTCTTCTTTAATTTCTTAAACGTCTGTGAACTGCCAAGCCAATTTTGAGTTTCCGACTACCATTGTTCCACTCCGAAGCCTTGTAATTTTGAACCCAATCTAGAAAACAAGGGTATTCCTAGATCAAGTATTGAGGGAAATATGCCTTCTCGGAGGAATTTTTTGTGGGATCTAACCAGTATTTGCGTTACATGAAGAGGAAAACCACGAAAACCTCCCATGGTTAGCCTGAGGGCTGGAGGATTTTAACCTATGATCCCTGTACAACTGAGGATATCTTACTTCGCTGTGGTAAGCATGTTCGGAATTCGTATGAACCAGCTATCGCTGAGATTCGAACCTGGGTCACCTCACGCTCAATCTCCTTAACCACGGATTTTTGTTTCTCAAAATATGGGAGTAGGAACGATCAGGGAGATATGCTCCACATAGCTTGGTTAGGAGAGCGACCTAGATTGTACCCGTGAATGTTAATTTAACCTTTTTGCGTATTTCACCATATCTCGAGAACTTTTTAAAGGAATAAAAGAAAAATTTGCACACAATTATAAAACTCCTTTATCCAAAAATAATCCCATGCAAAAAAATAGCTTTCAATAAACATTTATTACTTTTTTTATTATTTAATGTAATAATGGTTGGAAAAACTTTGAATTGAAACGTATAAACTTTTTTACATAAGTTTAAAAAATGTAATTTCGTATGTCAAAGTACAAAATTGGAGCGTAAACGATCAAACAGTTCCTCAGAATTTGAATCTTAATTTTCCTTTTAATGCAAGTCAAATATCTGTAAGCTCTGTCAAAAAATAAATGAAATCCTCTACCACAGCGAGTTTGTTTATCCAGGAATTCCCTAGTTTTCTAGATTGGATTTAATAAAGCAAGGTTATGAAAAGAAAACTTATTACTGTAAGGCCGATATTGATCAGCATTTCAAAACAAGTGAAAGTACAAAATGTCATTAAGTAGCTAATAGTGGAAACTATTACTATTCATTAAAAGTACTATTCATTTAAAAAAATAGCTGAAAAAAAAAACAATTTTCCATAAATGAAATGTTAAAATTTTTTTAAAACTTCTCTTTGAAACTTTATACGTATTTCATCACGCACGCTGTAATTAGGTAATTTATTATTTATAAAAAGATTTTCTTAAAAAACTACCTTTTCGTTTGTAGTAAATAAGAAATCTAAAATGTGTTTATATAAGATTATTTTTTTATAAAAAAGTGTACGAAACATAAATTTTATATCATAACAATAACGTAAATCAATATGAAGATTAGAGTTTCAGAACATGATTTCAGAATTTGAAAGGGACATAAAGACACCTTTTACAAATTTTCTGTAGGCTGTGTGGAACTAACAGAATGATATTATTTATAAGTTTACGTTATTGAAAAAGAAATCAGTTATCCAATTAAAAACTTTCAGAATTAGGAGAATTGACTTAGTTATTGCAGCCGATCAATTCAGCTCATCAATCTTATTTGACTATTTTATTTATAAAATGGTTTAAATTTAACACGGATCATGTTATATATCCAATATATTCTAAACAATTTTAATCGACGATGAATTGAAATATGTCACAAAATTTCTCCATATTTCCTATAATTACTTGCTGAAATGAAGCCAAAGAAGAAATGAATTTGGCAATTTATCATGTTTTGTTAAAATCTGACACAAAAAGCAATATATTGAGTTTTTAAAAGATAAATTTTCTAAACATTTATTATATTAATTTTGGAGCTTTATTTTCCTTTTTAAATTCCTTGAAGAAATTCGGACTTTACTTATTGTTAAATTCAAAAATTATTTTCCTTCTAAAATAAAATAAAAAGTTTTTTTTCTCAAAAAGGAATTCTGACAACTACAATAATTCTTTTAAAAAATATTTTTTGCAACACTCAGTTATCGGCCAAGGGTGTCATAAAGGTTAAGTCTCCACAATTTCGGGATCAACGGCATGTTGGTGGAAAGGTAATCTCTTTGCTTGACTGTTTTATTCCCAGATTCGCTGGTACTTTTCGACTATTAACTAGGCAAGATTTTAATTGCTATCCAGATTAGAATCCTGTCCCTTCTTCCTATCAATTCCTTTATTTTTCATAGTTTTTCTTCATTGCTATCGCTATTGGCACAACAGCCCGGGATAGGATTAAGCATTCTTTTCATTGCCTGATTTTGCCATAGTTTACCCCATAGAGCTGATATAAAAGTAGAGCAAGCACGCTGTTATATCCCCCCTCTCTTTTCACCCCAAACCTCAGACTTCTGTAAAATGCTCCCTCTCTTTTGACGATTTTGACGGAACGAGAAGAACGTCACGCAACCGTTGAGACGAGTTCTCTTTTTTAGTAGATTCGTTGTTGTTGTTGTTGCCTTCTGCAACTTGTCAATACTAACAAGCCCATTTTTAAGGTAAAGGGGTGTTATTCTTCTCGATGTCACCATCTATGGTCGAGAATTCGAGTTCTATCACACACATACGTCACAGCCTGTTTTACAAAGAGAACACATTCACACACCATCCATCTGTAGATCATAATTTTGATCTGAACCAGAACACAATCAAACTCTGATCCATACCCCTATTGATTTCTCATTGGAACTTAAAGGACTTGGTTACCCCAGCAGATTAAGCCTGCATCAGTTACCAACATTCGGCTGGTGGGGATCGAACTCACAACCTTTTGTACATGGGGAAAAAAGTTGTTGCCCTTCCGGGTAGGCTCGAAATACCAAACTTTTGATTAACGGCCGAGCGAGCTAGCCAATTGCACCATGGAGGCTTCGTATTAGCTACGGTAGATTCGTGTTTCGTTCTTATAAAAGAAATGGGGGAAAGTTAAAATGAACTTCGAAATTAGCGGAAAAATTGAAATATTATGAAATATCATAGAGTTCAATTTCTTAGTAATATCTACATTTTTCATTTCAAATTTTGAGTGACTCTCACTGATATAACCCCTAACTATAACTCTCACTGACAAATATCTTCATTGATTAATCTGTTTTTATAGTAACACTTCATAACGAGTTATCAAAACCTGTTAATTATTTAAAATCAATTTGCTCAGCTATTCATTTAAAGACTATTCAAACTAATATTAAAATTTTAAAACTTAATGATAATAATAAAACTGTACGATTTAGTAAATAACAAATAAATATAACAAAACTATAAAAAATAAAGACACTTTTTATTCCACTGCCTTTAAAATTAAAAATGAACATCATTCACTTTCGTTAGATGAGCTATCTATTATATATAATTCTCTTACGTGGCTCCCAAATTTTGGCTGTATTTCTTTTCTGCCGGTGGCAACGTTTGCTTTGTTTTGAAAACACCAAAGCATTCTGCCTTTTAATGATGTGTTTCTGATCCAATATATATAATTCTCTTACGTGGCTCCCAAATTTTGGCTGAAGTACTTTGTACAACTAAATAAGATTCTTCTCACAACAGTTAAATATTTACTTTATTTTCTTCATTCATAGAGAAAACAGTCGGCAAAGAATTCTGTTAGGTTGAAAAACATTTCGCTAAAAAAATAACGAATTCTAAAAGAAATAAAAATAAACAACTTAAAATAAAAATGCCGTTGCCAGCCATAAAATTTTTTGAAAGTTAACTTAGCAACATAAATCAAAATGACATAGAAGCGCAACTAGATCAAAATCATGATACCTGAGCGCTTGACGTAACAAATCCTTCAATTCTAAAAGTGTTGTATCGCCAAATGCTCAAATTAACAATTGTGTTCTTAAAGAAATTCTATAAAAAGTTTTAAATAAACAACCTACTTCTACAACTGCTTCTTGAAGAACTTGGCTCAATGATTAAAAATATTGTTTTAATTTTACAGTACTAACTTTACTTCTACTTACATTATTGCTATGACCCTCTTTCATTAAATTTTTCAACTTCATGCTAAATTTGAGGACTTTAAGTTGTTTTGTGGTTGAATACTGACATTTAGAAATGTGTACATAAAAAAAATAATATTTAGAGGTTGAGAGTTGCCTCAGAAAAATTTGAATTGTTAGCAATGACTTAAACAAAATTTTTTATTTTAACTGACAAATACTATATTCTAATTTTAACTTTTTCTATGACTATACTCATTTTCTTACTCTTTTCTTTGTTTTTTATACATTTTATATTTTTGTGATAAAATAAAAAACATATAGTTGTTCTGCTTCTGAACACTGATGAAAACACAAAATGATGGGCTTCATCAACCATCAGAAATATATACATTTATTTTACAAATTCCATATTATTAAGGTGGCGCCCTTCAGAGAATTAAAAATACAAAATTATCATCATCAAAGCCGATGCTTTACATCCAGCGGCAGACTACTATTTCATATTGTTTTACAACACATGGCTTTAACACTCTGGTGGGAAAGACTTTAAAACAAAACTTACAACAGTTACTTTTCTCAGCAACTGAAATTTAGAATAGTGTGATTAAGAAAAATATGTGAACTGTTTGCAATTTCAAATTAATATTGAAATGTACAGGTTTAGAATTTTCTACAGTGAAAAGTTTTCGGAATTTCAGTATTCAAAAAAGTATACAAAAACTAGACGTTAAGAACGTATCCAATGAGCGAGTAAAGCGAGCATTGGATTGCGAAGCAATCCGAAATGAACTGCGAAAGCAGTTCCGGGGGTTGGTGAGCGCCAGCGAGCAGGGGGCGAAGCCTCCTAGTATTTAGAATTTCGTATGACGTGAATTTCATAACAGTTACATTATTTTAAACATTGTATACAAAATATTAATAAACTGCCGGGTTTTACTAAAGGCCACTTTTTTGTGCATTGAGAAATAAAGAAAGATCAAAACTACCAGAATGTGTTGAAATTTATCGCATTTCTAGCTCTTTGGGAACACCAAAAATCTCGGTAATTTTTTGACGAAGTGCTTTGTTAATGACTTTAGTAAAATTCACAATGAAATATGGTTTCATAGTATGCGATAAAAATTGGTAAAAGTGGAGAAATATAGTAATTTTATTATGATATCTCAGAGCATCATTTATTCCGTCAAATTTAATTTTTCATTTTTTACTAAATATGAGGTAATAAGAAACATAATTTTGAAAACCAGAATTACCAATTAAACCATTACCATATGAACGAAAAAAAATTACCAAATGAATGGTTTAATATAATATAATAATAACCGTATAGATTTTATTAACCAGAATTATTATTTCTTTGCTAGAAATATCATTACTATACAGTACTGTAATATGAGCAGAATATTTTTTCACTGTGTATCCTTGATAATATCACCCACTAATACAGTATAATGAAAAATAATCTAGTATTTATTTGTAACATAAAAATGTTTTACTGATGTTTATAGTTAGAAACACATAGTTATATGCTTTTAAGACCCTCATCAGAAAAGAGATTAAAAAAAAATCTTACCTGATTCAAAAATAAATATTAAAGTGAAAAAGAAAGTTATTGAAGTCTAATGGATTAGTGGTAAAGCAGGGGGTAAAAAAAGGTCAAAATTGCATTAATTATGTGAGAAACTTGAATATTTTCAGAAACAGTTGAGATTCGTTAAACATCGATAGCGTTTTTGTTTCTTCCTCCCTTAAATGGTTGCAACCTCTAAGAAGTGCATTATTCATTATTTATACTTTTAGATGAGAATTAAAAAAAAAAGATATTTATAAAACATAGTCATTAAGTAACAATCTCTATGATTACATTGTCTACATACTACATTTGACAGATCTATTAGGAAACAATGCATTTGCTTGAATTTACATTAAACATTTGAACTATTTTACCAAAATAAACCGTTTTTTTTTCAGAACGCATTATTATGTGCATTTGAAATTGAAAAAGGAAATAAAAAGAAATACTCATTTCTTAGTTTCATATCTTTCAAGAATAAAGTAAGCAATTTTTCGCAGAATCAAAGCTATTTTTGAATGATTATAAGATTTTTGAGCGGAAATTATGATTGATTGCTTAACGTATTTTCCCCTAATTGTGTCACGAAGTACTATCATTTTATGAAGTAAACCAGTGTTTCTCAGATTTAGCTCACTGGAAACACATTTGAATTCAACAAAAATAAATTTTATTCTTTAGAATATCAAACAATAACTACAAAATATGAGTAAAATAACATAGATAAATAGCATTGAATAATTGAACAGAACAGTCATTTTTAGTTCGTATATATAATTGCATCTAATAGTGTTTGGAATCTTATGACGTAGAAAAGACAGTAAACTTATATTCAAATTGGTCTACGGAAAAACACTTTTCAGTTTAAAAAATTAATATTTATTTCCTGAATTTCTAATTTGAATTTCTAATAGTCTCCTGTTGCAAAATAGCATTGATGGCAGATACCGTCACTCTATATCATTTTTGTCATTTCTAAATAAAAATTACATTATTAATGTACTTTTTGATTAACATCTTATTCAAAATTTATAAATGTAATTATACAGAGTTTGTTTAAAAATGTACCCATCTATACAATGTATTAAATTAATTTTATAGCCCTAAACCTAGAAAAAAAGTTATTTAAATTATATAATGTAATTTATTTCGCAGTGTCTCTAAAATACTGTGAAAAGAATTAAAAAGTGTAAGATTATAAATGAAACTTACAAATTGGGACTTATAAACAGTTATGTTTTTATCAGTAATACTTTCTTGCTTGTATTAGTAGAATATAAAATTCTGCTAACTACAATTTTTTTATAATTGTTAAGAGTTGTTTGGCAGAATTCCAGAGCAGTTAATTATTTATTTGATGTCATGACTTCTTTTTCTTAGTGAAAGTGTTTCATTTTGCTTGCAAAACCAAAATTGTACAAAATCTAATAAATTAGAAATATTTTTAAGAAAATCATAAATTTTGTGTAAATTAAATGTCAAATTTAAGATTAAAATTTTATATCCGAAAAATAAATCATTTCAAGAAATAAATAATATTAAGCGCAGATCTATTTATTATCTTGTTCATATTGTATATTAATTCTATCCTACACAAACCCAGTTATAAAAAAATCAAAATTATGAAAAAATGTGTTGGCTGTAAGAAATTTTATGGAGTTCAATCTAAAGATCTGAAAACTATTATACTGATGCTTCAACACAGCAAATTGACAGCAAATTTGAATAAACAATAAAAATTTAAACATTTGTGAGTAATAAATCCATTAATTAATAATAGCTATATTATTATCAATTAATAGATGTAGTAATATTAATGAATAGATATATTTACTATTTTCCATATATTGTGAATTATTTCTGTCCGAAAGATGCTAGATTAAAAAAATGAAAATTTCAAAATAATTCGTTTGTTGTCAAAAATTGAATGGATTTAAACCTAAAGACCTTAAAACTGTTACACAGATGCTTCATCAAAACAACTTGACAGCAAGCATGAATAAACAATAAAAAATTTAACACTTATGAATTAATCAATCAATTAATTAATAGATATATTTATATTAATTAATAGATTAATTCATTATCTTCTATGTATTGTTTATTATGTCTGTCCAACAGATGCTAGCTTAAAGAAAATAAAGTTATGAAAAAATTCGTTAGCTGTCAAAAATTGAATGCAGTTAAAACTAAAGATCTAATAACCGTTACACTGATGTTGCATCAAAGTAACTTGACAGTAAACTTGAATAAACTTTAAAAAATTTAATATTAATAAAAACTAATTAATAATCAAATTAAAAATTAATTTGTATTTAAGTGACTACTTGAAATATATATGTTTTGCTTACAAAAAGAAGGTTTTACCAGAGGGTTTGCTTCTTAAAAAATTCCAAGCCTCAATTTTTTAGTAATTTTTAAATGTTTTCAGGGTCATAAGTTTGTCCAAGCCCAGGAAAATATCAAATTAGAAAGTGTACATTACGTGTATTATTAGAAAGTGTATAAATTAGAAAGTGTAAATTTCTATCTTGCTCAATTTCATTTTAATGGTTTTTGGCTTAATAACTCAAGAAATAGACTTTCAAAAGCATAAAAGAATTATAAACGGTACATAAAGAAACAAAAATTCGTTAGTTTATTTATTAATAGTTGAACATTGCTCAGAAATATTGCTTTTAAATCTCAGGAAAAGTATGTTTTTAATAAAACACATTAGTTTTAAGTTTTAAAAACAAAACCTTACGCTCAGTGGCAAAATTTCAGTTCTATGCACCTGTTATTTAATATTCATTCGGCTTTGTTATTATAAACTCTACTTAGATATAAGAAGAAACGACATTATGAAAATAAGCCGGAAAAGCTTGTGAGATACTGCGGTCGTTACCGACCCTAGTTCGAATCTCAGCAGTGGCTGGTTGATTCGAGTACTACTCCCAGTATACAGCGATAAAAGTTTTAGTAGAGTATTCACGGATACTTTTTCTTTTGGGCTAACAGAGCTGGATTACATTTATTTTTCTCATCTTGTAACACATATGCGGGTTTGTTTCATTTAAGGGGTTACATGCATTAAAAAAAAGTTCCAAAAAAAATTATAGTGCAACAAGGGAAGTAGAGTTTCCCATCTTTCAAGTCAATTTGAATAAGAAAGACTCCGGAAACTTTACTAATCAGGTTCGAGTGATAATTTTATCAATTCTAATTAGAAAGCTTTTCCAATTAGGTTCAACATATAGCTTTAAGTTGGCTTATAGCTTAATTGACCTGTAACTTAAATTTATATCTCAATTGGATGTAGCTCAATAGGATTGGATTTATAGCTCAATAAGAAAGCCTTAGAAAAATTTTCAAATCACGCTCGACTTATAGCTTTGAATCAATTGAAATAAAAAATCATTTATGAAGATTTTTCAGTCAGAGTCTGCCTCAATTCGAATAAGAAAGCCTTAAGAACTTTTTCAAACATTGCTTGACCCATAGTTCTATGTCATTTGAAATAATGAAGTCTTTGGAAACTTTGCCAACTATGATGGACCCTTCTGATGCGAAAATAGAAAAATAGAGCTTTCTCAAAATTCTGATTGTAGACGTTATGTCACCACCGTTCTCGTTAAACATTTTCACCTTCCTTCTAAATAAAAACAGACAAGATAAAAAAAATAAAAAAATTTAAAAAAAAAAATTTTTGTGAGCAGTTTTTTTTTTTTCGTTTTTTTTGTTTAAGGCAATGTATGGTACTACAAATCATATTTATTTGTACATGAAACAGAAATTACAAATTTCAATTTTTATTTAAATTCCTCCTCCAGTATATAAAGTGAGTTAATCCAATACCTCCTAGATGGGAAGAAAGCCGAAGGACGCAAAATGATGACTCATACAGTTAGGCCCAGAATTGCTGATCACTTCTGACAATGGCGGGGTTTTTTTTTCCTTCTGTTTCTCGACACTTTTTTTACTTTCTACAAATTATTATTATTATTTTTTTTGTCTAGATTAAATGTTCTTAAATTGTGTAAAAATGCTTAATATATTTATTTGTTTTCAGAAATGATTAACAATAAATCAATTCTAACAAAAATAACTGTTGTGTGAATGAAAAAAATATATTTTTAAGCATTAAATATCAGTTTTATTTTATAAATTGGAAACTTTTATCTAACTTTTTGTTATAAAATGTATGGATTAAAAACAAAGAAATATATTTTTAAAGGGATTTTACACATTTAATATTATTATAGTTTTGACATAAAACTAAAAAAGGGGTCTAATTTTTATAATATGATACTTACATTTTTAGTAGATGATTATTTTGTATTTTAATGATTATGTTTTGCATGTTATTAGAACTAGAGCATACGAAATAAAATAGAAATTGTTTATAAAGAATGACATAAAATGAGCTTAAAAAAATTTAGAAAATCAAATGCAGTCTTCAAACAAGGTTTAGATAGAAAAAAAAACATATCAAAAGCATGATTATAATTTGTATTTTTTTCCTGTGGAAGTGTGATTGTTAGAAGTGATAAACTAAAATTAAAGTAAGCAACCTTAGATAACAAATATTTTATTAAATAGCAAATTCAAAAAACGATAAATAAAATGTAAACACAAATTTTACTGAAATATGTTAAAACTTTCAGTAACATTTAAAAAAGTATAATTTTTACCCATCACACTGATAAACTAAAATAAAGTAAGCAATCTTAGATAATAAATATTTTATTAAGTAGCAAATTCAAAAAATGATAAATAAAATGTATTTACTGAAATATGTTAAACTTTCCGTAACATTTAAAAAAGTATAATTTTTACCCGTCACACTGATAAACTAAAATAAAATAAGCAACCTTAGATAACAAATATTTTATTAAGTAGCAAATTCAAAAAATGATAAATAAAATGTATTTACTGAAATATGTTAAACTTTCAGTAACATTTTAAAAAGTATAATTTTTACCCATCACACTGATAAACTAAAATAAAGTAAGCAACCTTAGATAACAAATATTTTATTAAGTAGCAAATTCAAAAAATGATAAATAAAATGTATTTACTGAAATATGTTAAACTTTCAGTAACATTTAAAAAAGTATAATTTTTACCCGTCACACTGATAAACTAAAATAAAATAAGCAACCTTAGATAACAAATATTTTATTAAGTAGCAAATTCAAAAAATGATAAATAAAATGTATTTACTGAACTATGTTAAACTTTCAGTAACATTTAAAAAAGTATAATTTTTACCCGTCACACTGATAAACTAAAATAAAGTAAGCAACCTTAGATAACAAATATTTTATTAAGTAGCAAATTCAAAAAATGATAAATAAAATGTATTTACTGAAATATGTTAAACTTTCAGTAACATTTAAAAAAGTATAATTTTTACCCGTCACACTGATAAACTAAAATAAAGTAAGCAACCTTAGATAATAAATATTTTATTAAATAGCAAATTCAAAAAATGATAAATAAAATGTAAACATAAATTTTACTGATATATGTTTAACTTTCAGTAACATTTAAAAATAATTCTAATGTCATTTAATATCTCTTTTCTAATGTCATTTTCCTTGAAATGCATCTCACATACCTATAACAAAATGAATACAATATTTATATGTGCATTTAAAATAAATAGTACATAGTATATTCATGTATGAAAAATTAATAGATTTTTGTAGAAAAATTAATAGATTTAAATTTCATAATCAAATAAAAAAAATTTTGCTTTAAGCAGTTACAATATATTATGGTCAAACAAAAATGTTTAAAGTTTGAGCAAAAATTTAATAAAATACTAAAATTATTAATATTTTTATAAAATAAAACTCTATAAAAATAACTATATATTACAATAGTTTGCGATATGATTGATAAGAACAACTTTATTATAAATAATTTATCCACAATTTAAAATAATTTACTCTTAGTAAAAATATAATAAAGAAGCATAATTAAATTTTTAAAAATAAAAACAAATATTACTCACTTTAGAATTCTTTGCAACTTCAAAATCTCTTGGCATGGCGGCAAGCCATTTCTTACGTATTGGGAAATCCAAAATTTCATACTTTTGTACCATCAACTTTGTAAAATCCTTTGCAGTTTGGTACACAGCACTCATATGCAATTATTCATAACACTAAGAATTAAATTAATGCTGACATTTATTACATTTGTAGAATAAATATAAATTTTACGAAGAACGTTGACATCAGAACATCGACGGTTGTTTACAAATTCAAATCAAAAATATTCGCCAATTGGCTGAATGCCGACACAGGTTATAATACTTCAGAATATTGCCAATGGCTCGTTTGATCAGATTCGGAGTTTTTCGTAAAAATGGCTACCCTGACTGGTTTCCCTCTGGGCCTAACTCTAGTACGTCATCATCGCCTATAGTAGGGGTGCACAACCTTTTTCAGTGAAGGGCCACATGCACAGCAGATTGACCAATGAAGGGCCGCATGCCAAAGTGTTTAGACCGACATATTGAAAGCAATTGTTGGTGGTGATTGTTACATAAACATCATTGTTTATATAACACTAAATTCTTTTTGTCGGTTAACCTTGTAATCTCTTTGCAGAAAATACAATATTTTAAAACGTTTAAAATTAGAAAATGCAAAACTGATTACTTAAGAAGGAAAACAGAATTCGAAAATCAGAATCAATTTATCGGAAAAAATTTAGATAAATTTAAATAATTAAAAAACGATGGAAAAATTGAAATTTTTTTTATCACATTACAAAATACAAAAGTCCATTTAAACATAAATTTGATCGCTAAACTTTTTTTCATAGAATTAAATTTCAAATAAATAAATATTCTAGTCATTAATATAAATTCAAGTTAAATACTTTGATTTAAAGAAAGTTTATAGGGTTAAAAATGATTAAAACTAAAACAAAACCCCTTAAGTGGAAAATAAGATTTAGCATTTATTAGGGAATGTACTTTATCTTTCAGACATTTTTATTTTAAATTAATAATAAGAGGCTAAGAGAGGGAAGAAAAAGAAAGAATAAAAACACATTAAATTTTGAGGAACTATATTCCTTAATAATGAAAAACTATTAAGGTACTTGTTTACAACTTTTTATGACGAATATATTTTTAACATGACACTTACTATTTACATTTCAATTAACAATCAATAAACAATCAATTAACAATCAATAAAACTTACATTACTTTTCGAAACTTATCTTGATTAAATTTTTTATACAGTTAAAATTTAATGATATACAAATCATTTCACAGCATATAATCATAAATGATATAAAATGCTCCAAGAAGATAGAAAATGGTTTAAAAAATTTCTTAATGGTTACACTGTAATTTGCAAAATTTTTGAATATTGTGATAATTTTATATACTTGATCATGTGATATTTTTTGAGCCATTAAATGAAAATTTAATGATTGTATTTAAAGACTACTCTGTAATTTTGAATAGGCCAAATTCATTCTGGAAAACAGTCTTTCGACAGAAGCTGTTGTTGTGGGTAGTATTAAACTTAGAGCAAATAACATAACAGTTTTGGAATTTGTCCTAGATGGTGTTCTTCCTTTCTGGGTTTTTAAATCGTGGAAATACAAATAGCGATGTGTTACTTTTTAATTGCTTGAACATGAATTGCCATGTGTGATTCTTAAATTGCATAAATAATAAACTCGATGCTTGTTTTTCAAATCGCCTGAATACGAATCGTGTGGCTTTTAAATTGCGAAAGGATTACTCACAACACTTGATTTTTAAAATGCATGAATATGAATCGCGATATATGGTTTTTAAAACGCGTGCGAGAAAATGCGAGAAAAGTAGCAACGGATGATATTTTAAACGCCAGAACACGAATCGCGATATGTGATTTTAAATCCCGTAAATACGAAACGCGATGCGCAATTTTCAGATAGCGTAAATACAAATTACGATGTATGACTTTTAAATTACATGTGACAACAAAAAGAATAGGTTCAATGTGTGTTGTTAAACTTGCAGGTGTTCATGGGACTAAAGAATTATGCCGTGTTTTGAATTATTTCTTTTTTTTTTTTTGCAAAACGGACCGCGTTTAATATAAACAGATACATAATTACTTTTTAAGTTACGAAAAAAAATTAAAACTGAATCGAATTTCACGAGTTGTAATATTGTGTGAAAATATCAGGTATATTCTAAATCACAAATAAAAATGCAGCAATAACGGGAAAGAAGAAAAAACACTTTCGAAAAACCTCTTAAAAAATTCGTGTTAAAATCGGTACAACGCAAATTATAAAATCGGCACAAACAGAGCACGTAAAAAATAATTATTTTAATGCGCGATTCAAAACTCGCTTGCTGTCAAAGTATTAAAAATATCATAATCTTTTTAAATCACGGGGAAAACGTAATAACTACTAAAACAATAACCAAAATACTCGTCCATCAAAATTTTATGTAATTTAAATGCGAGATTTGAAATTAAAATGTCGCAATAGCGTATAAAAAATATCGGTACTTTCAAAACCTTGTAGAAATGTGCAGCAATAATTTCTAAAATAACGATTGAAAAATAATTTGATTTGCGATAAAATCGTTACAAATAAGCCATGTCAAAAAATGGTTATCTAAATGAGCGATTCTTTACTCGCGATTTGTAATAATATCGTGCTAAAATATCGAAGTTTTAAAAACCGGGCGGAAATGTGCAGCAATAACTGTTGAAGAAAGGATCTGAAGCCATTTAGATTTTCCATGAAGTTTGCACAAATAAAGCGTTTCATAACTTTCAAAAATCGCTATTTCAGAAACTACTTGAAAATGGGTAGCAATAACTACCGAAAAGTCATTGGAATCGGCACATACGAAAAGCGTCAAAAGTGGTAATTAAAATTCGTAAATCGTAATAATGATGTATTAAAAATATTGGGATTTTTAAAACTATGCTGAAATCCGTAGCGTTAACCATCGAAAAACTACATTGATTGAGATTGGGTGCGTCAAAAACTTAAAAGTGTAAATTTAAATTACCGAATTTTTTTTATTATTTTTCAAAAACAAATATTTAATTTTTTTTTTCATTTTGTTCAGATTGCGGCCGCGGGCCGCACATCGAGGGTTGGCGGGCCGCATTTGGCCCGCGGGCCGCAGGTTGAGCACCCCTAGCCTATAGTAACCCGTTGTGGGGCTTGATTCCTCTTTAGGAGGTATTGGTTAATCTAAGCAAAACAGAAATTTTTTTAACAAGGTTGGTACATTTGTTTTTAAGAACTCGTGTCCACAGACAAAATTTTTTTTATAAGAATCATGCAAAAATCACTTCTCAATGGCATAATTTTTAAAAATTTCAATGAAAATTCCATAAAATTTTGTTTAAATTTTGCTTTTTAAATGCTTAAAGTATATTGTAAGAAATTCAGAGTAGCCGTACTTTTTACAGTAAAAACCATTTTTACCGAAAAATATTGCAAAGCAAATAATTTTATGTACCATAAATTTTATATATTATCAGTTACTATAAAATCACTGAATCACTCTAATTAAACTAACTATACTGCAAAAATCACGGTGTAATATTTTACGGCAAAAACGGATTTTAAGGTCAAATGGATGCTGAAATCAAAGTGCCAGTAATTTATACTGTTATTTTAGTCGGAAATTTTTATAGTGCATAAATTGAATATTTTTTTGTAATAAAAATAATGAATATCAGCTTTTAATGTCTCAAAATAAAATAAAAAAACTCTATAAGACTCTTTGTAATGTAGGTAAATTCCCAATAAGTTTTTGATAACCCCCCATTTATAAACTACTTATTACTTTACAGCTCATTATTAATGCTTAATTTATATTAAATCTTAATTCATAGGTGTTAAACATAATTATACTCATAGTCATTCCGCAAAAATTGATGAAGCTAATCATAAAAACTAGCTTCAAAGAAGTGAAAAAACGATAATGTGTGGGGGGGAAAAGAAAATTTTATCTTAGAAAGCTTTTTTTCTCCCTCATGCCGCTAATATCTGTAAAATTTTCTATCTTAAATCTGGGTGATCTTGCATAAATGAAAGCATTCCTACTTTCCCCCTTGAAGTTGAAGTAGAGAAAAGCTCATTACCTTAAAATAACGTATCTTCGATAAATTTCGAAAACTTCTCATGTTTTGGAAAACAAAAATTGTCTTCATCGATTTCTTTTGCCCCAAGAGATAAGAGGGGGAGAATGAAATTGTGAGAGGGGAGAAAAGAATTCCATTTCAACTGCAAAATCATCAGGAATACGTAAAATTCATAAGTTTAGCGAAAATTGAAAGGACTTTTGCAAATTAAGGAACGTATTAGAGAGAAATAAATGTAATGAAACATATAAAAAAATGGTGAAGTCGATTTAAATATTGGCAATGGAATTTTAAGCGTCCATTATTTTGCGCTAACAGAAAGTTAAATACAAAACTGATTTATTTTTCTGTTCTTAAAAATATAAATTGGCAAATAAATTTGTGGAGTGATAAATAATTTGCTGCAAATTTAAAATAATGTCTTTCAGCAAAATATTCTCATTAAGTTTTGTCTTAATGTTTTATCAAGCTAGTTATTATTTATGCTTAAATCGGAAACATGTGATGATTTAAATAGTTAATTGACAAAGAGTTGAACGCACTATTTCTCGATGTTACTCCATTTCCCATTCCCGCAAAAGTATATACACATTTTATTTTCAGAAACTAATTATTTTTTTTTAGAAATACAGCTCCAGTTTTAATTAAAGTTTAACCTGGTAATAAAAATGCAGGAAAGTAAGGAATTATTAAAAAAAATATTACAGTATCACTTTACTGTTTATTAAAATTCTTATTACTTGAAGATAAAATGTTTCAAAATTAATTTAATAATCTGATTGTTGTGAAATAATTGTTGAATAAAGTACATAGTAAGTCTTCTTAGCTAATAGTAATTATTTCAATGTTGAAAATAGCAGTAAGAAATAGTTACTTCATATAGAAATCAAATTGTGATAGGCAAATTAAACAGATTACCAGATATTAATCAAAGAGAAAGATTATGATATTTTAATGTATTTTGAAGGATCTGGGACACAAAGCATCTCGAAAACACGTGACCCTTTTTTGTATTATTTTAAAAATAATAATACAATAAATTTTCTTTCAGGTGGTAAAAAAAATGTTTTTAGCACATAATGACAATAAAAAATTCCTTTAGTTTTTTCTCCATATTAACTTTTCAACTCAAGCATTAAATAATTTCAAGTGATAATAAATCTAAAAGAAACGCTTTTACTCAATCTCATTTCATATTTTTTTTTTCTTAATTAAAAACGATGTTGACTAATCTCTATTAAAGCTAATTAGGATATGAAAGTCTACATTTAAAATTTGTAATCATTTATAGATTTTAATTTGCAGGTTAATAAAGAAATGAAATAAAAAAAATTTTAAGAAAGCTGCGAAATTTTAAATTAGAAAATTTTTTTAAACGTTGATAGCAAAGCAATGGTGAAAGCAAAATAAAGTATGGACATTTTTTATTCAAACTCAACCAAATAGTTTTTATTCCGAAATATAATATTTACACTTCTTTGAAAAATTCAAAGCATATTTTTTTTAAAAAAATATGACTCATAGAAAATTTGCTAGGAGTTTTTGCATACTTTTTAGTTCTTTATATGAAAAAAATTGAAAATATTGCACTTTAGTAATCTATTTCGGGATCCATTTTTTAGAAGCGGACACTGAAGATAATGAAAAGAAGAAACTTATTACATATTTCTTTACTTTTTCATTTATTTAAACACACGAACAGTTAAATGATTGTTGTTTGTCACTTTTACAGTCTATGAATTTAGTGTTTTCGATGATTTGGAATTTCGATCACCATTTAGAAAAGGGTAATTTGCTTTCATTTTTCTCTAATATACCTTTAAAATTTCCTTGAAGTTTTAGTAAATGCTGCCGACAAGGAGAAAAACAAGTTCTGGTGAATTCTGATAATTCTGTTTTTGCTACCAGTCTCAAATCAACCTTAATGCTTCAAAACAAACACAAAAAAGAACTCACATAAACCTAAAAAATACCTCACATTTTTGTAAAGGAAAGCATAATTCTGGCTGATAAAACCAAAATATATTGTATTTAAACCACTCATTTGGTAACGGTTTTCGTTCATAGGATAACGGTTTACAGGGAATCCTGGTTTTAAAAATTATAGTCCTTATCCCCACACTATTAGTAAAGAAAATTGAGGCTTAAATTTAACCAAGAAAAAAAATGCTTTTAAGCCATGCTTTAACAGGGTGCGTAGCGTTTGTAAAAAGTACTTAAAGGTGCTTTTTTGGGGATTTCGTTATTAAAAGCTTTTAAAGGTGCTTTTTTCAGCTGGCGTTTTTAAAAAGTGCTTTTTTTCCGAATAATTTTTTTCTCCTTCAGTGATATCTGGTGGATCCCATGCATTTCACAAAAAATGGGGAGTTTGACCGAAACCCGAGTGCTCCAATTCGGATAGAGAATATCAGATCCTTATGAAATGTTTTTCTTTTTAATTTATTTTAATTTTGTTCTTGTTTATTTCATTTTACTTCTAACACTTTTTTTGACGCAGGGGGTAAGGGTACTTTTGATCTGAGTTCAGGGTTAAGTTGAATTCACTCGGTTATGTGGGAAAGTACTGATTGTTTCGATTTACGCCAGTTTCTTTTTGGGTTTTTTTTAACGCTAAAACTGTTTTAATAATATCATTGATTGAATATGAATTTTTTGAGTGCTTGAAAATTTTTTAAAGTGCTTGAAAAGTTTTTAAAAAGTGCTTATTTTTGATTCAAAGATTTGGCTACGCACCCTGTTTAAGGTATTATGATGAAATTTCCAAATTTTTGCTCATTTACCAAATTTTTTGCACATATTATAAAACGTTATTTTATTTTTACCTTTTATGTATCCATATTTTATTATTAACCATATTTAACTACATTTTATTGTTAAATAAATACCAAAGTGCTTCGATAAAAACTACCAAGCATTTTTGTATTTCCATAGAGCCAGAAGCATGGTAAATTTAACTATGTTCTGCAGCCATGTAGATTTGATCATACCTTTTTTCACAGTGCAATATTGTATGCAAATGATTAAGAGAAAAAATTTCAGATGATGTAAAAATCTTATTTATAAATCTCTATTTTAACAATTATTATTAAAATATTCTGATCATTTTATTCCCAAAGCCAAAAAGTCGGTACAAAATTGCAAAAGTTTAAAAAGAAATTAAAATCTTAAAAACTTTTTCCAAAATTTTAAGAACAAATTATTGCAATTTTTCCCATGTGAAAAGGGAAAAAAATAATATAAATCTTATTGCAAAAAGATGGATACTAATTTTTCAATAAGTTGTGAAACGTGTTGCAAAAATCAGGTTGAAATAACCAAAAAAATTTTTTATTTGATCTCTGAAACGTGTTGAAATGCTTGTTTTATGTCTTCACTCTTTAATACTTTTGAAAGATTTTTGTTATGTTTCTGATATGCTTTAAGTATTTCTGAAATAAATCCTGATATATTTAATATACTTCTGAAATACTTTTGTTTCATAATTATTAAGATAATACCGCAGAAATATTTAAAAAATAATCTTCATTCTGAACCAAAATTAAAAATTTTCAGAATTATATAAAGAAGTTATACTACATCTATACATTAATTATAATATTTCTACAAGTTTTTTTTTCTGAAACGTAAATGCAGTAAATTTTATTGCATGAATATATTCACAACAAAATATCCTCGCATTTATACTTGAAATATTTTAATTAAAATTATTAAAATTACTTTAATAAATTATTTTAAATATTTCCTATTATTAACATTGCATATTAGATAAAAGAAATTATTTTTTAAATATATTTTTATTACTGATTATGGAAAGCCCATATAATTTCAAAGATATCTTGATAGTTGCAAACATAGTTAACATCAAATACTAACATTTAAAAATACCTGTGGAAAACATACTGTTTTCGAAACAGACACTCATAAATTAATGTTTTTTTTAATGAACAAAATTATGAATTAAGATTTTTGAAATATTTTAATTTTTAGAAACAATAAATTGAATCTTTACTAAGTTCTTATATCAGAGTTCAGTTTTTTTTCTCTTTCGACCTCAGTGACTTTTCTAGTTTTTGTCTCTTTTCTTTATTTTTCCGTTTTGTTCCGCAACTTCACGCTTTTTTTTCCAAATCATTTTTGTTTCACTACATTCATGTCTTTCAAGCCTTGAAAATGGACGCCTGTTTTTGATGCGCTTGTAACATGCTGGCTGTCATTTGATTTTTATATATTTTTGAAGCTCATGAAGTTTTCAATCAGATAATGTCTTACTGCTTCAGTTTCTTGGTATTATTTATTTAATTAATTTTTTGTGTTTCAACTGATTTTATTTATTCCAAACCTATATTTTTTAACTTTGCAAATGTAGAAAATCACTTAATATTTAAATTTTTAAATGTTAATTATTAAGCAGTGCCACAATTTGATAGTTTAGAGATTATTTGTGTTATATTACACTAAATACAAATGACAGTTATTTAAAAAATTAAATGATTAATTTTTTACCTAATTTACACAATTAACTTATAAACAAAACTATTTGCTTATCTGTAATCCTTTGCCTCCGCATTGTAAGAGTCAAAAAGTTCCACGAGAGAGCGCTACAGTTGGAGCTTTGATGTAGCGAAGATTCAAATAGTTTGCCAGACGACTTTCTGATCATTCGCCGTTTTGAAGCTTACAGATTTCCTGGAATCATCAAAAGCTCGATAAGGACCAGTACTTTTGGACTTTATTTATGCTATTTTGGACATTATTACATGAAAAACTGATTTCTTCATTAAATTTATAAATTGATGTCCGGTAAGTAAATTTATTACTTAATCAAACATTATTAATTGTAAATATGCATTTTAATCATATAGGTATTTTAAATTTGGAATAAATTTCTAGTAAAATATCTATTTAAATTAAAATGGTTGAATCATTATTATATACGAACTGAAATTAACTCTTTCTTTAGTGTCAGTTTATACATATATATTACAAATTTGTTTTAACTGAAAATGTCAATTTAAATGTTTCGTACCGAAACTATTATGTTTTATAAGGAATATCATTTCATTTTAAGCATTATTATTTTTTGCATTTATCTAGTTTATAGTGTTGTATAGGCGCCAGTTACGTTTAAACATGCACTTTTATTTATATGTTTATATAGCATGAATGTTTTATATTGAAATATTGACGTTTTACAATAAAAATCATAAAATTAAAATCATCTGCCGAGAAATTTATAACGGTATAGTGACTTCACGCACTTAAAAGTTAAGCAAGCATATGGATTTCATGATATTTCTAAAGCTTTACTTCCGAGAATGCACAAGAAAGGCCTACCTTTGAGGGTCAAAAATTTTTAAATTCTAGCATAAACATGAATTGTAAAGATAGATTTTTCATTTATTTACTTATTTTAGTGATCCAATGCATTTATTGTTCAGTAAATGATTACTTTTGCCAAAATGGTGCCAAAAAATTATTGCATTTGATGATTTATTTAAAAAAAATATTCAAAACGTGACCTTTTTCATAAAATATTATTTTAAATTTCCCTTTTTTGATTTTTGAAATCTGACATGATTTAAATGTTTTGATGCATGAATTGAAATATTGAGTGTTTTGAATGCACACGTATTCTAATTAAGCATCTTCTAACCACTGAATTTTATAAAAACATAATTTTTATGTCTAATTTCGTATTTATGTCTACTTGGTATTACTTTCTTAATTGGACCAAAAGAACTGTCGTATTTAAAATATAGCTACAGCATGGACAAGATTTAAAAATAATGTACATTTTTATGTAAACAAATTGGATTTGAGGTTCTGAAAAGAAATATTTTATTTATGACGTGATAATATTTTTCTCTTTGAAAACGAAAAATCATTTAAAATAAATTTCTTTTTAAAGAAGGTCTTTTATGTACTTTAAAAGTTTATAATTATTTTGAATTTACTTTTTTAAACTAAGAACAAGTTTTGCCTTAATTTTTAATTATTCATGAAAAAGGAAAAACTGCAACACATTTTGAAATAAAACTTTCCTCTTTAGACTTTATTCAAATGTTTAATTAAGTATAAAGGCTGTGTAAAAATTCTTAATTATACTCAGAAGTAATTTCATATTAACGACTTCGCAGCATACTTTTGAGTTTTGTTTAGTTTGAAAACACTTTTATAGTTCGTAAAAGTTTAATTTTTGTCAACGTAAAGAAATTCTCAAACATTAATTTGATTTTAAACACAACTTTAGGTCGTTAAAAGAGTTAAAATAAAATACTTTATTCTTCCATCTTTACACAAGAATATTTGAGGCAAATGGTACTATTTACATCATTAGCTTTAAATTCTACTATAACTTCTGATAAATTTTAAAAGAGTTTAGGCATTATTAAATCATTTAGATATCACATTCAATGCGTACAAGAAAAAGTCTATTATGTCTTTAAAAACAGCTGTTTACCTATGAAATAATAAAATATTTTACACTGTAAAAAATACGTATCAAATTATGGTAAAAAATAATGGTACCCTGGCTGTATCATGCTTGAAATTTTTTCCGCAAAGTCATTTTTTACAGTAAAATCTCATTCTGTGATATTTAAGTAATTAGTCATTCAATAATATTATAGTAAATATTACTGTAAAAATTATGATACGTTCTGTTAAATTTTAAAGAGAAAATGGATTTTCATCCGTAAAGTAAAAAGTACCGGCATCCTGAGTGCCGGCACTTTTTACTTTAGTTGGATCCGGGATTTTTTCATGACAATAGATATTTTAGAAATTCTTTGATAAATGTAAAGAATTCATACGCTGCTTTCAATTAGACGCTTAATATATAATAATGAGGAAAAGAAAATATCGTATATTAGAGAAACATACTTTTCTTTGATAATGGAGAATTTTAGCGTAAGAAAATTCCTCTTTGGATTATAATCTTTCTAATTTTTGATTCTTTTATATTAATGTGAGCATTTAAGTCAGTTATCATTAAAAAAAAATTACTGGCATAGTTGGCCTAACTAATAGCTTTAATTACTTTTAATTAGTATTATTAATATTTTATATTTATTTTCTTGCATATTTAATATAACTGCATACTTCCATAACTGCATACTTTTCATAATAATGGCACCCTGGCTGTATCATGCTTGAAATATATACCGCAAAATTTTCACAGTAAAATCTCATTCTGTGATATTAGTTGTGAACTAATTAGTCATTCAATAATATTATTGTACTGTTAAAATTATGATGCATAAAATTTTTTGTTCTGTTAAATTTTAAGGTGAAAATGGATTTTAAGGCATCTTGAGTGGCGGTACTTTTAACTTTAGTTTGATCCGGAATTTTTTCCTGATTATAGATATTTTAGAAATTCTTTGATAAATGTAAAGAATTCATACGCTGCTTTCAATTAGACGCTTAATATATAATAATGATGAAAATGAAATATCGTATATTAGAGAAACGTACTTTTCTTTGATAATGGAGAAATTTAGTGTAAGAATATTCTTTTTTGGATTGTAATCTTTTTAATTTTTGATTCTATTATACTGATGTGAGCATTTAAGTCAATTATCATTAAAAGAATTACCGACAGAAATAGTTTACCTAAATAATAGCTTTAATTATTTTTAATTGATATTATTAATATTTTATATTTATTTTCGTGCATATTTAATATAACTGCATACTTGACTACAATTTGCGACTATTTTCAATACTTTTGCAACTCTTCGTGACATTTTCCTTTTGTAAATGGCTGGTCTACCATATCTCACAGAATATTCTGAATGAGTTATTAGTTTCCCTTTTGACATCATTATCATGTTTCGAAAATACTTTTGTAATGGCCAATTTGGTAATAGCATTTTAAAGCCTTATTAAGTCTTAATCATAACGAATAGAACTAGTTCCATATTTATTCTGAATGTTGTCTCAAAGCTCTTTATAATTCATTCAACAAATTATATTTCATTCAGGAAGAATGAACTTGATAATGACATTCCGAATAAAACGCAAAGAAATGAAATGTTTCTGGCCCAAATAAACAACTGGAAGGATTCGCCCTTTTTTATTCGCTTCTTATTCTAAATCCAAACAATGCCTTGTTGTTTTCTTCGTTTATCTAGAGAAAAGTCATTAATGCAAGAGAAATATCATTGATAAACAATTTGATAATTGAATTTTATACTTTTTATTCCATTTTTATTCGTAATAAAATTATGTCTGCCTTCTTATTTTTTAAAATTACGTTTGCCTTCTTATTTATTCTTCTTAGAAAATTCCAATCGATTTTTTTTTTAGTCGCACGCCTGTTTAGGCAATAGGGGGGGGGGCGATTGTTCCTGCTTTTCAGTGACGCAATCTATGGCCAGAAATTCGATTTCTGCCGCGCCATTCACACAACCACAACCCGTTTATAGGGCTGGTCACATTCACACACAAAGGAGAAAGGACATAGAACACACAGAGAGATAAAGAAACATCCATGTCTTGCCCAGGATTTGAACCCAGGACTTTTCTAATGCAAGGACAGTTCCCTGCCCCCTACACAGGCTGGCCGGCATTCCAATCGATAAAAATAAATAATAGAATAAATTATTTTCAGCGAGTATTTTTTGGAGTAAAATTAACAAACCTCCATATTCTTTATATAAAGATAAATACTACGAATAAAACTTAGTTTTGCCCAACAGCAATTGAACTTGAATTTTTCATATAATTATCACATAAGATAAACTTTCTAGCGAATGCAGTTTGCCTAGGAAAAATAACTGTCAATGCATCCTTATTTTTTAAGGTTTTACTCGTTCTATAGCTACCCCTCGATTTTTTTTGGGGGGTTTTATTTTTCATCACAAAATGATGTCTCAAACACTTTTTGTTCAATTTAATTTACGCTCTCACTGTTGATTAAAAAAAACAATTCCAAGGAAAAGAAATAGACAGTTACATTTACTTTTATATTCTATCCATTTTAAGGACAATACAACTAGTCAAGTCAATTTTTTGAGACAATTTCCTTTTCAGGATATTTTTCAATTAAAACTAACTAGCAATTACGTAACACGAGGAGAAAAAACAAGAAAGTCTCCCAGCTATGTATAGTGGTTATAGAATTATTGCAATGTTAAAAAATATTAATGCAAGGGGGGACAGAACTATGGAAACACGTCTATACTAATGCATTTTTACATATTTCTCAAGAAATACTTAATCATTTTGTAACTTCATGCGATTTCTCATGCATATCAATGAAGTTTAAAGCTTTTAGAGATTTGAGGGACCGACAATAAATTACAAATGAAAAATCGTAATTTTGAACACCCCATGCCAAAAAATGTAGCAATAATTTTGTACCTTGAAACATTTATTTTGGCTATTATAAAATATTCAATAAAATTGAGCAAGATTTTTAAAGCAATTTAAAATTAATTACAAATTTTTTGTTATACAATTTAAAATTAATTCGTTTAAATCTGTGCAATATATAAGTAATTCAAGTAGTTCCTCTATACTGCGGTTTCGTGAAAAAAATTCAAAATTTTTCTTTTATATGTTGTGAATCTTATAATATGAATATCTTAAAAATTTAAAATGTTTCCAACAATTTCCTAAGTAGGCTTTGCACTTTTCAAAAGAAAAGGCGAAATGATAAGGTGTTTTCTGCAAGTATTATTTTATATCATGAAACGAAATTAAATAACAAAGGATAATACCGAACAAAAAACGTTCATTCTCCAAATGTGACTGTATAAGAAAAAAAACATGGCAAAGAAACTTTTATGGGGGATCATCTCCAACAATGACGGTGTCATTTATAATAAATATTGTTTAATAGTGCAAAATGAAACGTGTGAAATCCCCTTATCATTTTGAGTTTTTTTTTTTCTTTTCTTTTTTTTTCCGGAAAATTACAAAAACTATTTAGAAAATTGCTTGAAACTTTTTTAAATATTGAAGGCTTTTTTTATTAGTTGTCAAATTCGACTGATTACAAAATAAGGAATGAAAAATTAATTTTTCCCGCTCTTGTGCAGTATAAGAGTATAACTACTTTAATTTCTTATATATTGCGCAGTTTTCATCAATTTTTTTTCTTTACAAATTTTCAAACAAAAATGCTTGAATTAATTTCAAATTGTTCTAAAAATTTTGTTTCATTTCGTTAAATATTTTTAAAGTTATAACGAAAAAAAAAACGTAAGACGATATTTTTTTTTATAAAAAGTTCCATTTTTCCATAAATGCTTAAGCAAGGTTTACGAAATTTTGTGCTGTTATTGAATATAATAAACCGAATTCTCATATATCAATCATAATTTTCACTTTTTTTATAAAGGCTCTCAAGATTCTTAGAAATATATAATAGTTAAAATATCAGTTTCTTTTATTTAATTTATTTTACCTATTTATATTTTTGAGGATGATATTTTAACGTTTTGAAGGCAAAACTTTTCGTGAAAGTGTTTTTAAGTCCGGCCAATAGAGCTCAAAAAAGAACGCTACCAGGAAAAATTGGTGGGAGTTTTTAGTTCTTTGTGCATTTGCTTTTTGGGACACCAAACACGAAACTTTACGAGAAATAGGGCTTTTTTTCCTTATACTTTTTTTTTTTGGTTTATAGTAGAATATATCTGATAGTATTTTTTAAAATTCGAGAAAATTTCTTCATATTCTGTACCTACAATAAGACCGTATAAAGTAAGAAATCTATAATAAAGGGAATAATAACTATAGCATTATAATACCATATCTCTATTTATAATTCAGCGAAGAAAAATCCAGCAGAATGATTAAATTATAGTTTAGAGAAGTTATGATTATTATTTCTAGATAATACATTTTGATAATTCTGATTAATAGATAATACTTAATAGATGTTTCAAACTTGAAAGAAAACTATTTCGGGATCTCTATGTAAAAGAATTATTTGCACCCCTAGAGAAGGAAAATACTACCACCTGACCCCCAATTATTCTAATATTCCTTAAGCATTCCCCAAAATCATAATTTTTAGGTTTTATAGTTAGTTCCATTTTTGATATTTTGCTTATATTCTGAAATTTTTACTCAATTTAGAATATTAAAAGCTATAATTGTCCTATTCTCCTCATGAATTTGTTCCCAACCCCTAATAAAATAGTTTACTCCTTAACCTCCCACCTTCTGAATAGTCATGATTTTCTTAACATTCCTGAAACCACAAATTATGAGCACTCTTTTTTAATATTTTCATGCAAACAAAGTTTATAATTTGAATCATTTACCTAATTTTATTTTTATTCTAAATAATAAAAATACAATCTCCCCCCCCCTAAGTGTCTAAATTCCTAAAATCATAACTTTAAGAGCATTTATAATTTTATTTTTAATGGTCTCTATTGCTTAAGCAATAAATATTTAGCATAAGATTCTAATTTTTTTTTTAAGCTAATTAAAAGTTTTTGTGAAACAAAGGTAATAATCTTACAGGGTAAAAAAAATTGGATAAACAAAACATTTATAAAAAAGTTTTATTTAGTATGGAATATTAAGTAGAGTCAAAGTTTAATATTTCAAATTTTAGTATAGAATAAGTTTAACCTTTACAAATAATTATATCACTAATAATAATATAATGTTGTTACTTAAAAATTTAATTTTTTTAAAGAAAAATCTTAACTAAGGTTTCAAATGAAAAAGCAAATACTCTCTAAAAAACTAATGTTTAAAAATCTTAACTCAAGGTTTCTAATAAAAAAATATACTCTCTGAGTCACTAAATTAAAATTTTAAAGGCTTTTCGTTGCCAAGCAAAAGAATGGTAAATTAGTTAAATTCTGCATATCGTAAGTCAAATATATTTCGACTATAATCTTTAATTTTTATCATTTGCCTTTCTTACTGCTTTCCATACTCTTAACTTTTCCATACTCCATACTTTTGTGCAAAAAAAAAAAAAAAAGAGAAAAAAGAAAAAGAGTGAGAGAGTTAGGAAAAGATATATTTAATATAGCACGTTTCATTTGGCCATTCTCATGCCATGATAATTAGGGCATGAATGATAGTTGCTTTATAAAAGTATTATTCTATCTATCATTGATTCCGTATTCAAGAAATATGTAAGAGTTGAAGTAAGATTTATGGCATATTTTTTTATTGTTATTAATTCATCTGTGCAATGGTTCAAGATGCCCTTGAAAACATCATATCAGACAGCAAAATATTTATATTTATAGTAACCAACCTAGGATGCCTTGGATAACATGAATATTAGAAAAGGGTAAATGTTATGCTACGCTTGCTATAAGAAACTTTTTATTGTTTCTATTTCTTTTACTTTGCTAAATTGTTATTTTCTCTTTACCTAAATTTCTTATTTGCATCAAAATATTGGGAATCATATTTCAAACTTTGGTTGCTCAAAAAATTTAAAAAATTCCATTAAACATAAAAGGAAAAATTCCCTTAAAAATTTCATTTTTAATGACTGGAGCGATTCAGGGCAGGAGAGATATTTATTATTCAGAACAAATTTAAAAGTGGGAAAAAACTTACATTTCAAACTTTATTTGCATAAAAATTACAAAAAGAAGTTGCTCAATAATTAATTAGTCATCTGCATGCCAAGTACTATCGCCTCCTGGCGAACTCAATGATGATTTAGTGCCGAGTTATCGTTAAATACAATTGATTCGTAGTCTATCGAATTTCTGATCACTCAGTTTGTTTCCATGTTCGTCCATGATAATTTAAAGCATTTGTGCTAGATTTATCTTAAGTGTAGCAGTCTATCTAAACAAAAAATCACAAATCTAAATTAAAGAAAATAATTAAATGAAATTTAAAAAATTAAAACTATGTTTTCTTTAATTAAAAAAATACCAAAATATACTTTTGCTTTCAATTAGAGCCTCAAAAATATATAAGAAGAACTCCGGTAACCCATCTGTGTTAAAGGGTTATTATAACAAAAATAAAAGCAGAAGAATATATTTTAATTGGCTTGTATCTTCAGTGCGTCAATCGTCCTGAAACTTGAAAAAATCGCGATTCTTCTAAATTTTCTTACAGGGGTTAATACTTTTATAGTAAACACGCTCAGTTTTTATGCTTCTTTGATAGTTTGAATAGCTTAAGTTTATTAAAAATTCTGATCAATAATTTATTTTCTCCTAATCATGCAACGTTTTTCTTTTCTTTTAATAAATTTTTGTATATTTCACTGTGCAACTCTTTGTTAGTTTTATTAGAAAAAAACTACTATGAATCGAGTTTCAACCACATCGAGTTCCATCACATCCTATCCAACTAACCATCAAATTTTTTCGTGTAGTATTTATATTTTGCTTACAACGATTTACAATGATTTGAAATAAAGTAGGGTTTGTCGGGTAACTATAGCAACCCCCGTCCTCTGCGCGCCTGCGCATTGTCCGATCCTCAGTCAGTTGCACGTTGGATACGGAGGTGAGCAGACATAAATAAACGCTCTGGTTATGTTACGATGATTTAGTTTTAGTGTACGTATTTTATCTTGTTTCTTTCTTAATAAATAATTTTTATCTTATATTCGCCATTATTTCTTCCTATTAATTTGAAAAGAACCCTACAGTTTTGGTGTCAGAAGTGGGGTTCGATCCCACGCTCTCTTTCGAGCACCAGAGAAAACTGTAAGGTTCCTTTCAAACAAGATAAAATATGTACATTAAAACTATATCATCATAACGTAACCAGAGCGTTTATTTATGTCTGCTCAACTACGTATCCCCCGTGCAACTGGACTGAGGATCGGACAATGCACAGGCGCGCAGAGGAGGGGGGTTGCTATAGTTACCCGACAGGGTTCTTTGACTTACGGTATTGTTAAAGTTCCTTTTTTAATCTTACTGCATATTTAAAGTTGGTTTTTTGGGAGAAATGAGAAAAAGTTCAGTTAAACTATCTCGTATATATCTACCGACAGCTTCATGCTCACAGACTTTATTCAAAACCTTTGTCATAATTTTGATACTCTCTTTTTCTCTAGCATACTAGGAGTAAAAAATCTATGATATTTCTCTAATGCAGTTCAAAACAGAATTGATTATGGATTTACTATCATATTCATTAAACTCTCGAATCATTGGGGAAGAATATGCCACACAGGAATTTCAATTAATGATTTCAAAGTAATCCGAAGTTCGATGTAATCACCTTGGGTCACTTTCAGGAAGACTTAGAATATCGAGATCCTATTATTATGGTGATCTGTTGTCATCTGAAATGCTTAGTTTGTGTATAACAATTTGATCTTAAAAGAAAGAAAAAAACTGCCCAGAGAAAAAGATTGTTAGAGACTTAGAGCTACCGGAGTTGAGACTTTCAACCTTAGGATTATCTTGATATCATTAATTGGAATTCGTGTGTGGTGCATCATCCCCCAATGCTGTAAGACTTGTGAAGATGATATTAAATCACTAATAAGCTTTGGCACTGCTTGCGTTAGAGGGATATTAGTTTCCCTGTCACTCCCAGGGTGTGGAAAGGTGTATCAAAATTTTAACTGGAGCTGCTTTTATTAGAATATATGAACATGAAACTTTAGATGGATATATTCGAGCTACACTAAAGTCAAGAGCAGTTATGCTTCGTTTCTCAAAAGTATAGGCAATAAATAATATTAGACAATAATAGTATAGTGATAATAAAATAGTAGATATTTGCTGTGGATATAAAAGTGGGACCTTAACAAAAAAGTAATTAAAAGGATCTTATTCCATTGAAAATCTTTTAGATAGTGGTAAATATGTAAGTACTACACTGAAAAATTAGATGGTTGATTGGGTGGTGTGTATGTGGAACTCACGTGTAGTCATCATTACGTGATGAGTTCTGGGTCGATCTGATTTAATATACTGAGCGAAAAGACCTGTGAAATTATGAAAAGTTTATTAATTTCTGTTTTTTTTTTAGTTAAAACTATGCGCAAGAGCAAAAAATAAATTATTTTTTGATATTATAAATAATAATAAATAATAAAATAATTACAAATATTATTTTTCATGGAATTATCTTTGAATAAGCAAATTTTATAATTGAGTGCAAAATTTTTCTTTAAATCGCTGCAAAAGTACTCAAGATATAGTGAGCTGCGCAAAAAGGGTATAATTAACATTAAAAGGTCAAAGCTTTGGACCGCTCTCCAAATCGAACTATTAAACTAAACTCAGTGGCGCAACAGTCGATAGAGAAGGCCTACTGTGCCCATCTCAGTTTTCTTGACCTTGGGTTCTGGGGTGCAGGGGCAGATGTTCCGGTAAGGTGGTCAGCCGAACGCTGAACCTCCAGTGTTTAGCTCCCAAGCATGCGTGGTACTCATTTATCGACCCACTGAAGAAATGAAAGGCTGAGTCAACCTATTAGCCCGGCTCGAGGATCGAACCCAGGACCAGTGGTACGGGAGAGCGAAGCTCTATTACTCAACCACCGGGCGTCAATCAAACTATTGGGACCGTATTTCTCAGATTGCGGATTTCGGGGGTACGAAATACAAATTCGTAGCAAAAAAAATGTATGTTTATTCTGAGAAAGTACGTTTTAGTGTCTGATTTCATGACTTAAAATATCGCAAGGGCTATATTTAATTAGCATATTTAAAGTCTCCCTCTCGAACCATTATGATTGAGTTCCAGAACGTCATTAGATCAATAGTTATTCAGAATGTTTATTCTCTATTTTCCGCACTGTGAATAAATCAATATTTAAAAATCAATTTTGAAAGTTTTAATGTTTGTCATTAGTAATATTTACTATATAATAATAGCTGAAGACGTGTTTTCGCTTTTTTTTTCTCAATAGACTCGAGAACAACCTTCATCTACAACAAACGTAATCGACAGTAAGATTTCTTTTGAAACAGTTTATGGACACTTCTAAAGTATAATAGAGCAGTATATCAAGGGAATCACCAGCTATTGATCCCTCACTTCTTAAAGTTTTTAAATCGAGGATATCGAATATACCCTCTTCATCACAAAGACACTTGAAATTACGGGGGTTTCAAAAGAATAGTCAAGTGGAAACATTTCATTTTAATCTTACTTTTTCTTTAAGTTCAACCATACAGATAAATTTCAGTTTTAATTACTGATTTAATGTTATATGTCAACGAATCGACCGTTAATTTTCAAAAAAAAAAGAAGAAGAATAAAAGAGAAATTAAGTAAGTCAGTATCTTAATTATGCTACTTTTACTATCTAAACAATTTTAAGGAGTTGTTTTTAAATATAAATTACTAACTTAATACCATTTTGTCGTACGAAATGGAAAATAAAGAAAAAATAGTTAATAAATCAGAACTGAATAACACCACGAAATCATACACAAAACTGCTAGGCACTTTTCGACACAAATAATAAAGCTAACACTTCCGATTAATTAAAAAAAAAATTCCCTTTTCCCTTTGACTTTGCGTTATTACGTTGAGAAGGACAAGTTTTTAATATTTCACCTTATCAAAACAAAAATTAATTTCATTCAGGGTCAATTCCTGTAATTTTGAACCCAACCCAGAAGACAATGAAACTCTTGGGTCAAGAGTAAAGAGAAATTTGCCTTCGTGGATGACATTTTGATGGAACTAACCTACATTTCCATTGCATCCCATGGTTGGCCCAAACTCTAATCCATGATCCGTCTACCACTGAGGATATATTACGGCAGCACTGTGGTCGGCGTGAGCCGGAGGCGGAATTCGTGTCGATCAGCCATCGCTGAGATTTGAACCCGATTCGGTTCATTGGAGGGCTAACGCTCTATCCCCTGAGCCACCCAGCTCCCACGGTGATTATTGAGTTTATTTGACATATCAAATAAAAAATGATTAAATATTAAAGAACGTACATTAAAACTTTTTTTTAGATTGCATAGAATTGTAAACTAACAAATAACACTGATGTTATTTTCAAAATATTTTTAAAATGTTCATCATCTAGAGTTTATTTCATATTTTGTAAACCCAATTAACAACCTATTATTCAGAGCAAATGTTTTAAAAATAATATTTAAAAAAATATTTTTGAATTCTATGATTGCACTGAGTTGACGTTCGATAACGAAAGTTTATCAAATGAGTTTCATCAAATATGTGATTGATAGAATTTTTGATAAAAATACGTGACTTGGTGTAGAAAAAATTGTCAAAAATAATGAAAAGTCAGCTAAATTGCTGAATGGTCATTACTGAGATTTTTTTTTCATTCTGAGAACGCAATGATGTCGGGTTAACTATAGAAAGTTTTCATGTTTTTTTTTTCTTCATATAATAATAATCCCGGTTGATTTAATTAAAAAAAATGAAAATGAACTGTTCCCTTAATTATTTCCCGTTTTTCCAATAGATTGAAAGGCTAAACATAATATGAACGCAAAATTATGCACTTTCTAAGTAATTTGAGAGTTAAGACATTTTTAAACAATAAAAACGCAAATAACTAATAGAAGTGATATTTTCAATAAAATTCTTTAAAACATTCTGATTCAACACTTTTTATACAAAATAAACACATTTTTAATACACTTTACAATTTTAACTATCTAAAATTAAAATAAAGGGTCTTTACAAACTAACCAACTCTTTTTTAAAATAAAATCAAAAGTTATTATTTACAAAATTCAAAATTTCTAATGAATATTTATACTTTAAACAAATACACTTTCTTCAGCTTATCTAGAGTTTCAAAGATTTAATCTTTTCTTAAACTTTCCTTGTAACATTTTACCATAAGTATCAGATCAATATTCATTTCTAAACGAGTTAAGCTCACTTTGATATGCGGTCATTCTCATTTGTCAAAATTTATTACAGTCACTTCTCGTATAACTTCATATAACGATAGTTAAATCTTGAAACGAGTACCTATTTAATTTTTTTTTTCGAAATCATGAAGATTTGATAATTTTTTTTAAAAAAAAGAAGATGACAGAAACAAACAACTTTTATTCGATTTTCCTTTTATGTGTGCTTAAATGAGTTTTTTTTTTTGTTACAGAGAAATTAAAATTCTACATTGTTTTAATGGGTACTCACTTATAGTGAACTGTCTCAAAAATATTTTCTATATATTTACCAATAATGAATTTATGTAACAAGGTAGCTATTTCAAAATGTTTCCTTTTTAATTAAATGCTTAAATTCATTTGCTAATAACTTTTATAATCATCTTCACTTTTCATTTACATGGAAAATTCGAAATACCAGCTTATGATTTAATCAAATGCTTTAATTAAAATAATAAATGCAGTGTTATTTACACAGAAAAATTCAAATATCAATTTGAACTTTTTCTGAAAATAATACGGAAAGGAAGAAATGATTAGCCAACTGTTATTACGTCATGATAGATGAGAAAGGAATAGATAGAGAATTTTCAGTGCATCTCTCAAGTTAATTAAGTAAAAGAAGGTAATTTTAAATGGCAAAATAAAAATTCTTTTTTGAAATCGGTCAACAGTTCCTGAGAAATTATTTTTCAAAAAGTCAAATGCTTAAAATTCAATTTCTCAGAAACTATTCGACCAATTTGACCAAATTTTGATGTTTGCCATATCAAATTGCATTCTTTAAAATGATGCAAAAAAAATTTTAGATCTTTCTATTCAAAATTTTTTTGACTATTCTCAAAAAATAGAATTAAAAATTTTTGTAAAAAGTAAAAAATACGAACATTTATTTTTCTTTCGATAAGCACGTTTAATAATTGTGTGAAAAAAATTTCAATTTGCTTAAAAATCTCTCGAGATATAGCGAAGTAAGCAAAAAGTAAAATTTACATGAAGGGGTCTAAACTGACCAAGCGATTGGGACCATATTTCTCAGATTGCCGGCTACCCCTTATATTTTAGGGGTCAGAAATCCTAAGCCATTGAAATAAAGGCATGTTTATTCAGAAAAAGAACATTTTTTGTGTCTGATTTCATAACTTAGAGTATCGTCTGCACTTATTAATTAGCGTATTTGAGATCAAAATCTCGAGCCATTAAGTATGAGTCCTACGTGAAATGAAAGTGAAATTCTGATCATTAGGATCAAAAGTTTTCTTATTTATTTATTTATTTATTGCTCACTGTACGTTAAAACGTTTATACTGATGAATGCGTTTACCTGATATTTTCACTTCGTTTCTACCAAAGCCAGAAAGAAATTTCGTCAGTTTTTTAGCATTCTAAGAATAGATACGTACATAATACAAATTGATAGTTCAAAAATTAGTTTAATCAAAAATAATAATAAGTATTTCATCAATAATTTTCAAGGAGTAATTGTTTTAAACAAAGTTCATTTTTATTATTTTAAAACTTGTCAAAACGATTCTACTATTGCTTTCTATACTGAAATAATATTATTAGTTTAGTATTATGTCAAACTATCCACTTTTATTAACCAGAAAAAAAGAGAAGTTGTCCAACACACAAATCTGCAAAGTGCACCGGCTATGTTTTCTCTACGAAAGAGGACATTTTTGAGGAATACTTTCGATTGCCCCCAAGTATACGTGCAAATTATTTAATTATGTTAATACATTTATTTAAATACATTTAATAATAAAATAATTAAAACTGTATAAGTATATAGATTAGTTCATGAAATAAAAATCTACAACAATACTAAAGAAGTTTAAATTACATGTTTAACAACATAATAAGAAAGTAAAATTAAAATAATCATTAAATGCACTTATTCGACAAGAATTAAGAAGAATTCTCATCTAAGATTCATAAACATCTTGCTTGAAAAATACCTCTTTAACTTTTTATTGTTTATATGTGCATGAATAATGTACCGACATATCATAATTAAGAAGCGGAAGGAGGATTACTCGAAATTTCTTTATTCACTTGAATAACTTGATAAACTAAATTAACTAAACTAATTAAATGTACAAAGGCGTAATTTTTAAAAGAAAACTTTATAAGAATCACCTACATAAGAAACAAATACGTTTTTTTTTTTTTTTGAAAAAAAATATTTATGCTAGAAATGTATTTTTGTTTATTTAGCGAACATAAGTTAAGGCTTATTTTCAAATAATTTCACTTTCTTACGGTGTTTAAATTTCGTAATTAAGAAATTTTCTTTAAATTTTTTTTCTCCGAAAAACTGAAAATACCTTCTTATATACATTTCTGTTTTTTGTTTTTATACGGAACTTATGACTTTTTTTATTAAATTAACTAAAACTTTAGTTCATATAATTCTTTAAAAAGAAATTTAAATAAACAATGCACCTACTTCGGTTTATTTCTATAGCCTAGAGTAATTAAGAAATCTAAATTACAAAGTTTTTGTGAATATTTCAGCAACAAAATAATTTAAAAATAGTTCTACGCTTACAAAAACAACACAATGAATTCACTTAATTTAAATTCTTAAATTTTTTTATTTCCTGTCTTTTATGATCTAAATAGTATGCTGGAGCAATCTAAAGAGTACAGTTTCCATATGCTTTACACTATATCATACAAATAAAAAGTTAAATTGTCTAAAATTAGTTTAATTGACTCATTATAAAAGGTAGCTCTTATCAATCAATAATAAGCAATCAACGCAATTTATTTTATGGAAACTTATGGTGTTGAGTTTTAAGTAAAATTAAAAGTTTTTTTATTATTTTGTTTAATTTTACATTATACTTGCGTAAAATGCCTTTTGTTAGTTCTGAGCATCAGTGTACAAATTAATTTCTTTGAACTTAAGCTCCACGAAAATCAATAGTCTTTGATCTTCTACTATAAACAATTTAAGCTATTTTTTTAAGTATTCAGATCATAATAAAAACATCATACCTGAAAAGCATTTGAGACTTATAAACGAGAAAAGGTAATATATTTCTCAGGTTTAAATTTTTTAATCACAATTTTAATAAAATATAATGCGTATACAGTTATGTATGGTTTTATTATAATGCAGTTTTATTCACATTATTATACTGAATATAAGCAAAGATGAGATATTTATATTAAAGAAATGAACCGATAAATATCAGTTATAAATGTAATAATATGCAAAGAAACATATTCTGCATATTACTGAAAATGTGAAAATAAAAATAATTCACCTCATAATTATCAAATTCTGTGGAAAAATTTGTACAAAATTTTCAATTGGCTAAACATTGATTTGTACATAGGTTTGTTCTGAAATACTTATCTGCACATTGAGTGTACGTTTTTCTTAACCCAATATGTAAGATGAACTATAGTGCTCTGGTTCTATGAATAAAATTATGTATGAATAATATTAAGTCGATGTAAATCTTCTAACTGTATAATATATTGAGCTTTTGGTTTATTTATATCATCATACCGTTGGTTTTAAACTTATTCTATTTTTCTTCGTTCGTATGGAATATTTAAGGCATTTGCTTCCACCATTTAACTGCTACTACTAAACTCAGTGGCGCGACAGCCCATAGAGGGCCAAGGCCTACTGTGCCCATCTCAGTTTTCTTGACCTTGGGCTCTGGGGTGCAGGAGCAGATGTTCCACCATTTACTCGGGAAAAAATGCATGTGTATCCATTTTTGTCTTTTTTTCGAATTTAATAAAATAAATAGTAGTATAATTAGTAGCAAAGCTGGGCTAACAATATAATAATTTAATATTTTAATTCTTAAAAAAAATTCTTTGCGTTCTTAATAAATATAAAACATTTAATACCCAAATCAAAGTTTTCTGTTTATGTTTTGTAGATTTAAATTTCTCAAAAAATTAATTTTTGGAAGAGAGTCGGAATAAAGTAATTATGTAATTATTAATAATAAAAAACTTACAATATTTTAGATTAAAGTAACTGTAAATTGCTTTAAAAACACCCCCTCTTAAAATTAAAACGTGATTAACTTTAAATAATAAGACATAAAATTAATTATTAACATTATATATATTTATAAATACTGATTCGCAAATTTTGTTACAACAATATGAATTATCATTGTAACCATTATAATTATAATCATTTGCATTAATAATTAATTGGCACATTTTGATTAAGACTTTCCGTATTGTTTCAATATTATAAAAAATTACGCGGCTAATAATACATAAGAGTGTTACATGATTCCAATTTTTTTAATGAATATTTTTTTAAAATGTTTTACTCGATGAAAATTATAATGAATGTATGAAGCACTATTTGTTTTGAAAATATTAAGTTAGATTAGATTGAATTTTTAAAAATACCACCAGTATTTTTGATAAAATTATGTTTAGTATATCTTTTGTTAGAAAAAAAAGGCTTATTCAAAACAAATGAAATTTGAAGCAATACAATGAAAAAATATAATTTTAATGAATACTGCATAGATTTATTTAAACTTACCCAACATTATAATTAAAAAAAAGAATGCAAAAATTCTTTATTGAGAGGCATTGAAATAGTTCTTTACGCAATCAAAAAATATTTAATTATGAGTAGTAATTATTTCAGAAAGTTAAACAGTTAAAGTTCCTTTCCGGAATTAATATAATTTCCAAACTTCAAATCGTCGATTATATTATTTTCAGATTACCATTATGAAATATATTTTTTCATTGCTATATAATTAAATTGTCTTTTCATTTCATTTCAATATATTTTGCCACTGTTATATTTTTTCATTGTTATACAACGCCAATCTTGAATTATAAACTATCTATTATGTTATTTTGTGTTTACCATGAAATTTATTTTTCGTTATTAGTCAATGAAATTATTTTTCATTTATTTTCAATATATTTTTTCAATGCAATATTTTTATAAATGTCTTACAATGAAAAAAATGTTTCTGTTAACTATGATATATATTTTTTTGTTGTTATACAGAGAAATTACTTTTTTATTCTATTTCAATTTAATTTTTAATTGCTATTTATTGCTTTTTTTAAATTTTCATGCAATCACAGCCTTCAATTACAAACCTTAGATTGTTTTCTTTCTTGTTTACCGTGAAATATATTTTTTCATTGTCGGACTAAGAAACTATTTTTTTATTTTCATATATTTTTATTTTAATACATTTTCATTTTAATATATTTTTAATTTATTCACTTAATATATTTTTAATGGTTTTTAATTTTTTCATTAAATATATTTTTTCACGATATTCATTTATTATTTTTTCATATATATGTAATGAAAAATTAAAATTAAAACTTAAACAAATTACTGCATAATACATATCCAACTTTTCACATGAAAAAATAGTGTAAAATTTTTTTATTTAGAGATGTCAAAGCAGTTCTTTATATAATAATAAAACACAATAATTCTTGGTAATAACTATTTCAAAACAATTGAAGTTCAAGCACCTTTCTGGGGCAAATATAATTTCCAAATTTCAAACCCTCGATTATATTATTTCTTGTTTACTGGGTGGATGCGTTTCATAAACCTTTCAAAGCATTGCCTCAAGTGCAAGGAAGAAATATTTGAAAATGCTCCAGGGAAATTTTCAAAGTAACTGTTATTGATAGAACTTTTTTTTTGACATCCAACGAGCCTTTTATCTAGTGTAGAGTTCATCCCTACTTTGTCTTAGTTTTAAAAAGAAATGTAGAACATGAATATTCGGCATCTTTCAAAGATAAATATAAATGCAGTACCTTAGTTTTAAGAATTTAACTTCTTGAAAGATGCTTTAAAGTTGTTTTGCGTTATTGGCTTGATCATTCAGTATGTTTTCGTAGGCGTTTGTATTTTCAGGTTTTTTTAGAATGCCTTGTAAATAAGACTTTGCAAGATCTATGGATATAAATTTTAATAGTTAGAAGTATTTTTTACAATTTGATCATGCTGGTGGTTTTAAAATATATGATAAGTATTGTCAATGTACATGACTTGTCAATATATATTAGAAATTTATTGGTAAAAATGGCTAAATTGCAATTTATTTGACTAATATCAACCAAAACATTCGAATAAATATAAAAAAGATGATATGCAAATTGTTAAGCGTGATAAGAAAAAAAAATTCTTATTATTTTTACCTAATACGATTTAGCAACCGGAATTCTATCCAGACCAACAAGGCACATTTTATGAAACTATTTTATTACGCGCAGAATACTGCAGCTGAGAGGGCTAAACTGTAAATCTCATGATCGGTTGAAAAGGGATAAGAATGCCAGAGTTGATACCACTATATTTCCTCCATTCCTTCAATACATGAGAATTCCCTGTCCTGCACTGACCCTGCACTATTAAAATATGAAACTCTCATTCCCGCATGAATGCCGCAGCACCAACAAAGATCCAATGTTCCTTTAAGTTTTATTTTTATAGTTTAGAAGCTGTGCTAGTTGTAAATAATTACACAAACATAATGTTTTGTATTCGCGGTATTTTAACAGTACCAGTTGGAAACGGTCTCAGAACCGTTAAGATAAAAAATGTTCCTAACCATAAAGTTAATGGTTAATCGGATGGAAAAACTGTGACTGGTTATTTTGCAGTAATTTCTGAAGGAAACTTTTAACAGTGTATTACTATATGGGTCATTCTCACGAAAACTGTCATTTTTCAGTTCATAAAATCCCAAAAAAGTAAAGTGAATAAAAAGCTCTGAAACTATTTATATTAATAGAAATACGTAATGGCATTATAAAGAAAGTATATATCCTATAAATTATACTTAATATTTAAATTAATTAATTTTTTATATAATTAATTTATAATTAATTAATTTATAATAATTAATTAATTTAATAAATAAATTAATTAATTTAATAAATTAATTTATTACTTTTTTAATTTATTTTTCAAATTAATTAATAAGTAAATTCATTATTTTCACTATTTAAAAAGTGAGGAAATGACACTAATAGTGAGGGAATATTTTATTTTAATACATGTTTTTATCTAAGTTACATCTACCTAAAGTTTGAAAATGATAACATACTAAGTATATCGAATATTTATTATAATTTAGTCTTATATATTTAATAGTTTTTACAGGTTTGGGAAATAAAATTGGCTGGCACGATTGAACAAAAAAAAAGTTAATTCCCTCACTTTATACACTAGTGAGGGAATGACGAATTCAATAAAATTTAAAAATAACAGTTAGGCCTAATTAATTTCCGAAGTCAATCACATACAATTATATTCATACAAGAAAGCAACATATAATTATCCACTTTCTCGATGAAGTTGCATTTTATTTTACTCTAAAAAATGAAATGAGGGAATGACAAATGTAAAAAATTTTACCTGGTTTGATTCATTCAAATTTATTCCACAGCAAAGCTTCTTTAAGTTGAAGATGGAAACATACTGCAATTTTGTTCTATGATGCCAGTTGTTAACTTCTGAAGTTTTTATTAAAATATTTTTATTCTAAGAAGATTGCAGGTCATAAGAACATTGTTGTGAGGGAATGACGCGAAACACTGGGGACAAAGTTTAAAATAGTGCTGTGTTAATATTTTTATCAGAAATTAAATTTAAAATTGGTTTTCTGAATTCTATATTTCAGTATTCTGAAATAAAAAACACGAATTTGTAAAAAAAAAAATTTTATTTCAGAAACAATTTTTTTCTTTTTTTAAATCAGCAGTGGGGACAAGTGAGGGAATGACATATTGGTATATTTTAATTACCTAAAATAAATAAAAAATAAAAATTGATAATTTTATTTTTATTCTTTTGTTAGCTTGCATTCTGAAGGACACTTTCCCTGAATTTGTTTTTTCGTAAGCTGTAAAACAAATATAAAATATACTGGGGACATGAAAATGACTGTTTTGGTGAGAATGACCCATATATATGTATCCCTTCCTTTCTGATGAAATCGTAACAGGTATTCTTTATTACATATTGCATTTCAGAAGCTTGAGTAATTTATTAATTTCACATCATCTGTTTGTACTAAATCTAAATATTTAAATTTATCCATTTTGTTTATAACATTTATCATTACTCAAGCAGCATTAACATCAAACAATTCTAGCAACATTTATCAATACTCATCACATTTAAAAAGTCTTCCACTATTGAATTTGCATTTCAATGACTTTATTATTAAACTCAAAACTATTTACTGCGAATCTAATTTCTTTAAAATTATCCATTCCTATTTTGATGTAAATATAACAATCATTATTTATCATTTCTCGTTGAATTTAAAAAACCTAGTTCCGTTATTAAATTCGCAGCTGTTTGAGAATGTTTGGAATCATTTGTATCACTTGGATAGATGGAAGAAGATAGGATAAATAGAAGGAGACTGCATGGGATAGCATAGCAGTAGTTCGTCTCGAAATGTCTTGAAAAATAATGAGACTGACAAAAGGATTCTCTAAAAATGAAGATCCTCGTGTTTATTTTCTCGGCAAGAGAGCAATCTTATAATTTCTAATTGTATTTATTTAACTTCAACTAAGCTATTGAGTTTACAATGCTGTTTAGAGTTTATTGATCTGAAATTATTTTGATTAAATGCATTTGTCAATTAGTGAGTATACGTGTGTTTGCTTTAATAAAATTCTGAAAAGATAAGATTCTAAAATTATTATTTATTTGTCAGCAATGAAAGCTTGCAGCGATATAATTGCACTGTAAAAATTAAATACTCAAATGTCCAATAACTTTCTTTGTATTTAGCAAAACCATTTCCTCGTATGTTCTCCGAGCAAAAATTTCGTCAAATTAGGAAAATAACTATCGTCAGTTTTTCGAAAACAAATTTCGTCAAAATCAAATAAATATCTTTTATACCTTTTTTTCCTAATGTATAATGTATGAAAGCCTAATGTATTTCCTAATTATCACTTTAAGGTATCCGACTAGTTTCGACAACTTTCTTTTAAATATTAACATAAAATTCTGAAAAACTAGTTTATTTACTTTATTATGTGTAAAAACTCAGAAGGCCATAAAAAAAATCATTATTTTTGTTATTCTTTAAATGCCCATTTTTAGATTTAAAAAAAAAGACATTTTTATGCATATACGATAGAAACAGAAAAAAATTCAACTGATTAAAATAAAAAATTCGTTGAGGATTTAATTTAGAAGGCTATCAACCGTGTTTTAACAAATTATACAAGTGCATATACTCTTTACAAGTGCATATACTAAGTTAACGATAAATGTAGTAAAAAAAGCAAATTTTCAAGAAATTCCCACTCTGGTCTTCCCAAAAAAGCATACATAGAAAATGAAATTCTACTTTTTTCACTTAGTCTGTAGTTCAAAACATGTGTGCTGAAATCATAAACACTCATGAAAAATTGTAGACAATCATTTTAAAAACAACGTAAGACCAGGTGATAACGGTGTTTAAGATGGTGTAAAATGTGAAGAAAAAAAATCTGATTTTAAGAAAAATTCATCTAAAATCTTAAAATCACTAGGCACTGTTATCATCTGGTGCAAAAACGGCTACAACTTTGCGAACAATAAGAGTACAAACAAAAGTAATGTATTTTTAGAAAGCAAAGAGTGCAGGGATTCTAAATTTATAATAAGCACAGTTTCGAAAATTTTGCTCAAAATGATGTTTATGCACCTTAATATGGGTTCGTTATAGATGGCACAACAGATCAAGACCCTGGTAGAGCAGATAGTTAAATTACACCCAAGCCTTAAACGAGATTCTATCTCCAGATCTCGCTGGTACGCTGTCAATTCCTTGACCCTTATACGAGCTTGTCAGCTTAATTTGTCACTTTATTTTCGATTGCCGTCTAGTCTTTATTCTAGTTTCGTCATTTTAGTTAGAAATTTGCCACAGTGTACTGCGATGAGGTTTCGAGTTGAGAAAACAATGTCATCATATATTTGAGAGTTCGCGAATTCTCAAAATTAACGAAATACATCTCAAGGATTCGATCGTCATAAGTTATAGTTTCGTTTCTGAAAGTGTAAAATGATTAATATTTGTCAGTAAAGAAATCTTACAGCGGCACAATTTGAACTGGATATAATCAACTTTTTGTTCTAACGCTTTAATGCTTTTATGCAATGAATGTATAGTTTCAACTTCATACAGATGAATCAGGAAATAAATAATAAGAGATAAAGTGTATTATATACATTTGAATTCTACAGTGTTTTATTCAGGTTTCGAATTTTTTGCAGATGAGTTAGTGAATAAATTAGAAGATGCAATAAATACATTTCACAGTATTCATGCGATTTAATTTTTTTTTAATTCAGCATACATCAAAATTATTTATACTCTCTAAAATTAAATAAAAGCGTAAAAAACATTTCATAATTTTATACTTTATAGTATAAATTGAATCAATGTATGCAATGCATACTATTCAGATTTAAAAAAACGTTACACCGCTTACACTGCTTAAACCTTACACCGCTAGATTTTTTTCTGTTTGGGCATGGGATCAATAGAGGTAGGTTGGTATTAATGGTGTAAACTAAACATCGATTAATGTAAGATCTAACTGGATTTAGCAAAAAATACCCTTGCTGGAATTAATGCGAAGTTATGACTCTTATTCAATGCATTGAATTTATAAGCTCCATTTACATTTACTTTTATTAAGTTTTTGAATATTCAAACTTGACCCAAGGAATAAACTTAACTTAAAAATGGAAATTACAAAAAATTTTTCTCGCAGAAGTTAAAACTTGTAATTCGGAAAAAAAAATTCTACTCGGAGAAAGAAATTCTGGTAAAATGATTGTACTTTATTCTAATGACATTTCTGGTTAAAAAAAAAGAGAAAAAAACCTTATTCTGGTTAATAATATTAAAATATACGATATTTAAATCTTTTTGGTAATTTTTTCATTCATATGGTTACAGTTTACCGAAATTCTCGCTTTTAAAATTACGGTTCTTATTACCACACTTTTAATGAGAAATACAAAATTGTAAAATAAATTTTTCAGAACATTTCCGGTAAACAAACAAAACCAGATATTTTATCTATCAAAACCAAAATATACAGTATTTAAGTCATTCCTTAAATAATTTTTTCGTTCGTAAGACATCGGTTTACTGAAAATTCTTGTATTCAAAATTAAAGTTCCTATTACCAATCTTTTAGTAAAAAATACTTAATTAAAAAGTAAAATTAGCCGAATAAATAGATTTTATGCCATGCCCTTTGGTATCATAACAAAATTACCAAATTTTACAGTATTTACCAAATTCAATAGCGCATTATAAAGCCACATTTTGTTGTTAATTCGACCAAATTCATTATGAACGCACTTCGGCAAACGGCTCTTAGGTATTCCCATAGAACCAGAAACACAGTTAATTTACCATATACTTGTAGTTTAGGCCAGTCTTTTTTCCTCAGTGTATGACACTTTAAAGTGTGCATAAAAAAGGCACCTGATACATTTAACAAACCAAATGTAAAGAGATTTTTGAAAAAATAAAATTCAACATTTTAAAGTGCAAAAGAAATTTAGAGAAAAGTAATTATCTCCTTGTTTAGGGCAAACGAATTTACAAATAGATTTTCTTAATCATTTTCTAATTTTGCATTATAAACTCTTGTTTTTAAATAAAAGCAATATAAAAGAATTATGAATTGTTTGATTAGTCAAAAGTTTATACAATGTTTAAATTTAACGGCATAAATTAAGCGATTTATTATGAACTCTGAGATTGGAAGATAACGAGCTCAATAACATAAGCATTGAATCTTCGATATCTCTATTGAAATACCATTTAGTCTTAAATAAGTATCAACTGAATATGCGCTCGGAGTGTTCTGTATTCAACAACTACCGACCAGTCCTATTTGCATTTACATAGCTATCTGAAACTCTGTCATGATTCATTAGTGAATATTGATCAATTTAAATACCACATATATGCAGCGGATTCGATGATGAATGATTTGTGTAACTGATTACGCAATCTGAAATGTTTAATGCGCTGCTGCAATTGTACACAAAGTATACAATTTGGTGAAATTACTCATCATGCATCAATAAAATAAATTGTTCTTTCAAACAACAACAATATTATTTATTAATCGGCATTTATTAATGTCAATAAATACCTATGCGTGTATTAGTAACAGGAATTTACTTACGAATAAAAAAACGTAATTATGCATTGCTTTCGCTTTATCGATCAAGAGGTTTACGTTCTTTGCATAAAAAAAAGAATGCTTTGACCCAATATTAACCTCGAACCGAGTATGAGTACTCAGTGGCGTGACAGCCGAGTCTGTGGCAGGCACTAAGACCCTATATTCACTAAGAAATATATCATATTTTCTTTTGTCCGTTTCTTTTCAAAGTACAGGCCAGATTATAGGTAAAAAAAGCTCAATGGTAAAAAAATTATTTAAAAAAAAAAGAGTTTTTATATGTTAAATGCCTGTTTATATGACCGCTTGTTTCATTCGATTTATGGTAAAAGAAAATGCATAGGAAACAATGCATCACTTGTCCATATTGCAATTTTTAAGTTCCATGCCCATTTTACTCTTATTTAATTCATTTTACTACAGAGTGCCATATTGGGCTTAAACTGGAACTTTTAAAAAGATTTCGATAGTGAAATGATGCAGTAGTGCCATTAAACCTTTTGTCTTATTAAATGCTACTGTTTTCATTCGTAATCTCTCATATTTCCTGATATGAGAGAAAAAATTAGTTTTACTGTCTGTGTGTTTTTAAATTAAAAACAGATCAACGTTTTCTCTGATAAAATCAAATGGCTGATTTCAGAATACTAAGCAGAGGAAAAAAAGTGAAAACAAAATTTAATTATCTAGTTTATGAACTACTATCATTTGAAATTCTGAAATCAACAAAAGCACATAAAACTCTGAGCAATATAAAGTCACTGAACAACGATTACGCTCTCCTATGACTTTATTTTGTCCTTGCAAGCCTGACATGATAATTTTAAAGACATATTATCGTTAAATTAAACATTTTCTTAACGCAATGGAGATATATTTTTCTTTTTTTTTAACTTTACCTGTATCATAAATAAGTTTAATTAATAATTAACAACATATAATTACTCATCAATTTAGAAATTATGACACTGAAGTCGTGATAACAATCACTGTTTTGCCAAAAAGTGTGTAGCATATTCTCAACAGAATTTTAAAATTGCATTCACAGAATTTTAAAAATGCTTTAGTTGGGTGTTAAACTGAAACACGCTTTCATTCAAATAATAATTCCTTCATGACCCAAAAATAGCTAACGTTCACTATAATCTGCTTTGATTAGCTTCGTAACAAGGTTCAAGTGATAAAGACTTAATCGATTGGCAAATAAGTTTATGATATTTTTAAAGATATATTAAGATAATATCATTAAAGATATATCATTAAATTAAAAAGTTTCTTAACAAAATAAAGATTTTTTTTAAAATTTTACCTGCATCATAAATAAGTTTAATTAATAACATTAGCAACATAGGATTGCTTACCAACTTGAAAATTATGACTCTGAGTTCTTGATAAAAACAGTTTTTTCGCCAAAACCTGTGATGAATATTTACATTAGAATTCTCAAATTACACTCACAAAAATTTTGAAACATCAATCGTGGAAATTTATTTTACTTTTATTAGGTGTTAAACTGAAACATGCTTCCATCCAAGTCCATAAAGGAAGACGTTCACGCTAGCATCATTTCGTAATAAGGTTCAACGCCATAAAAATCTAAAATAAGTGACAAATAAGTTTTGTCATGACACCCTGGATACCCTTTGATCTAATGATTAAAATTTCCACTCACTATTACCACAAATTTGGTAGTTCCTTTAGAGCAAGAAACACGGTAAGATTTACCATATTTTGGTTGGTTTAACCACATTATATTTTTTCAGTTCTTTTTAAAGAATTGTTTTTTTAATAAAAATGCAAGTAATTTTTTTTAATCAATAAAATGTTTTTGGACATACAACCTACGCAGCGTTAAAATTAAAACAAAATGTGAGATTTTTTAAAACGTGTTTATTTTACATTATAAATAATAATCTGTGACAATACTCACTGTAATGACTTATTTGTTTTATCAAACATAAAAATTAATAACAATAAATCAAAATTAATAATATCGCAAATGCTCGAAAAATTGTTCTGCTGACGCCATCTTGTAGAAATGTCGTAAGGATAATATTATTATGGCAAGCAGAAATGCGCTAAAATATTGATAAATAAGTAGCCGGATACGCTGCAATAATATTTAAGAAAAACTATTGCTGATATCGAGTTATCTCGTCCCTGAACCGTTTTGAATATTCCTGAAAGACGAATTATCTCGCTCACTGTGATGAAAAGGCTAAGAAAAATCTGCAAAACTAATAATTCATATTACATAGTTATCTGTATAAATATTTGTACTCTTCTTTAATATCCAGGAGAGAAACCTAAAATTGTTTTGCTTCCACTTTTGAAAACAAATTAAAATTATTTTAAAATTATTTTCCAAAGCTTCATCATGACTCTTTTAGAAAAATCCCTTAACTCATGTACCAGGGCAAACTTTCATTTCTCTGCTGTCACGTATAATCTTCGTATTACCAAACTCCCGACGCATTCAATCATTTTTAAGCCTTTTGGAACTGGCATCAGTAAAATACGATTATGACATCGATATCGAGCCACGTGATACTTAATATTGACCAGCGCCTTTAATGAAATTTTTATTACATATTATTTTAATATGTTCTGCATTATTTCGTTTCACTATTCTTAGAAAACAGACAGTCGATTAACATGATTTAAAATTCATGAAACGAAAAATATTTATTATTCATGAAACATAAAAAGTTTTAGAGAGATAAATTTGAATTATTGCATAAGTGTTCTTTCAAAATAGAAAAAAAATCACACAAGGCTTTGTAGTATACATTTGTTTCTGCAATTCGATAAATTTGAATTTTATGTATGAATAAAAGATTACGTATTTCATGAGTTACTATTGAATTTTAGGAATTTTATTATAATTTAAATATTGAGATAAGCTGAATTTCCTTTATAAAAGTAATTGCTTTTGTAACTTTTTATGAAAATTCCCAACGCTCTTAAAGAAATTTGTAATTTATGTTACGGATTCATAAAAAAACAGCATAGAATTTTATTAATTTGTTTTGCTGGTAACTGCATTCCTTTATGCCCACAATTTCTTTTGTAGGAAGTTTTAATAAACAAAAAAGAATTCATTATTTGTCACAATTTCGCACATGAATACTTAATTTTCTTACAATAATTTCTTATCAAATTTAATTTTTTGTGAAGTTAGCTGAGTAAACTAAGTGTGTTAAACATTAAGCATGTCAAGAGAGAACATTTTGAAATAAAAAATATTCCTGCAAGCATACATAAATTGCAAAAAGAAAAATTTCTTCAGTCCTGAACAGTTTCACAGTATATGTATGTATGTATATTAATATTATTCGTATATATATTAATATTCGTATATATATATATATATATTCGTATATATTCGTATATATATTCGTATATAAATTCGTATATAAATTCGTATATATTCGTATATATATTCGTATATATTCGGATATATATTAATAGTATGTATATAAAATAATATTAATGTAAAAAATATTTGTTCACTAAAATTTTCCAACATCACAAAAAAAAACACAAAACAAAAATATAATAAACAGTAAACATGATAAACAATGAGTATGATAACAAATAAATATGATAAACAATAATATAATATAAACGGTGAATATAACACATTGTTAAGAAGAAAAAGACTGTTGTTGTTGTTGTAGTCCATTTACGTCGCACTAGAGCTGCACAATGGGCTATTGGCGACGGTCTGGGAAACATCCCTGTGGATGATCCGAAGACATGCCATCACAATTTTGATCCTCTGCAGAGGGGAGGGCACCCCTGCTTCGATAGCCCGACGACCTGCACGCGAAGTTGAGCACTTTACGGTAGAACAGTTTAACGAGGACCAATACCGCACACCCTCGGCCCCTACGCAGACTGATCCAAGAGGTCACCCACCCACGCACTGCCCGCAACCAGTGATGCTTGACTTCAGTGACCTGCTGGGAACCATGTCTTAACGATCAGTCCACTGCGGGACAAACAAACAAAAAAGACTGAGAAATATATCCTGGTCATTAGAACTAAGAGTGCTAATCATTAACAAATAATGATTAACTTAATAGTCAGTTTTTTATGGTTGAAAATAAGCTGAAAAAAATCAATTTTTCTACCAATTTTCAAAATTTATTGGTTTAACGAATTCAAACGGTATTTGTCTTACACGTCTATTTGAAAGGAAGCTCCTTTTTTCGAAAAAAGAAAAAAGGTAATAGCTCAATATTTTTATCACTATGATTATTTTGATGGAAGCAATGGTATTGTATGATATAATATTAAAATAATATAAGTATTTGTGATTGGATTTTGAAGTCAACTCACTTTGCTTTCGTCAAAACTATAGTGGTAGGTAACCACTCTCTCACTGACTACTTGAACTCTCACTGACTCTACTGTGAAACGTGCTTTATTGAAATCTCATACATTTGCAGGCCTGTATGCTCAATTTAGGCTCACAAGCCTTTGTCAAGTAGAAGGACAGATAGAACAATTTAGAAAACATCACGAAAAATTCATTCAGGGTGACGGCGGGATTCGAACCCGTCATCCTTACACTTAACAGAGCGTTTATTAGAGGGCGATACAACTCCACCAAGGAGCACTGTGAAATGTGTCCTCAGCTGCTCTGCATGAGATCTGTCCTAACAACCTAAAATTGAAGCATCGGGGCAGCGGATTAGAATTATCTATTCCGCAACTCCGAAATTATCTTTTCACTTCTAATTAACACATACATGTGCAGGCTTGAGTGCTCAATACATTTTTTGGCTTATAAGCCCTTAACAAGTTGAAATACGAATAGTATCAGATAGCAGTCGTACTTTATTTGCATTGTATTCCCGCAGCGGACTGATCGTCAAGATTCGGTTCCCGACAGAACACAGAAGTCAAGCAGCTGCGGTCAGTAAGCGGGTGAGTGACCACTTTGATCAGCCTTCGTAGGGAAAGAGGGTTCATGATATCGGTCCTAGTTAAACTGTTCTACAATTAAGTGCTCGACTTCGCACGCAGGTCGTCGAGATACCATCCCTTCTGCATGAGGATCAAAATTGCGATGATATGTCCTCGGATCTTTCTCGATAGCGATGTGGTGATCGATTCATTTAACTGAATCGATTATTTCAAATCAGTTCATTAATGTACTGTTTAATAAATCAATTCATTGATTTTTTTTAAACCAAAAAATGGAGGAAAAGATCCACGCCAGTTGGCTCTTTACTACATATACTTTGTGAGTGGAGAGAGTATCTGCAACCCCCCCCCCACTTGATTGTTTGATGAAACTGCTTCGTTTTGACAATTTTACTGCTTTTTTTATTAATTTAAAATTTTTTTCTTATTCGTCTTTATAATAAAAAAATACTCAAAAAGAAATAATATCATGTTTCATAATACATGAAATTTAAATTTAATAAAGAGAAATTAGTTTTAGGGATGAGCTTAAAATACGTCACAGAACTAAAATGAGACCTTCAACAAAAATAAACATCTATGGAAGAAGTCAGTTCATTTTAACCGTAAAAAATTAACAAACAGAAGATCAGTTTATCGCAGCACAATCAAATGGTTAAGGTTATCAACCATTCTAATAAACTGATTCAACGATCTGACCATCTAAGTTATTTTAATCGATCCAATATCAGCAGGGTTGATATTTAAATCCCCTATTTAAGAAGAAAAAAAAATGCATTTATGAAAATATGTGCATTTTTTAAATAAAATAACAGGGAGCCATGGTGACTCGGGTGATAGAGCGTACGCCTTCGTATGAGGTGAACCGGGCTCGAATCCCAGCAATGACTGGTCGATACAAATTCCCCACCTGTCTCGCACCGAAAACAATGCTGACGTAAAATATCTTCAGTGGTAGATCATGGGTTAGAACCCCCTTCCTGTCAGGTTAACAATGGGAGATTTTCCTCACCATATAACGTAAATGAGGGTTGGTTCCGTCAAAAAATCCTCTACGAAGGTAAATTTCTTCCGATACTATTTCCCGGAATTCCCTTGTTTTCTTTATTGGGTTCAAAATTATAAGGTTACTGAGTTAAATGTTAGTAGTCATGAACCCGAAAATTGGGTCGGCTGTACAATGACGGTTGTAAAATAAAAATATGTAAAATGCCAACTTTTTTTAGTTATTTCTAATGCAATGAGAATCTCCCAAATACTTCATCGCATGTAATATTTTCAGAAACTTTACTTTATAAGGCGAAACTAACAGTGAAAAAGAACGATCACTTGAAACGGTATAATCAGTTATTTTTAAACGAAAAGAATTTTCCTACTCAACAATTCATTCCCTCCCCCTTTAACAAAATTAAAAACTCCAATTTCTGTTCAGCAAAATTACAGGCTATGTATTTTTATTCTGGATGTATTAGTAACTAAGCTCAACGGACAAAAAATTAGTCACCCTAGTGAGCAAGCACCGATGAATCGTTAGGTTTTGTTAAATGATGTATTGGTCAAATAACGTACTCAACTGCGTATACTCACTGCCGAAAACGGGATCAAAGGCAAGTAGCCCATTAGTGAGATATTAATGTGGTAATTTTACGAGAAGTTCTTTTCTCCGTGTGGTATCACAAGGTTTTAATAAGTAAGATTCATGTTGCAGAAATAAGAGAGTTTTGTCTATTATAATATAATCAAAAACCAGTGGCCTCCCTGGCCGAGCGGTATCGCAGGTCCAAACGCTCTGTTAAACGTGGAGGTAGCGGGTTCGAATCCCGCCGTAGCCCTGGATGTATTCTTTGTGATGTATTTCTCTGAATTGTTCTATCTGTATTTTCTACTAGATAATGACTTATAAGCCTATATTGAGCACACAAGTCAGCAAATGTATGTAATTTCAGTCCCGCAGTGGACTGATCGTTAAGACACGGTTCCCAGCAGATCACCGAAGTCAAGCATCACTGGCTACAGTCAGTGTGCGGGTAGGTGATCACTTGGATCAGTCTGCGTAGGGACCGAGGGTGTGCGGTATTGGTCCTCGTTAAACTGTGCTACCGTAAAGTGCTCGACTTCGCGTGCAGGTCGTCGGGCTACCGAAGCGGGGGTGCCATCCCTTCCGCAGAGGATCAAAAATGTGATGGCATGCCTTTGGATCATCCTCCGGGATGTTTCCCAGACCGTCGCCAATAGCCCATTGTGCAGCTCTAGTGCGACGTAAAGTAACAACAACAGTATGTAATTTCAATAAACCAATAATCAAAAACCTGAAAATCATTCTCCACTTGGCGAGTCAACAAAAAAAAGTGGCTACTTAAATTAAATTGACAACCGGTTGCTTTTTCCCATCGTTTTGTTTTTCAAATTGTGTGATGATAAAGGACACTAATGAAGACTCTGGAAAACAGAATTCGCATTAAAATACGCATTGTCTCCATTCAAAATTTTGATTAGAATTCATCAATTTGTGATGAAATGAGAAACGTAGAAGGAAGCTTCTTTAACAATTCACTTATTTTTTGAAATAAATGAATTGCTAGTTGTAATGCTACCTAATTAAACCTATTTTGCCTTCTCAAATATTTTTAAATGAAGTTCTTTAAGAACATTACGCTTAAATAAATTTTGTCACAAATATTTTTTGATTGAATAAACTTGTTATGGTTGCAAATTATTTCTAACTTAATTTTTATATACATATAATTTAATCCAATTAAAAGAAAGTTTGAAAAAAGTAGCGATTAAATAAAAAAAAAAGACCGATCCATATCGTTCACCGACTCTTTAGGTTTCAGGAAAAAGTGGCTATTAAGTTATTAGAATCTACCTCCCACTGGTTTACTAACTGAAAGTATCAATTTTCAGGTCAATTTAATTGTAATAATAATTTCCATACTAGGCTCTGAAATCAAAGTACATTATTTTTTTCAAAACTAAAGTTATCGGCAATCGAAAGAAATATTTACTTGCTGTTGTTAGTTTTTTTTTTTTTTTTGTAAAAGAATTTTTCTCATATAAACTATTTGCTTGGTGGCTGGCATTAATGGGTTAAAAAGAAATTGATGATGAAAACTATGTCTTTTCTTTTTATTTCTCATTCTATTTAAATAAAATAAAATAAACTTGTTTACGTGTCACTGGAGTTGACAGGTTGAAAAATAATAGTCTTTTATCTTCTTTCAATACATTTATTTTTTTTATAAATTTAACTTAAACTTGTAAGAAAAGAATCACCAGTCTTTTAATTCTGTATATAGAGAATGCTCCTGAAAGTTTTGAAGGGTTTTTACCAAGATGATGAAAAACACTATAGAATAACAAATTTGAAGTAAAAGAAAGACTAAATTTGAGATGAAAAGGGCAAAAATAAACCACGAAGAATATATATATATATATATATATATATATATATATATATATATATATATATATATATATATATATATATATATATATATATATATATATATATATATATATATATATATATATATATATATATATATATATATATATATATATATATATATATATATATATATATATATATATATATATATATATATATATATATATATATATATATATATATATATATATATATATATATATATATATATATATATATATATATATATATATATAAGTTTAATTAGTAATGCGAAATTGTTTTAAAATGTTTTTTACCGTTAAACTTGTTTTTTGATCAGAAAAGAGAGATATTGAAAAATCAAAACCTTTTTAATTATCAAAAAATTAGTAAGTGCTTGTAAACCTTTTTTAAAAAAAAATTAAGTTCTTTTGAACCGGAAAATAAAAACATCGTCTATAAGAAATGAGATATTTTATAAAAAATGCATTTAAACTTTTTTTTTCTTGAGAAATTGAACTGGTTTTGCTATTTTTAATCCTGGCTTCCACAAGGTTCTTCATCAATTCGTCGAGCCCAATTTTTCGTGGGCGTAATTCATTAAAGCGACAATTCATCACGTTTTTATAAAGGTGTCGCTTTTGTGATAAATATTTTGTAAAGAGTTCTTTTTAACACTGAAAAATTTTTTTAAGGGTCTGTTACTAGTCTCATATGTCTCATAAAATGACCCCTGATCAATGTACAGTGTGAAGAAAAAAACGGACCTCCCAAAATAACTTTTGATCTAATAAACGGATCTTCACGTTCTAGAACTCACTCTTAATGTTTCGAAAGGGTGACCTCAAATATGATAAATAAACATTCCAGACGTTATTTTAAATTACAAAATCAGCCACAAAAAAGTACATACTCTGAATAAACATATCTGCTTTTCGATGGATTCGGATTTCTGACTCTCAAAATATAGGGTGTGGCCGGAATCTGGGAAATATGGTCCCCATAATTTGGTCAAGAGAGCAATCCAAAAATTGCAGCCCTCTATGTCAATTTTTCTTTTTCGCACTCCGCGATATCTCGCGAATTTGTTAAGTGTATTGAAATTTTTTTACACGCAATTATAAGTTCGTTAATCCAAAAATAATTGTATGCAAAAAATAAATTTTAGTAACTATTTATTACTTTTTATTTAATGATCGTTGAAACAGTGTAGAATTGTAAGATATAAAATTTTTATTTAAAGTCATTTTAAATTATGTAAATTTACATGACAAAACAGAAAATTTCAGCAAAATTGGTAGAAATAGAATTTTAAATATATGACTTCTTTAAAATTTGATTTCTCAGTAACTGTTCAACCGAATTCACTCAAATTTCGTATTTTACCGTATAAAACTACATACTTCAACATACTTTAAACTACATACTTCAACATACTTTAAACTACATACTCTTTTGAACTTTTATGAAATAAAATAATTGGAAATAATAAATATTTACCATGTGGAATTATTTTTGCACAAACGAATTTTATAATTGCGTTTAAAAATTTTCTATTCATTTGAAAAGCTCTCGAGATATGGCGAATTATGCAAAAAGTAAAATTAACATCAAGGGGTTCACACTTTGAATCGCTCTCCTGACCCAGAGTTGGCCATTGATTACAGTAATCGATTACAACTGTAATTGATTACAGATAATTACAGCTATGTAATCAATTACTTGTAATCACGATTACAAGTAATCAATTACTTGTAATCGTGATTACAACTTTCAAAAAATTTTGATTACAGCTGTAATCATGATTACAATTTTGATTACAGTAATCAATTACTTGTAATCACAATTACAAGTAATCAATTACTTGTAATCGTGATTACAACTTTCAAAAAATTTTGATTACAGCTGTAATCATGATTACAATTTTGATTACAGTAATCAATTACTTGTAATCACGATTACAAGTAATCAATTACTTGTAATCGTGATTACAACTTTCAAAAAATTTTGATTACAGCTGTAATCATGATTACAATTTTGATTACAGTAATCAATTACTTGTAATCACGATTACAAGTAATCAATTACTTGTAATCGTGATTACAACTTTCAAAAAATTTTGATTACAGCTGTAATCATGATTACAATTTTGATTACAGCGATCAATTACTTGTAATCATGATTCCAAGTAATTGCGGTTACAAGTAATCACAACAAAAACGATTACGAGTAATTATGATTACAAGTAATCAAAATATATGATTACATGAAATCATGATTACATGTAATTGTGATTACTTGTAATCAAACTATACGATTACAAGTTATTACGATTGTATACTATAGTCGAATTTTTTATGTAAGTATTCATGTGTTTACATATTTTTATGTACATAAAATGTACGCACGCATGAACGTACAATTTGCGATTCCTATACATGCAATGTATGCACAAACGTTTGTACGTACAATATTCATAATTATATTGTAATATACTTAATGCAATGCGCATATTCTTAATACATATAATTATGCATTTATGATACATGTACGCATTTATGTTAGTTTGTACAAAAAGGCAATGTTTTGTATCTTTGTATACATAGACAATGTATGTAAAAACGTATAGGAAAATAATGTTTATGCGTTTGCATGCTTTTATGTACTTAAGTACATATATTGTATAAATTTACGATAATAGCACGTATATACAATGCACGTATCAGAGTTGGCCAAAAATGTAATCGATTACATTTTTTGATTACAGTAATCAATTACTTGTAATCATGATTACAATTTTCAAAAATTTTGATTACAGCTGTAATCATGATTACAATATTGATTACAGTAATCAATTACTTGTAATCGTGATTACAAAGTTTGATTACAGCTGTAATCATGATTACATAGTCGATTACAGTAATCAATTACCTGTAATCATGATTACAATTTTCAAAAATTTTTGATTACAGCTGTAATCATGATTACAATTTTGATTACAGTAATCAATTACTTGTAATCATGATTACAAGTAATTGCGATTACAAGTAATCACAACAAAAATGATTACAAGTAATTATGATTACAAGTAATCAAAATATATGATTACATGTAATTTGATTACATGTAATTTGATTACATGTAATCATGATTACATGTAATCTAATTACACGATTACAAGACTATTGTATTCTTATAAATGATTATATTTTACAGTAGATAGTAGAATGTATTTTATAATGATACATTTTGCACGTATTAACATGTACTGCATTTTGTACGTATTTGTATACGTACAAATGAATGTAACTGAAATGTATGTACATATGATTTTATCTAGTGCATATGTTCAGACATTTTAGTATCACACACATCTACATACACTGTACATGTATACATGTACATTTATACACAATGAATATATGCATTTTATGCAAATATTTGTGTATGTAAAATGTATATCTATGTTCATGTACGCATGTATATACAAGTACTTGTGTTTGTACGAACATACATACATTGTCTGTACAATGCATGTCCCATGCATGTATGTGCAATTTATTTATGAACAGTACAATATATGTATGCATGTACAATATAGGTATATCTGTAGGATGTACAATATATGTATGTATACATGTACATGATATGCATGTCCAGTGTATTTATGTACATGTACATAATATGTTCATGCTCAATGTAAGTATCCAAATATGCATAATACATTTGTGAACTATTGTACGTACATTGGGCGTATTTATACTTCACATATATTCATACATGCATTCGACAAGCATAACGTACGTACACACATTTGAGATGCATATATTGTACAGATGTATATACATATAGCATACAGATGTATATACATATAGCGTACAGATGTATATTCATATAATGTACATATGATGAAATGAACATATAATGTTCATATAATGTACATATGTGTGTACATATACAGTACGTATGAGCATAAATATATTGGGCATAATTCTTTCGTACAAATTTTACATGTGTACATGCATGCTATCCCTATCTATGCATATGGTGCAATGTATATATGTACAATGAATGTATCCACACATGTACAATACACGTATGTTTCATGTATGCATATCCATATGTACTATATATGCACGTACAATACATGAATGTGTGTACATACATCGTACATGCGTACATACATTACACGTATACATATGTACATTACATTTATGTCTAAATATGTGTACAATGCAATAAATAAAATGCATGTAAGTTAACTTTTAATGACTCAAGCAAGTTAAATGATAAAATCAAACGATATTTAAATTTAGTTTTCAGCTTTAATTGTTCTATATCATTTTGAAATTCTCTGAATAAAAAATTATTTTCAGGTATTTTCATGAAATGTTTGACAATACAGATTTATTTTTTTTATAACATAATGCATGATTCATAGAAATTTTTTAAATGGTAAGAAAAACGGTAAATTTTATGTGTCGAATTAATATTTAGAAATTCCAAATAAAATTATCGTTTGCTTTCTAAAAAATATGAGGTCGAGTTTTATATACCTTAGAATAATTTTAAAACAAATTTTAATAACTTTACTCATATAAATTTTTTAATGTATGCACAATGTATGTGTATATTGTAATTACGTATATTTAAATGTACGCACGTATTTGTACATTACTTGTAATTATGTACATGTATACGTTGTATGCACATGCATACATTGTGCATATAACTATTTTTTTGTACATCCATGCATTACATGCGCATAAGTATTAACAAAGTATGTAGTTATACAAGTACATACGTAAGTTGTACATAAGTACATACTTTGCATGCACATATATCGATGTACATATAAATATGCATGTATACATGTACGCATTTTATTTACGCAACTATGTGCACTTTGCGTACAATATGTAAGAATGTTATTTAAAGGTGCAATATATGCACATAGTTGCATAAATAAAATTGTTGCATATTTATATGTACATCGATATATGTGCACGCAAAGTATGTACTTACGTACAACTTACGTATGTACTTGTATAACTACATACTTTGTTAATACTTATGCGCATGTAATGCATGGATGTACAAAAAAATAGTTATATGCACAATGTACGCATGTACGTACAACGTATACATGTACATAATTACAAGTAATGTACAAATACATGCGTACATTTAAATATATGTAATTACAATATACACATACATTGTGCATACATTAAAAAAATTTATATGAGTAAAGTTATTAAAATTTGTTTTAAAATTTATTCTAAGGCATATGAAACTCGACCTCATATTTTTTAGAAAGCAAACGATAATTTTATTTGGAATTTCTAACTATTAATTCCACACATAAAATTTACCGTTTTTCTTACCACTTAAAAAATTTCTATGAATCATGCATTATGTTATAAAAAAAGTAAATCTGTATTGTCAAACATTTCATGAAAATACCTGAAAATAATTTTTTATTCAGAGAATTTCAAAATAATATAGAACAATTAAAGCTGAAAACTAAATTTAAATATCGTTTGATTTTGTCATTTAACTTGCTTAAGTCATTAAAAGTTAACTTACATGCATTTTATTTATTGCATTGTACACATATTTAGAGATAAATGTAATGTACATATGTATACGTGTAATGTATGTACAATGTATGTACATACATTCATATATTGTACGTGCATATATAGTAAATATGGATATGCATACATGGAACATACGTGTATTGTACATGTGTCGATACATTCATTGGACATTTATACGTTGCACCATATGCATAGATAGGGATAGCATGCATGTACACATGTAAAATTTGTACGAAAGAATTATGCCCAATATATTTATGCACATATGTACTGTATATGTACACACATATGTACATTATATGAACATTATATGTTCATTTCATCATATGTACATTATATGAATATACATCTGTACGCTATATGTATATACATCTGTACGCTATATGTATATACATCTGTACAATATATGCTTCTCAAATGTGCGTATGTACGTACGTTATGCATGTCGAATGTATGTATGAATATATGTAAAATATAAATGCGCCCAATGTACGTACAATCGTACACAAATGTATTATGCATATTTGGATACTTATATTGAGCATGAACATATTATGTACATGTACATAAATACACTGGACATGCATATCATGTACAGTCCGCAAAAAAAAAAAGATATCACCCTGAATAACTTTTGTTCTAATGATCGGATTTTCACGATCTAAGTGTCAATCTTAATGGTTCCCGGGGGTGACCTCAAATATGCTAATTAATTAGTGCTAACTATTAATTAAGTTACGAAATCAGACACAAAAACGTACTTTCTCTGAATAAACATGTATTTTTTTTACATATTTGGAATCCTGACCCTTAAAATAGGGGGGGTAGACAAAATTTCGAAAAAAATGGGTTGTAAATTAGGTCGCAATAGGGATTTATATATCTGGCGATGGTTTAAAAATATGCCAAATTACCTCGCCATAGAAGGGGAAATAATTTATAACAACCATAAAGAAACTGAATGAATGACAAGATGGGAAAAGATAGTGCTTCTCGTTGCTAAGCAACCAAAAGAATTTTTCACGTTGCTTTCTGGGCTTTTTTTTTTTTTTTTAAATCTCCTTTAAAAAGGAAATTTAAATAAATTAATAAATTATTTTTGATTCTCCAAGATTATAGAATCTTTGAATTTTTATCTGACATTATTTATTTTTGTAAAGCTGTTTTAATGTAATTTGTATGACAGTTTTGAATTAAAACCAAATTTTCATAAGTTATCATAAATTTATGAAGAGTTGTAGGGTTAAATGCTTTTGCCCCGCACTTCGAGTTTCTTAGGAAAGGAAAAAAAAGTGATCAAGCAAAGGTGGACCTGAAAAAGGATAGCTATTCTGATGCATAATCGCAAAATTTTATAGAAATCACGGTATTTATTTTCGATAAAATTGTAAAACTTAATAAATGTTATAAGGCATTTTAAAAGCTTTTTGATATATATATATATATATATATATATATATATATATATATATATATATATATATATATATATATATATATATATATATATATATATATATATATATATATATATATATATATATATATATATCATAATAAATAAAAACAAAAAAAAACACGAAGAAAATTACGAAAAATAATAAGTTTTATTTATTGCGCATAAGCTGCAAGTAAATAGAACTCATAAAATAAGTAAATAAGTTCAAAATGTAGAAAAAACTTGGGAAAAATTACGGAACAATAAAAAAGGGGGGAAGAAAAATAATAATAAAAAATAAAACAGCAAGAAACCGGAAAAAAAATTCTAAAAATATCCGGAAAATAAAAGATATAATCTTTTCATCAGCTTACACGATTATATCAGCAAAAAAATAGTACTTTCTATTATTGTATCAATATAGCCAAAGTAAAATATATCAATGCAATAGTTTGAGAAGCACTCAAAAAAATTTTACAAAAAAATTACAAACATAATGGAACACAATAAGTAAAAATATCAAGCGAAATCAGAAAATTAAGTATAAAGAAGAAACAGAATAAAACATGAAACGAAATCTATAAAGCGAGCTGCGAATTCAAATGAACTTATTACATGAACGTGAAATTTTTAAAGAATTATTTAAAAATATTTTCGAAAAAGATTGCCACATTACAAAATATGAAACCAAAAGCGGAAATTGAGCTAAAAGCTTAAATAGAGGGGTTTTGTATTAAAGTGCGTTCTTACTGCAGTGTTTTGGTTATACCTATTTTATATAATGTGATTATAATGCTTTTTGAATTTATTATTCTGTTTTTATCGGAGAAAATAGTAACTTCGTTAAATCATGAAAATTCTTGGAATTAGACATGAAAAGTTATGAATTTGAAAATCTAAAATGTAACAGATACCCTGTATTAAGGAAAATAAAATATTTCATTTGAAATCTATTTTTTTATTCAACATTATTTCATTTTATGCTTTACAGAATATTAAAACGGTGCGGAGATCAAGGAGGTATGTAAATAGGAAAATATATCAAAATCCATATCTTAAGTTCAGAACCTTTTTTCATGGCACTTGTTAACCAAAATGCTGTAATGATATTGTCAGCATTTCAATTAAAAGAACTAATTCGTTCTGTTTAAAACTATCTCTATCACACGACTTTTTTTTCCGAATGTCGCATACCTCCCTTAACTATATCCGTACTTCTTCAACTACGATTAAAATAAAACTTTATTTTAAGGAGCAAGTCAAGAATTTGTACTTCTTAATATTTGCAAATGATATTAAGTAAACTTAGTTTGCAGTAAAAAGAGTTGATGTTATTTACACACTCCTTTCGTTAGTTCTTTAAAAAACATGATTAAACGAAAATTAGGTTTATAATACCCTTAATTAAACAAGAGTAACAATTGTTACAGTTTTTACAATAATTTTTCAACTCTGACACTCTTTTCATGAGATAACTTCTTTTGCCAACGATTTTGTCCCTTTTTTTTTGTTAGTTGAAACCAGCTTACGCATTCTTGTAATTTTTACATTTTATCTTTGAAATTTCAATCTCGAAAGACATGCATGAAGTGACGCCTAGTCCAAAGAATCTAAGTTAAATAGTTGTAAGGCCGATTATTACGAAAACAATTAACTACTCTGGTTCAATGAAACAATTACAGTTAAACTTGGGTAAGTTCACCACTTCATGTGCATTGTTTTAGTGGCCAACGTAGACAAGTGGTCAACTTATAGAAGGGGTGGGACATTGTTTACTTTTTCGTTTCCTACATGTTGCTATACATTAAAAATTTTTTTTTTACTTGACTTAAAAATTTGATTTAGCAAATAGCCAAATGAATATCTCAAGAAATGTGTTTAAACCTAAACGAACTTCAATTTGTTACACAGAAATAATTTTAATATTTAACTAACTTTTAAAAAAAAAATTATTTTGTAAGTTATGCATGTGAAGTGTTTAATAAAAATAATTTCTTAAAATATCAGAACACGAAAACATTGAAAACTTTAACAAAACAAAATTATTTTAACACTTTAAAATTTATTCTGTTATTACTACGCATACAAGCCTATTTGCTCACTATTGCAACTGGAAGAGCAACTTTTCAACTAACACACCTGTTTTCAATGAATGAATGAAAGAAATGGTCAAAAGCTGACTCCCTACAGTTTCCCCAGATGGTCAACTCACAAAAAGGTTTAGATTAGCTTTTTACACTATTTCACCAAACAAGTGAAATATTAACATGCATTGCGAAATGACAGAAAATTTTCTGAATTTTTTTTTCTGGTCAATTTATGAGGGTTTTAGAATAGAATTTCATAATACTCCTAGACAAAATTAACTTATTTCAGTGGTCAACATACAAGATAGACAGGTGGTCAAGTTACAAAGGTTTTGCTTCTTTATTATGTAGGAAAATTTCCGTTCTTGATAATTGAGGTCAACTTATTCAGGTGTAAAACTTACAAGTGTGGTCAACTTGGCAGGTTTCACTGTATAAATAAATCATTAATATTCTTGTTTTTTTATTACGAAATATTAGGAGAAATTTGTATACATAATTTCTTCAAAACGTGTGTTAAAACTATGATTATAAGTTATTTAAGAAGAAAAAAGTCAAATGGAGTAAAAGAACAATTTTTGAGATGATGATTCTAAAAATAGCACATTTTTCAAATCTTTTTGCAATTTTTTATTTTAGTAGTTGTTTAACAAAACAAGGCATATCGAACATTTTCCTGATATAGCAATATTTTTTTGAACTGTGCAAAAGTTGAGAAATTATACAAACAACTTTTAAAGAAAATATTTTCAACTTTTTAAGACAAAAGGGTAACTTAAAAGGGTTAGAGCACAAGATTAACTTTGAATGTTGAATTAAAATTGCATGCCCATAGTTTTTTGTTCATTTAAAAAACAAAACAATCTGTTAAATTTTTCCCCTGTGCGCACATACGCATTTACTTTTCATTACTCGAATAAATAAGAAGTAATTAAAAAAATAAAATTAATAATTTATCTTCATTTTTCGTAAACAATAGTATAGTAAATAGTCAGCTGTTCTGCTTCGAATGATATTGAGTGTGATCAGTAGAATATTTTTAATTTCTTAACAAGATTTAATTCTCAGATAGCTGGCAATAATTTTAAGTTTTCTTTCAATAAGAACTTAGCAATAATTTAAAAAGTAATTTTATTTTAAAGAAAAACATAAATTAAAGTACTTAAACAATTGATTAGTATATTATTGGAAAAAAATATACATAATAGAATTTTAAAAAATATTGCATTAAAATTCAATAAAAAAGTTTGAAAAATAATTCTGCGAAACACGCATAGACAGGTAATTTACAAATTTATTTTAAGATTAAGGCTATATATAAGATGTAAAGAAGTTTTAAAAAACTCTACTCTAAACTCAGCTGCACGACAGCCCATGGAGGGCCAAGGCCTACTATGCCTATCTCAGTTTTCTGGACCTAGGGCTCTGGGGTGCAAGAGCAGATGTTCCGGTCAGGTGGTCAGCCGAACGCGGAACCCCCAGTGTTTAGTTCCCAATCATGCTTGGTACTTATTTATCGACCCACTGAAGGGATGAAAGGCTGAGTCAGCCTTGCCCGGCCCGAGGAACGACAGGGCGAAGCGCTACCGCTCAGCCACCGGGGGAAGTTTTAAGATGATTAAAAATGTTGACTACGCATTCGTATTAATAATTATAAAATATATATTCAAGAAATTGATAAATATATTATTCCAAATCTATGCATACGTGTGTATATTATTGAAATTGTATCAGTTATTGAAAAAGAAAATCAAAAATTAAAAAATAATCACATTAAGTAAGCACAATCTGGTGCATAATCATATTCTATCAGAGCACGCCTTTATAAAACTAGACATTCGTTGAATAAAGTGTTTTTTATTCAAAATGTTTTATTCATAATTTCTTTACTAAATTACAAATACATTATTAAATGACTAAAAAGAAACATCGTATTTTATAGTTTGAAAGAAATAAAAATAAAAAGATTAGCAAACGATTATTAGCGAAAAAAATATGAATGAAATTTTACACTACGCGCGCGAAGTCAAGCTCCTCGCAAGTTTATCACATTTTAATATTAATCGCCCCATTTAATCATTTTTTTATTGTCGCCAAATTATTTTTTTAAAAATAATTAATTTTAATTTTTTTCAGCTTCTAATAAATAAAAACAGTTGAAACTTTAGATTTTTCTATTGAAAAATATGTAGATTATTATGGTATAAAAAAATTCATACCTTATAATTCAAAATTTTTTCATCCTCAATTTAATTAAATAATAAAAAATAATTAATAATTATTAAAAATTATTTTTTTCATGAAATTATCTTTGGGTAAATGAGTTTTATGAGTGGGTGCAATTTTTTTTGAATTGCTTCATTAGTTTTGAAAATATGACTGAAAACGCAAAAAGCGAAATTAACATTAAGGGGTACGAACTTTGGATCGCTCTCCTGACCAAACTATGGGGACCACATTTCCCAGATTGCGGCTACCCCCTATATTTTGAAGGTTAGAAATCCAAATATGTAAAAAAAAATACATGTTTATTCAGAGAAAGTACTTTTTTGTGTCAGATTTCGTAACTTAATTAATAGTTAGCACTAATTAATTAGCATATTTGAGGTCACCCCCGGGAACCATTAAGATTGACACTTAGATCGTGAAAATCCGATCATTATAACAAAAGTTATTCAGGGTGATATCTTTTTTTTTTTTGCTGACTGTACATGTATACATACATATATTGTGCATCCTACAGATATACCTATATTGTACATGCATACATATATTATACTGTTCATAAATAAATTGCACATGCATGCATGGGACATACATTGTACAGACAATGTATGTATGTTCGTACAAACACAAGTACTTGTATATACATGCGTACATGAACATAGATATGCATTTTACATTCACAAATATTTGCATAAAATGCATATATTCATTGTGTATAAATGTACATGTCTACATTGTTTGCAATACATGCGTAATTATTATCTATATACATACGTACATATATTTTATACCTACAATATAAGTGTATGTACATGTGTGTGAAACTAAAATGTCTGAACATATGCACTAGATAAAATCATATGTACATACATTTTAGTTACATTCATTTGTACGTATACAAATGCGTACAAAATGCAGTACATGTTAATACGTGCAAAATGTATCATTATAAAATACATTCTACTATCTACTGTAAAATACAATCATTTATAAGAATACAATAGTCTTGTAATCGTGTAATTAAGTTACATGTAAACAAATTACATGTAATCAAATTACATGTAATCATGATTACATGTAATCATATATTTTGATTACTTGTAATCATAATTACTCGTAATCGTTTTTGTTGTGATTACTTGTAATCGCAATTATTTGGAATCATGATTACAAGCAATTGATTACTGTAATCAAAATTTTTTGAAAGTTGTAATCATGATTACAAGTAATTGATTACTGTAATCAAAAAATGTAATCGATTACATTTTTGGCCAACTCCGTCCTGGCCTAACTGTGGGGACCTTATTCCCCAGATTGCGGCTGGTTCCTGTATTTTAGAAGTCCGAAATAAAAATTAATTGAATAGAAAAAAAAGGTGAAATTTGTATGTAATAAAATAAAATTACAGTAGGTGCTTTTGTTGGGTTTTCTTTGTGGATTTTATGTGGAATAAATTCTGCATCTGAAAAAATATTTTTTTTGAAATATTTACAACTGTGCCAATGGTATTTTATAACTATTTAGATTAGTAGTTTTAAGAGCATGCATGTCTAACTATTCCAGCCGTTAAAAATTCGAAAAACTGAATTGTCTTATTATTCACTCTAATGATATTTATTTGTTTACAAACGTAACGTGTTTATAAACATTTCATACGCAAATTATTTTTATACATAAATTAATCTTAAACATAAATTATTTTAATATTTCAAATTGCTACGCAAGCTGATATTGATTTCTCAAAAGACAATCTACTTTGTAATTTTTCTCAAGTTATGAAACAGGAAAAATGCATGCTAAATAAAAAAGAACTCTAATTGCTATTAAGTGTGAATATTTCTAGACATATTAATAATTACAGATATACTTAATACAAATACCAAATGATGTGTATTAATAATTCAATGTATATGTCTGGCATTAATTTTATACTCCAATATTTTTTCGGCTATATCGCATATATTTATCTGAAGTATGTTAAATATTTTACTAACGTGTTCCTTACAGTACAAATATTTTACAGGTACTTATCTGATTTATATTAAATGTTTATCAGATATGCGAAGTGAGAATGAAAATTAATAATTAATGACCGATAGATAGTTTTACGAGTGTCTGATTTAAAAATCCGGACCCTGTTGTCACATTATAAAAAATAAAAATTCAAACTTCGCGAAGCTTTCTTCGTTTTTAACGAAACCGTTTCCTGATGCAAGCACCAAGCGAACATTTCGTCAAAAAAACGAAATAACTATCGTCAGTTCTTCAAGGAAACAAATTTCGTCATTCTATTTTTTTCAAAAAAAGAAAATTGTTATGCCTTATTTATATAACTTTTCTAATAATCACTTTATAATGAACTTATGGACATTAACCATCTATTGAGATGCTCGGCTCTGCGTGGGGACTCTGAGGTGAGGCTCTACTGGAGTGTCCGACACCTGTTAATGGTGAGTTTTTTCTCTTACTTGTTGTTCACCTTTTTGTTCACTGTTTTTGTAAGAGTTCGTCATTTTCCTATGCCATTAGAAATAAAAAAAAAATCACTTTATAGTGGGCAACGTGATGCCACAATTGGCAGTACATATTTATTTCCTATCCTTTAAAATATATTTAATTACTTAAGCTTTTTTTATTAATAGAAAAATGATATTTAAAATAAATCAAAGACTTAAACTTTTAAAGCGAACATAAAATATTTATTCTTCTTAGCGATTAGCGATATTTATTATTCTTATTAGCGAACATAAAATATTTAATCTTAGATCAATGTAACAGATACTTTTTATTTCATTACTATGCAGACTTATTAATTCACTGTCGCACCTAATCGAAAACAAAAATCTATTTATAACTTTTTATTCTAAATTTCAAAACGAAAATATGTTTCAGTTGCATGGTTGTAATAATTCTCATAAATTTGTTGTCGACTCGTGATCGCCAAGGTATTCTTTCAATCCCAATATTGATATGCTGGTTGGCTTTGTTTTGGCTATGTTATATTTTGATAATTCGCCAATTTTGGATCTCCTACCCATACTTTCTGTGTCCGTTAGAAACAATTGTATTCACTTTTAATTCAAAATTTGTGGCGACTAGGAGTGCCCTTTCGGGCGCTCCTGTCCTAGCCATCCTAACCGTTTTAAAAAAACGCAATTGTAACGGAATACTAACAAAACTTCTTAACGTGGAAGTTATATTTTCTTGATCATCATCATCATCAGTAGCTCGACAGTCCTCGGTGGACCCTGGCTTTCTCAAGAAGACTGCACCAGTCCTTTCTTCTGCATGCCACGGCTTTCCAGTCTCTGACCTTGGTTGTGGTAAAGTCCCTTTGGAGGCAATCCGCCCATCTCAGTCGGGGTCTGCCTCTCTTTCTAGCTCCAGTTGTCCTTGTCAAAAAGATTCTTTTAGTTGTTCTGTCATCATTCATTCTTACAATGTGTCCGGCCCATTTCATGCGCTGAATCTTATGGTACTATTTTCTTGATCCCTTTAAGGAATTTATTTTTGATAATTTGTAATTATAAATGATGGCCATTCTTTATAATCTTCACGAATTAGTTTAATAAATTGGATTTTTACTAAACGATTTATATATTAATTTCCAGGAGACTGTCATTTTGTTTCATACTTTTATTAACGGCCAATAAGAACAATAATGAAGTTAGATATTTTCCACTATACAAATATTGGCGGCCACTGATGGAGAACAACCTCCACCATAATACAGCTGAGTCAATGTTATCTTAATAACACAAGAAAGACAAATCGAATAATGAGATAAATTTAAGTTATGCCCGAAGCGGGATTTTAACCCGTTTTATCCCGACTTTTTAAATTGCAGTGGCGCAAAAAGTGGTTTTATGAAAAAAGTGATATAGTATGTTATTCAACTAAATGGCTAATATCAATTGTTTGTTATCATTTCAGTTCGAAATGTCCCTGCGCCTTATACTTATGCATCCAGTGATAGAAACTTAAATCACTAATAACGCTGGGGAAATTTATTAAATTTTGATATGTTTTTGATTTTTTATCGCGATCACTGACATGGAAATTTTTCACCTCATTTTTGTCAAAGATTCTAAAAATGTATGTTAAAAATAGAGATTATAGCAAGCTTTGCATTAATTTTTGAATGTTCAATGAGATTTTTTTTTAAAAATGCGTACTCAAAAAAAGTGCTTTTGGAAAGTCTAAAAGTATTCTCATATCAATCTTAAAATTACATGTCGTATAATCTTTCAGATTATAAATAAAATAGAAAATAAAAAATAAATGTTTAAAATTTCTAGAACCATGTTGGTAACAAGTTTTCATTTGGAAAAATAAACATTAATCCTAAAAGAAAATGTAAGGAAAAATCGCTGTTTCTCTTCCTTATCTATAGTTATTGAAAGCTAAGAGATGCTACGCGAGGCAAAAATTTTTTTTTTATCCAAGAATAAGAACGAAAAATGATGAGGAGTTAATGTTTTTTCTTTTTAATAATAACCTCATCACGCGTTTTTATCCCCATAATCTTCTCATTTAGATGGATTCAAGTTGCTAATGCATCTTCAGTATATCGCTATACTCAGAAAAATTCGGAAAATATTACTAGGGAATGTTTTTTTACTTTATTTCATTTTGCAACTGCTATTATAAAATGTATTTTTAACATAATATTTTAATTTATTTTTAACATAATAAAATATTTAACATAATATTTTAAAACATTTTGACGATTATTTATGTCCTAAATATTTATGTTTTTAAATAAATGTAGACTTGACTATTTAAAATCTTAATGTTATTGTACAGTTTGATTGAAATAGTTAGCTACAAGCGAATACAAAGCAACAATTTCTTTGATAGGCAGCAACTTTTAGATAGTTAATTTTTAAAAAAAATGGATAAAATAAATTGATAATTGTTTGTTAGTCGAAAATCTATATATTTGGTACTTCTATATTTATATTAATAATATAAGCTATATGACGGTAATTTAAAAAATAAATAAAACAGATTTGTTTTCATTTTATTTTATCTTTTCTTGAATATTACGAATATCACAGCACACTGGTTTTCCTTTAAGAATTCTAGAAAGTATATTTCACCAAACTCTAGTTTGCACATGTTTCTCAACATGTGGAAAGATGCATTACAGTATAAATAGCATCAAAGGAATAAATAGCATCAAAAGTAAGCATCAAAAAGGTAAGATATAAATAGCTAGATAATTCAAAAAAAATATTTGAATTGCATTAAAAATACCGGGCAAGAGATAGTGGAGTAAAAAACTGCTTTTTCTTTTCCAAAATGGATCTTTTTACATCAAAATGTATCTTAGAATTATATCTAGATAGATTAATTTCTGGAATTTACACAAAAAATGGCAAAATACTCAGAAACATTTTGTTGCTTAATTTCATATAAGGACATTTTTTGAAAGAAAAAAGCTACTTGTAGGTGGCGTTCTTCTCAAAAAGCACTCTTGGCAAATCCCTTAAATAATTTCAAAATATATTGCTACAGAGATCCTTCATTTATATTTTAACAAATGGAGTGGAATATCATAATTGATATTTCAATAATTTTGAGTTTTGAGGTTTAGTGATGTTGAGTAAATAACATAATGTACCCCTATTTCTTATAACTAATTTTTCTCAGTTGGTAATGCTTAAATTTCCACACTGTAAGAAATTCCGGATCAAATTATGGTGAAAAGTACAGGTGCCTTGAAAGCCGGTTCCTTACCATAAAATTTTACTGAACAAAATTTTGACTTTTAATTTTATAGTAACAATTACTGTAAAATTACTGAATATCAATAATTAATTAAATATTATTGAAAAAAATAACTGTATAAAATTTTACTATAAAAATGGATTTTACGGTTGATGCCATCAGGGTGCCAGTACTTTTTACTTTAATTTGACTTTGGAATTTTTTACAGTTAACCACGCTGAACATTACGTCAATAAGTAAAAATAACAAAGCAAATACTATAATACAATAGAACGCAGCCTGTTAGTGTTATACCAGCATTAATTTCTCAGCCTAAAACACCGGCATCAATACGTGACAGATGTTATTCCGTGATTTTTTGTCTTTGTTGGTATTCACCAAAACTCAAGACTAATTTTTTTTTCTGATAGATACGTTGTTTTCCCTTGTTTATTCAGAATTTCTTAAAGATATATCTGTTTCATTTTATTAAAGCAGATTTCTTCAACTTTTATGTGTTTCAACAATAAATTTAAAATAAGTTTCAAAATTTTGGGCATAATTTTTTTTCACCACAGAAACGCACGTTTTTAATCACGCGTAAAGCACAATGGGGCCACTTACCATTTGACAAAGAGATATATGTAAATATAATAAATTTATCTTTATGAAATATTTCAATATCTAGAATAAAAATATCCAATTTTTTTTAAAAAATTCTGCCGGCATTCAAAATTTAAGCTAGACACATCGAAAGCTGCCATTGCCACGTTGAAGAAAAATTTACAATACAAAACGATTGGGATCTGTAATCTATACATAATAATAAAAGCAGCTGTGTGTGTGTGTGTGTGTGTCTGTAATCACAATATATTGCCCCAGAAGCCTCGCCCAGGCACGAAACTCGGCACATAATTGTGTTTTGACATAATGAAGAAGTATTTTTTTTCTTTTTCAAAAATTTGGATTAGTTATTTAGTTATCAGTCATTTTGTAAGTCTATGCTTTTCGTCTGCTTTTTCGTCTTCAAAGAGCCATATTCAAAAAACTATTAAAAAATGCATATACTTTTCCCCAGTCTTATAAATGCATGCTAATGCGAACCTTACAATTGAAATATTAATTTTCGACAACTTAAACCAATAATATACGAAGGAATTAATAATTTAATTGTAAAGTTCGCATTAGTTTACATTTATTAAAGTGGAGAAAAGTTTAACTTTTGTATTAAAAATGTGGCAACATATTCGATACGTAAATAGAACGCTTCGCTTTGATATATTTGTCGCTGTTCATAATTGGGTATAATATGAAAAAAACACAACTACTTCGATTTAGTAGGAACAACATATGACGCAATGCTAAACGAATGGAATTTAGTTGTTGTTTATTTAGTTATTGTTATTAGTAGTTGTTGTTATTTGTTTTAGTTGTTGTTGTTTATTTAGTTGTATTTAGTTTCAATAACTTTTCTTTATAATGCAATAAAATCTGGCGAGCAGCTATTTAAACGATCGAACACTTCGTTTGTTTATTTGTGGCTTGAAGTTAGGCTCGCAGAAAATGCCGTTCATGGGTTAAATTTAGTAGGAACAACACAACCTGTGACGTAGGCTATATTATACCCAATTGTTATAATAAGTTTTTCTTCTTCTTTCCAAGCTCTATTTTTTTTCTTAAGCGAAGACGATAATTTTTGTAGCGATATTGTAGTACTTTGTACAACTAAAAATTCTTTTCACAACACTTTAAAAATATTTACTTTATTTTCTTTATATATACAGAGAACAGTCGGCAAAGAATTCGATTAGGTTGAAAAACATTTTGCTAAAAAGGAACGAATTCCAAAAGAAAAAATAAACAACTTAAAGAATAAAAATGCTGATGCCAGCCAATTTTTTGAAAGTTAACTTAGAAATAACAAACCAAACGATGTTAACAAAATGACGTAGAAAGCGCAACTAGATCAAAATTATACAAGCACAACTAGATCAAATTATAATACCTGAGTGCTTGACGTAACAGATATAGAAATAGAATTTGATACCATAAAAAATTATATAGAAATAGAAATTGATACCATAAAAAATTTATTCGTTTTCGTGTTCTTTTCATGTATTTAGCATTTTAGTTTTTTTTCTTCTTAAGCGTTGTAGCTATATAATTTCAAACATCCTCAAGAGCTATAACACATCTGCAGCAGAACTGGATATGAAGACAAAATTGCAGGACAGGAACACTTTAATTGTCCACTAATCTTCAGATTTCCTGCTATGTTTTAAAAAACTTTATTTGTGAAAACCTTCAGCGTGGCGGACAGCTGGCCGCCTTAGGCGGCTAGTCTACAATAAACGCATCTAAGAAACACGTGATTAAAACATAGAAATTGATACGTGCTGATTCTGAAGCAACCATGATTCAGCCTATCAAAGTTTCGAATTTCAAAAGCATTTTTGTAAGACAATATACACATTATAAGATTTCCTAAAAATGTCCAAACAAGAAATCTGTTTAATAGAAAAAGTCTGAGGGTTACTATAAATATCTATATATTCTCATATACGAAACGCATACCTATGATCGCATACGACAAAGCATGCGATTAATTTCCTTTCTTGGAGTAAAATTATTCTAAATTCATTTTCTCAGACATATAGTTATTAGGATGTGATATCTAATAAGTGCATAAATTTATTCCTTGATTCACTTATTTGTTTTGAAATCCGTTATTTTTACTATGATTAATAAGATTTATCGACCAATTTTAAATAACCATAATTGAAACTGTGCTTAAAATTCTAATTAAATTTTCTAATAGATAATTAAATATGCACGTAACTAAAATCCAATTAATTTTTTTATTAGATTCTTTTTTTTGGAAGAAGCCACAAAGTAGAAGCATTTTTTTCCTCTCAAAAATCTTGTCTTAACATTTCAATTTCATAATATATAATGCTTAGTACCATGTCTAATGACAAATTTTTTACAAAGATATAAATTTTAAATGGGTTAAAAAAAATTTCAAAAACTTTTGTTGCGATGAAGAGAGGAATACAAGATGGAATTAATTAATGTTTAATAGAAAAAACTAATCTAGCAACACTTCAATTTTGAAACTCTTTTAATTTTCATATCTTATCAGTCATTGAAAATAAAATTTTATATCACACGCATAAATTATTCAAATTTTCTGTTATTGCTCTTCGTAACATTCATTTAAAACCTTTATTCTTTATAATTATTAAGTAGGTGATAAAAAGCAGCGTTCATTAAATAATTAATTACAAATGTAAGCTATTTTAATTAATCTGTTTAATTAATTCGATTAATGCATATTATTCCCTAAAACACATTTTGCATTAGCAATGTGAACTAATTTTCTCACAATCATAATGATTTATACAGGAAAAAGACCGAACACATTTCGGAGGATCGTGCATAAATGAGCTTATGAAATATTCTACGTTAACAACACTTGTTCGAACTATATGAATAAACATAACTACGAATAGTGAATCACTAGGTTAAGTATCAATACTTGAGATCATAGAGATAGGTTAATTCCGATGCATAAATTAAATGTCGAAGTGTTCGCAATAAAATCCTAATGAAATAAGTTTGAAAGGTTTTCGATTATTTGTATATTTATTTAACTCTATATTGTCTGTGTAGCCCCGATACAAAACATGATAACTCAATTTTTTGTGAAAAATCAAGTTAAATATAGAATTGTATCAGATTTTTTCTCAGTTTAAGGATGAGCTTAACCTTTTTATCAATAAAAAGTTAATAATGCTTTCTATTAACACATTTTCCTAATCAATGTAATTAATAAATATATTTAGTTAATATAATTAATTTATATAATTTATAAAGTCGAAAGCAGATCTTAAATCAGAGCAACTGATTTAAAATATTTTTATTTTCAATGAAGGTTTCAATTTTGTAAAAGTGCTGTTAACCCCTTCCTTTTCGCTCCCGTGAAAATGACGGGGTGAGGTTTCACCCTCTGTTTCTCGCTCCCGTGAAATTTCAGGGCTAGAGTGTTCAGCAGTAACGCGCCAATGAGAATAAAACTAATTAATTTCTTTTGCCCGCAAGGCATCTTATTTCTCATTTTACGCACCAGATGGCAGTACCAGGATATGTTTAAGGTAATTGTAGATAGTTAGTTTAATTTAAACTAGATGTCAACACTAATCAAATACGTATGTTTGACAAAATAAGCATTTTTATGACCGTTTTCTTGAAAACTAACCGATTGTTAAGGGGTTAAGCAAGATAAAAACTTTCAAATATATTCTTTGGCTGAAAAATCGCCCTGTGCTGTTTAAACAATGACTTCCTAACAGATGACGTTGGACAATTTCGTTTTATTGCTTTTTAATTTAATTTTAATAATTTAATTAAAAGAAATTAAAACTATATAAAATTGGTATAATTAAGAACTCAAACTAAAAATAATAGGTATACTCTCTTTAGAAAACAAAACCAAAGTGGAAACAGAATTTTTGCATCATTTTTAGTGAAAAAAAAAACCTAATACATTTAAACCATGAGAAAAAAATTTTTTTAGTGATTTATTGGTTTTTAAAACATTTTCATTTCTTTCCCACTTATTTACATTTAAATTTATTAAACGAACTAGTAATTTTTATTTTCAGATATATTTCTTTGTTTTGGTCATCAATACATGTAAAAAATACTTCCACATGCTCAAATAAAAATGCAAATGAACCTAAACGTTTCAGATGGTCGAAATTATATGTAAAAATAGGTTTTTGTTTTTGAAACATCACCAATTGCATAAAATCAATAAACTAAAATAAGCCACCAAATGATCGTTTTTTTCTTGTTTTGTAAAAATTATTTGTTACGCTTATTTTTTATTACGCAAGTCTATAATAAGTGTGATGTTGTTCTTTACACATTCCCTCCTCTTACCTCCCTAATTTTACTAATTACTCAACTAAGCTTTTTTACTTTGTTAACTTCTACTGTAATCATTTAGTTTATCCCTCTATGTAAGCTATCAGTTCAATCTTTAATCTTTATGCTTCTAGTTTTATGCTCCTAGAATTTCCGAGATGTCAACAAACGGAAATGTTCGTTCAGAAAATTTTCGAGTATTTTCTTTCTGGAACTTTCTTAAGATTGTCTATAAATAGAAGGATTATTTATCTTTGTTTGATATAAATAGGGATAGAGATTATTATTAAAAATTGCAATTTAGTTGTATCATTAGCTTCGAATGGAACTATAACGACGGATATATATATATATATATATATATATATATATATATATATATATATATATATATATATATATATATATATATTGAAGATTTTGATAAAGAGCATCACTGTCATTTTGTGGTAGATTTATTACAATTTTCTACATTCTGCGAATCCAACATCATAACAATAAGTCTTCTACATAACATTAAATAATTACATAACTAGAAGATATTAAGGGATGTAACGTACGCCTAAAATGAATATTTCATTTTTAAAAAATTTAACTTGTTATTAAACATTACTGCACTAAATAGAAGTAATAATAATAATTATAACTATACCAAAAGTCATTATAATACTGATGAAATGAAACTATAATGTATGCACTATTTTTTTAAAGAATGTTTTATTTAAATAATAAGTTATATTACTTCGAAAAAAAACTTTTGAATAGTTTAATAAACATAAGAACAGTTATTACTGTACTACTGTCATTTATAGAAACACTGCTTTTTTCCTCAATGCTACAATAAATGGCCAAAGTTAATCAGTGAAATCACGGAATATCAAATCTCTAATCAAATTACCGGCGGAAAGTTAATATTTCAATTAAGAGGCAAAATAAACCTACTGTGCCTAAAAAAACATTGTTAATAATACGAAGTTAACGTTGATTAGATATTTTGATTTTTAATAGAAAAAGTAGCTAAATTGTTAATGAAAGTAATCATATAGATTACAAAAAATAATGTAATTCAATTAATTAAATGTAAATGCTGATAAGGCGTCATAAGAAATTATCCTCTGCTTTTGATTTGTACAGCAAATTACAAATAAGAGAAATTAAAAAGAAATGAAAACTACAGCGAACAATTATTTTATTATGTTTCATTGCTGCTGATTTTTTTTAATTTGAACGTAGTAAAAGTAAATAATTTAACACGTAACAAAAGTGATACGTTTTTTTTTTTTTAGTGAATATGTATAAATGATCTAAGGAATTGATAAGAGATAAGAGAAAAATAAGTTCTAAAACATCACAAGCGCACCATTTCGTAAAATTATCAAGTATTTATGCAAACTACTTTGCTATATTTATAAAAATAGCAATAAAAAATTATGGTACTCTTGATAGATAGAATAATTTTATCTGCACAGACCTCAGTTTTGACAAAAATTATAACCGATTTTACACTGCATCGATGGCGTTGGACCAACTGTATGAGGTTTTATTACTTTCCCTAATGATTTGAGGGTTAAAATCTTTTTTAAAAAAGTAGGTGAGCATTATTGCCATAAATCTACTTATTACATTTTATTGCCAAAATTTATTTTCCTTTTTATTTTAATTTTTACAGATACAATGGTACAATGACCGGATATTGTGAGCAGCTAATAAAAATTTTTAAAATCACTAAAGTACCAATAAATTTTTTTGTATTGAGTATTTTTTCAAAATAATTACTGTTTCACAACTAATAGTAAAAATAACCACGAAGTAATAGAGAGGGGGCTGGAATATGAAACAAGTAGCTGGCCGATTTCCATAGTCTATAAAAAATCATCAATTTATATATACTTTTATTCATTTTTGTTAGCTTGGTAATGTGTGAATATTAAACAAGCTCGTTTACAAAGTTCAAAACATTTTAATCACGTCTTTTCTTATTAGTTTTGTTTAAGCTAGTAATTTTTTTAAAAAAAGAGTTGATTAATACCATGATTTGAATCACTTATTTTAATACTTCGATTAACACCGTGACTTAAATAATTGATTTTTATAATTTGATCAAAATCACTGGAGCATTGTCTTTGGAACTTTGTTTTTGCTTATTTACTTGTTCTTCCTTTCGTTTATAAATGAAGTACAATTTCTTGTGTAGTTTAATCAATTGCATTGCACAATATGTTTAAGCATATATACTTTTCATTGGAATTTCTGCACTGCATAGCCAAATCCTGTCCTTAACTGAAGATATATTGCGAAAATCAGAAGAGCTTTTACTCCAATAATCAGATTTTAATCATGATTTAACTAAAAAACTTAAATGTTCAATGCGTTGACCCTGAATAGACCATTATTACCATTGTTGTTATTGGTGTGTGATTCAAAACTATAGGGATAATGACGGGAAAAGTTTTCACCTTAAATTCACCAACATACATCCAAAATCCATTGTTATTGATAAAATCTGCCGGAAAATTTTATATTAATGTATTAAATATCAAATATTTTTATCAGGCTAGCTCTACTCTAGTAGTGCAGTTTTCTTAAAATATTTGTCAGTATTTAAAAAACGCATTCTTAAGCAATAAAAATAAGAATATTTTTCAAAACATTTCCTAGTAATTAATTGTATAATTTAAAAATAGTTTTCATTTTTAATGAAATTCCTTACAATACACTCATTATAAAACTCATTATAATATTCATATAATATCTCATTATAACATTCATAACTCATATAACTCATTATAATATTTATAGTAACAGAATTCAGTTCAAAAAATTATTTGAAATAATTAATAATTTTATCAATTTTAAGACGATTAAACATCTTAAAGAACTCTCAAATAACGTTAAAAGCAAAACATGAAGCACTAGATTTAAAGTGTGATACCCAGCTTATATCATGCATCTTGTAAGCCTCACTGACTGCAAAACATTGTAGTTTTTTTCAATTACATCTCTGGTAATATTTTAACACACAGTATTGAAACAGTTAAGCTAAATTTCTGAATCTCAAAAGGGAAAAGTACCAATTAGTTCTTTTAAACTATTTTCGTTCGAATATTTATAACTTATAAAAGGACAAATTCTGTTCTAAAATGAATAAAAAAAACTAAACTTTTGGAACTTATCATTTTACCCTGTTGCTCAAACAATCAAAACTCAATCTTAAGAACTCAATATTGTTACAAATCAAGCTTTAAGCATTAAAAATAAAACAAATCGCTAAGAAATCCGATTATCAATTTGAAGTCGTAAAATACCACAGTTTTCTTCAAATATGCGTAGCGAATAATAAAAATATCAAAAAATAACTCGTTCATAAAGCTTTAAAAATAGTTTTAAGAAGGAGAAAAGGCAAAATATTAGATAGAGAAAGAAACGGGAAATTAATTAACAGGGACGAGACATAATGTATTTTTTAAAAAATATATTTCGTAATAATCCATCAGACGACCGATATCGATCTGAATGCGAAGAATTTAAATACCGTTACAAAGTAAACCTTGAAGCATTGGACTTATAACAAAAGCATTAAAGAAGCCTGGCTGTCTGCCTAAGTCTTATATCTACTTAAGAGAAAGGCAATTAGACATCTGGAAAATTTTGACTTTCATCTCACCTATTCCAAGCAGACGATTTTGTCTAAGTGAGCCTTCCTTTCTAGCTTAGAGCTCAAATATTCCATCCGCCTCACACTGTTGCCAAATATTTAATGGAATATTCGGTACGTAAGTTTTAGAGGGGAGGGTAAATTTGCCATCATTTCGTTACATTACCCAGAAACTCTTCCAAGGGGTATGGAATAATAAATCACAATTTCCCGGTTATTGTAGTTGAAGGTTGAGTTGGATTAGAATTCTAACTATGTTTCCCACTTTCTTTATTGGTTGGTCGGCAAAGTTTACTCTTTAACTATTGCTAAATGCTAACTTCTGCGAGATGGAATTAAACATTACTTGATTTTCGAATTCTCTGATTCCAGTAAATAGACCTTATGTTGAGGAAACAAGAATTGGTGCCGAAAATGTTTGAATTGTAGAGACATTTCGGTCTCACTATTGTTTGAATTGTTGAACAACGAATCTGTATGAAATACTCAATTTTAAACTTAGATTTATTCTGTTAGTTAATTAAAGAAAGTAAACGACAAATTAAAAAAGAATTTTATAAGGTTAAAAAATATTAAATAAAGTTAACATCCTTATAATTTCAGCACTTTATCAAATATATTAAAATATGTAAACAATTATTAATAAAGATAACACTACACACTTTATTGATTAATAGTTTAAAAACGTGTGGACGGCATGCCCAAGTAATATATATATTTTCATTTATTAAGTAAATTTTCTATCTAAAAGTATTTTTATATATTTTTCATATTATGTTAATTACGCAGTTTTTTCCTGTTGGTACTATAATACAGTACCACAACAACTTTATAAAATATGTAAGTTAAGGGTGATAACTATAGTTGTACGTTAATTACATAGGTATGGTATGGTACGGTATTTTATTTACGCTGCACTAGATCTGCACAATGGGCTATTGCGTTAGTTATATAATGTGAAAATAGTGTCCTATAGTAAATATTGATTCAATGAAAATTTCTTGACATTAAAAAAGAAAGAGTTACTACATTAAAAAAGAAATCAGGCCAATCTCAGGCTCAGATTTGTAGAGAGTTCAATTTAATGCCCAGCGTCGTGTGTAACTTATGGAAACAGTTCCAGGATACCAGAACCATCAAAAGAAAGCCTCGGCAAGGTCGTCCAAGGACCACGACGGCCAGAGAAGAGAACCCGTGTATCAAGGGTGACTGTTTCCAAACGACTTCATAAGAGAGGGTTGTTTGTAAGAAGCCCTGCTGTTTGCGTCCCGCTCACTTCTACGAACAGGAAAGTCCGTTCAGCAGAGTGCAGAGAGATTGGAGTATGCATCAATGGGAGACCGTTCTCTTCACTGATGAGTCCCGGTTCAGCCTAAACACCGATTCCCACTGTATGTTCAGGTGGAAAGAACCAGGGATCCGCTACCTACCCTCCAATGTCCGTGAAATCGACCATTACCGTGGAGCAGATTTAATGGTTTAAGGAGGCATCATGTTGGATGGCCACACATCTCTCCATGTCTTTGAACATGGCTCTGTGACTGGTGCAGGGTATAGGGATGAGGTCTTGGAGCCCTATGTTCACTTTTCTAGGGGTGCAGTTGGCCCTGAGTTAATTTTAATGGGCGATAACGCGAGGCCACAAATAGCTCTTCTGGTTGACGAATTTCTAGAGAGTGAGGATATTCGCCGGATGGATTGGCCAACCAGATCTTCAAACCTCCACCCTATAGAGCATGTCTGGGGCGCTCATCGGAGAGCAATTGAAACTCGCAACCCCGCTCCAAGAACCATCCAGGGAATGAAAACAGCGTTGCTGCCCGAGTGGGACTAATTTCCACAGGAAATTATAAATTGCCTTATTTGTAGGAAATTTCGCTGCAGGTCTGTATATCTGTAAGAGGGGACCATACCCCTATTAACCCTTTTTTTTTGTTTATTCAGCAACCGCTCTTTCATACCTTCCGACTCCAACTAGTGTTACGTACAATCATGTGTGTGTATTACAATTGACGAATGGTTATTTGCTCTGGATTATATCAATTTCATTAAAATCGGCTCCGTAGTTCTAGAAATAATCGACCAGGTCTGCAAATTCTCTTAATTTCTTACACCAGTGTGTTATTAGATTCCTACAAATCAAAAAGTAAGTTGCGAAAGAAGTTCCTCTGAAAAATTAGAAACATTATCTTAATTAATAAATTTTTTTTTATTTACAAAATGTGTAAAATTCGTCTGTTTTATCATAACTGAAAACATAATTAAATGTATTATCTTTCGAATGAAACAGAAAGGTTTTTAATTTAGTTATTCCGCCATGTATAAACTTGGTTTCGTTTTTTTCGCCGTATTATGCTGACACTTAGAATGCTCTTTTCTATCAGATCGATTTCTAAACTTTTTTCAGTCCTTTGAAGCGATCTGTCTCAAATTCCTAATCAAAGACAACTAGATTAAATAGATAACTAGAGATTTTGAATGCATGTATTTTAGTTATTATAATATATATATGTATATATATATATATATATATATATATATATATATATATATATATATATATATATATATATATATATATATATATATATATATATATATATATATATGGAACCACTTAACCTTGGAATCACTTAAATTTATTAAAATGTTTGACTAATTAGAGATTTTACGCCAAAATTTATAAACTATGTTTATTAAAACCATAATTACCTCTCTAATAAAAATTACGAAATATGCATACCTAATTGACTTAATTTTTTTTTTTATAATTTTATTCTTTTCAAAACAAGATTAGAAACTAATATTAGAAATATGTTGAATTACAGGTTTGAAATCAGCTTTGAATTCATGGATCTTAAGCTCTTAATGACTTTAAGTCTTATAATTTAACTTGAACATGCCAAAGATTTTCACCTCTTTGTTATTCACTATCTATATCATAGGTAAGTTTACTGAAAATTTTATATCATTATAAGTTTTAGCTCTTTAAAACATATTTTGAAGCTCTTAGTAGCAATATATGTTAATTTTACTCTGTAATGTTGTTGTTGTTGTTCATTTACGTCGCACTAGAGCTGCACAATGGGCTATTGGCCACAGTCTGGGAAACATCCCTGAGGATGATCCGAAGACATGCTATTGCAATTTGGATCCTCTGCAGAGGGGATGGCACCTCCGCTTCGGTAGCCTGACTACCTGCACGCGAAGTCGAGCAATTTACGGTAGAACAGTTTAGCGAGGATCCATACCGCACACCCTCGGTCCCTACACAGGCTGATCCAAGTGGTCACCCACCCGCACACTGACCGTAGCCAGTGATGCTTGACTTCGGTGATCTGCTGGGAACCGTGTTTTAACGATCAGTCCACTGCGGGACTTTACTCTGTAATATTTTTTTCAAGAAAAAAATCTAATTTTGAAACTTTTGAAACGTTAGTTAAGATGCACATAATATAAGTTTTATTTGTTTTAACAACACTTTATTGGAGTGCAAAGAAATGAACTTGTAAAAGGATATTTAATTGTCATTGAACATATTCTTTAATGTAACATGTTCTTTATAAGTAACGCGTTCACATTTTAAGGTTACTAAATTTTATTTTATTGAAGACTTTTGAAATAACACTTTCGAAATTTTGTTGAAACTATCTTAACAATTTTAGCATGGTCTAAAGCAGTGTTTCCCAAACCCCGGTCCGTGGACCGGTACCGGTCCGTAGACCAAATAGTACCGGAACCCTCATTTAATTTAAACTGAATTTAAATTCCTAGGTTTATACCCCATATTAAAAATATCGGTGTTCCATTAAAATTTTATTTATTTAAAATAAGGGGGCCCTCGAAGGTAGTGACATAAATTTTTCAATGTTTTTAATGTATTATTGTCTCCGATTACCCCCAGATGGAACCGTCCCATTTCATTGTAAAGAAACAAGCTCAGGGTTCTCATTGATTTAATGTTCTAGTAAGTTAAAATGTTAAATCACTATATATTTATTTTTTCGTGTAACTGTATTTTATTTTGAAGGCATGTTTAAATACAGTTAAATTAAAATTAATAAATCAAAATAATCTTAAATATAAACAATAAACGTCCCCCCCCCCAGCGGACAGCGGTAAATTTATCAAACGTAGACAGATCCGCGGTGATAAAAAGGTTGGGGAACACTGGTCTAAGGATAACTTTATAAGATATATTGCTAAACTTCATTTGCATTATTGCAAAGCTGAAGTGTTTAGTGAAATGACGAGTTAAGGTCTGGTTTCTTAGGACAAGCGCCTTATCTGGGCGTCAGCGGAAAGTTGACGTAGAGCTGACGCCAAAAAAATACTTTTTTGTTAGCTCAGCGTGAGCAGTCGGTTCAACGCAGACGTTATCTCTCATTGCGCATGCGTTAATAATGTAAACAAATATTTATTTTGAATTTGTATTGATTTTGTTATTGTCGACCAGTGTTTTAGAGAACAAATAATGATTTTTTCCAAGAAAAAACACATTATAGCTGAGCTAAATGAAGAGTGTCATGTTTAATGAAGAGGCTATGTTTAATGTAAAAATCAAAATCTTGGCTGATTTCAATGTGTTGTTGGATGTTGTCCGCCATTGCTTCTGCGGTTAACGTCACGTTGTAATCCAACTGCAGTTGAGTTGGACGGAAATTGTAGTTCAAGATGAGCGTTCGATGACGTATACTATCAAACTCACAAATGGACCAATCAGAGGTTAGCGCTGATTTTCAGCTGACGGCGTCCTGTCCTAAGAAACCAGGCCTTAAGATTTACATTTTATTTATTTAAAAAAATTTATTTTAAACTGCTTATTAACTCTAAGAACTTATTTATGCATTATATTTCCAGATTGAAATATTCTAGATATTGTAGATCAAAATACTATTTCATAATTATAATCGATCACAACATGTTCTAAAATCTGAAAACATATGTGGATTTAAAATGTTAAACAAGTTCTCTCCTTGAATTTTTTAATTAAAAAAGACACGTTGTAGGATTTCAATCCTATAACTGAATCATATTTCTAAATTTACGACAAACTACGTGCTAATAATTTTCAAAATGGTAGTGTTTCCCCAAGTGCTTCCGCAAACTCTTCGGCTAAAAATGATACATTATAACTATCCGACTAAATAATTCATCCAATAACTACATGTAATTAAATCTGTTATATTTCCGTAAACAAATACAATAAGAATATGTTATTAAATCTGAAAAATTTATTGTAGTCGAAATTTCACTTAACAAGATCTTCCCCCAAACGTTTAAATTAAAAATGATATATTATAATTTTTCAACAAAATAATTGAATAGTTATAATTCAATAATTATGTCTGAACAGTTTGTAATCAAATTCGAAAATCCAAGTAAATACGAATTGTCACTTAAGCTCTTCCTCAAACTCTTTTTTTCCAATTGAGATAAAAACAATTGTAATCATTCAATGAAAAAATGCAGTTGCAATTTTTTTTATTCTAAATTTATTGAAAATAAAAATTTTTTTATCGTGGAAAAAACTCAAAATGATCATATGTGTAATAAACACAGTTAATATTTTCATTTATTTTCAAATATTTCATTTATTTTCAGAAATGACATATTGTAATTTTTCTACAAGATAATTGAATAGTTATAATTCAATAATTATGTCTGATCAATTTGTAATCAAATTCGGAAATTCAAGTAAATACGAATTGTCACTTAAGCTCTTCCACAAGCTCGCTTTTTCCAATTGAGATAAAAACAATTGTAATCATCCAATGAAAAAATGCATTTGCAATTTGTTTATTCTAAATTTATTGAAATTTAATTATTTTTTATCGTGGAAAAAACTCAAAATTATCATATGTGTAATAAAAAAAGTTAATATTTTCATTTATTTTCAAAAATTTATGAAAAATGTACTTAAAATCAATATATAAGAATGTATATTTTATCATTTATTACGCACTTATTTTTAATCCAAACACCCGAAGCAAAAATTGAAAAAGCAATTAGAAAAGTATCATTTTTTAAGTTAGAAAGTGTTATTAAATTTTGCTGTATTCTGATATAAATCGAATCAATTATTAAAGTTGAAAATTTAAGTAGTCTTAAAATGTCCCATTAAAAGCTTCTCCACGAAGCTCTTTACTTAAAACCGATCCACTATGATTATATAGCAAAGTAATTGAATTACCAGTTTTTCTTTCTAAATTCTTTTAATTTAAATTTTGATTTATTGTGAAATAAAAACGTAACAGGCAAAAAAAAAATTTTTTTTTTGCTTTAATGAGAAGATGTGTAAGAAAAGCGTAATTATTATCAAGAACAACAACGCCCCAGAGTATAAGCAAAATGTATTAAAAAGAAACTATGGACTAGAGAGTATATTTCATCCTCTATAAAAATGTTTTTAATCAAAACGCAAAAAGCAAAACTTGAAAATGCATCTTGAAAAGTATCCTTTTTAAGTTAAAAAGTCTTAGCTTCAATTTTAATTGGATTTTCATTTTGTACGTTGCTGTAATTGAATATGTATACCCCTTCGGGAAATAAGCTTTGAAAATATTATCTTCTTTTTTTTCATAAATTTAAAAAAAAGAAGTTGCAGCTACTTTAATCCATTGCTACGTAGGTAAAAAAATTTATTCAAAACTTGTTTCTATTTTACGGTATTTACATTTTACAATCCACTTATACTAATTCAATGCAGGGAGATTTTTAAACTAAATTCTAAAAATATCATTAAAAGCCTAGTCGTGGAAGTACCTTAGTGATTATTTAAACTCTGGTAAAAGTAAAAACGGAACAAACACGCATCAAAAGAATTTTTAAAAACATGGTTATTAAGGTCGAACAAATCTTCTGATAATGCCTTAAAATTCGTAAATTTCTATAGCGAGTCTTGTTAAAATATTTTTCTTTAAATAATTAGGTATTACTGAGTCTAAATAGAAACCCGTGGGGGATTTCCTTATGAAATAACAGTTTAGTTATAAGGCTATTTGCTAAGTTATATTTTATATTATTACAAAAGAGCAATGTTTATTAAAAAAATAAATAAAAACTGTTTTTAAATATGCATACTTGCAGTACAAACCTTTTTTTTTAAAAATTCTTTAGAGATTGTTTACTTTTGAGCAAGAATGTATTGTTTCAAGTAGTAAATTTTGAAAGATGTTATAGGTGCAAAAAATTATTCCCAAATTCACATGCAAACAATATAATTAAGGAATGTATATAAGGTTATATTTATTACATACATTTTAGTTAAAAGAAAAGAATATCTTCTATAAATGAAAAAATATTTCTTTCGTATTTATTATTACTGTTATTAAATTAAAATGTAATTTTTTTTAACCAGCGAATCGATAAAGGAAAACAGTTCGGAAACATATTCTAATTTGAGTCATTTGAACTGTTATGACTGAATTTTGAAAAGAATAGGCGGGATGTAGAAAAAAAAAATATTTATCACAAAATATACACTTGCTTAATTTTAAATTATCAAACATTAAGTTTTGTATTTTCAAAACAAAGATAAAAAAAATATTCTTTGTTCCTTCTTTTGTGTTTCAAAAAAAAATTTTTTTCCTCTTTTTTTAATTGCTTTTTAAAGATTTTTTGTGATAAATAAATTATAAATATATTTTTTTAAAAGATTATTATCGGCTTAGATGATGTTCTACTCTCTTTAATTCAGTTTTTCTCAATATCCGCATCGTTTCCTCAATAGAAACACTATGGTCACAGTTTTCCAGCTAGTAGAGTTGTAAGCGGTATATAAACTTAGCATATGAACTTAAACGCTTAAAGTTATTCTAAAAAACTTAAAAGTTTTTCTCTTTTCTTTTAGGCATGGCATGGAGTAAAAGTGTTCAAGTGACAGACCTCATAGTACCCTCTGCTGCTGTGTTAGGTGATTCGGTGACTTTAGAATGTAGTTATGACTTAGGTACTGAAGAACTTTACGTTGTTAAATGGTACAAGGATGATATAGAGTTTTATAGATATGAGCCGAAAGATGATAACCAGTCCATCTATTTTCCTCAGCCTGGAATTGATATTGACGTAAATATCACTACAAAAATAATTCTTGAATATTTGGTAAAATATGTCAATGTAATGATGCATTAAAATTTTGATCAAATAATGCCCTTCAGCTGATTTTAGAAAACAGAACTTCATAATTAAGTTTTTAAATCATGAGCGCAAGCAATGCACTTTTTATCCGAACGAAAACACCGTGACCAAAACAAAACAGAGAAATATATATACACTCTATAACAAAAAAATCGACGCTCGATCAGACTGGAATGATGCAGACTGGGGACGTATAGTCTTTAGCGACGAATCCCACTTCCAACTGTGTCCTGACGATCATCGACGACGTGTTTGGAGACGCACAGGGTAGAGGAGGAATCCAGCCTTCACTATTGCACGCCACACCGGCCCTCAACAAGGCATTATGGTCTGGGGTGCCATTTCCTTTGACAGTCGGACCCCTTTGGTCGTCATTAGAGGTACATTTACTGCACAGTGGTACGTCGATGACATCCTAAGACCTGTTTTTTTACCGTTCCTTTTGCAGGGCCCTGGGGCTGATTTCTCAGCAGGACAATGCCAGACCACATACGGCACGTGTTGCTAGGAACTGTCTGCAAGCTTGTCAAACTCTTCCTTGGCCTGCCAGATCACCAGATTTTTCTCCGATCGAGCATGTTTGGAATATGATGGGAAAGCGATTGCATCTGGCACGGAATGTTGATGACCTCGTTCGACAATTGGACCGAATTTGGCAGGAAATACCGCAAGAGACCATCCGGGAGCTTTATCGGTCTATGCCACGCCGTGTGGCAGCTTGTATCCAGGCTAGAGGCGGGTCAACACCTTGTTGAACTTGTTACTGTAACTCTGCAATAAATTATTCAATTGTTCTGAAATTTTAATCATTTACTATTCTGTACATTGTCGTCCTATCCACCAATTTTCGTTTCAATCGGACAACTCTTTCTTGGTGCGTCGATTTTTTTTTATAGAGTGTATATATAGTATAATAAATAAAAACTAAATAGCACGAAGAATATTAAGAAAAACAATACTATTTACTATTACTATTTACTATTACTATAACAATACTATTTACTATTACAATACTATTTAATTATTATTTACTTTTATGCGGATATAGTCGTGTGAACTGATAGAAAGATTATATCCTTTATTTTCCGGATTTTAATTTTTTTTTCTTTTCCGGTTTTTTGTTATTTTTTTATTATTATCATTTTTCTTTTTTTTCCCCCTTTCTTCATTGTTTTATAATTTTTCCCTTGTTTTCTCTACATTTTGAACTATATGTACATAAATTTTTCAATTATAACTCTTTTCTTGTTTTATCTATCAATAGAAGAATTAATCCATAAATGCGCATATTAATTTGAGAGATACAGAGGAAGAGAATTAATTATCTACTCATAATTACAGATTATTTGTATCTTTTCCTAAAATAATAGACGTTTCCAACACTCTTTCTCAATGCTTAAATTTTTAAAATATCTTTTAAAATGCAAATTCATTTGATTTCACACATGATTTTGTAATTTAAGAATGGTAATAGAGAAATAGAGTAACTTTGTTTTTTACAAAAAGTAAGACATTTAAAAAAAATAAAAAAAATTACTCTTCGTGTGTATTTAAATTACTCTTCATGTGTATTTAAATTACTCTTCGTGCGTAAATTACTCTTCGTGTGTCTTTTAAACTATGATCTATATTGTTTTTAACTAGGACCTTATTTTGGCAAAAATGGAACACTAAATATAAAAGCTATATGTAGTTTGGAAAATGTTGCCGAATCACTGTTTTCGAATTTACAAATAAAAATTTTTTTTTAGTTAAATGTCCTAAAGTTATTTTTGATTTTATTAGCTAGAAAAATCCAACAGCAACACTGTTTTCCTGAGAAACGTTGCTTTGAATTCCGCTGGAAATTACAAATGTCAAGTATCAACAGATGCACCCACCTATAGTTGTGTGCAGGCTGTAAAAGAAATGAATGTCATAAGTAAGTAGCAAAGGAGTTATCAGTGCTGCTCTTTAAGTTGTTACATTGTATTTTTACATTGTGTTTTCAAAATATGATAAAAAAAATAAGGCATATTTGTCACTAAAAAATTTTTATTAAAAAAAATATATCAAGTGCTGGTAGACTAAAGCAAAAGAAGAAATTGAATAAAGTTTTTTTATTTCCAATGAGCTGCACAATCCGTCTTGCCGATGAGCAGACCTAGTGCGTTCTCCAGAGGTGGTATCCACTCTTTCAGGACCACCACAATGGGTGAGATACCGTTGGTCATGTTAATTTGGACGTCTAGTTTCTGCCACACTAGATGGCAGTACCGAGACTCTATTTGGATGCTAAAGTGCACTAGGAATTTAATTTTGCCGGAATTGAATAAAGTAAGTGATGAAGAATGAAGTATTAAACCACTATGATGTTATTAAATTATCATTATACAATATTTCTTTTCCATTTTGCAAATTTTATTGAGTTATTTTTTTTTCAGAATCTAATAAATGCTTGATATATTTAACGAGGATGGAACACAACAGCCGAAAAATGTACTCGAAAAACTCGAATAATATTAAGCAGTTGTGTTGTTAGCTCATTATTATGATAATTTCCACTTTAACTCGAGTAATTCAGTAATCAGCTTCAAGCAGGTTTTCATCTGAATTCCTTTGTCGAAAAAGAGGAAATTTAAATTTCCTTTTGTAGCAAAATTTCATGGCTGGGAAGTGATTTTAACTCACAAAAAAAGTGTTGAACTAATTTTGATAATTTTTGAAAAAAAAAAAAAAAGAAAAGGCGATGAAATAAATCGCAATGCTATATATATGTATATATATATATATATATATATATATATATATATATATATATATATATATATATATATATATATATATATATATATATATATATATATATATATATATATATATATATATATATATATATATATATATATATATATATATATATATATATATATATATATATATATATATATATATATATATATATATATAAACTGCTGTTTGTAGAAAATGCAACACCATGAAAGAATCATCAGAATCAAATGAAATTTAATGCAGAAACGACTTGTACTGATACAAATAAATGATGAAATTTTCAAAACAAAAGAAACAAATTAAGCGTCCGAAATCAGTATTTGGTGCAGCCACCACGCGCTGCAATAAGTGCTGCTATACGACGTGGCATGGAGTCAAACAGATGTTGAATATCTGCTTGAGGAAGAGAATTCCATATCGCTTGTATGCGCAACCAAAGTTCGTCTTTGGAAACTGCAGGACGCGGATCACGAGTGAGACGCCGACCAACCATATCCCACACGTGCTCAATAGGCGACATATCCGGCGAATAAGCAGGTCAAGGAAGAAGTTGCATGCGTTGTGCTGAACAGAAGTCTCTAACAGTCCGCGCAACATGTGGGCGTGCATTATCCTGCTGAAAGATAGCTCCAGGGATGCCTTGAAGGAAAGGAACGACTTCGGGCTGTAGCACTTCACGGACGTATCTGTTGCTATTGAGATTACCCTCAATTCGTATCAAATTGGATCGTCCATGATACGAAATCGCACCCCAGACCATAACTCCGGGTGTTCGACCACTATGTCGTTCAATAATACACTCAGGAAGGCAGCGTTGACCGGCATAACGTCTAACACGAACACGGCCATCATGGGTCCACAAATTGAAGCGTGATTCATCTGAAAAGACAACTTGGTGCCAATCAGCTCGCCAGTCTCTGTGCTCAAGAGCCCACTGCCGACGCAGCCGTCGATGATCCGCCGTGAGGGGAATCCTGTATAATGGCACCCTTGCACGCAATCCACGGCGCAGCAGACGACGACGAATTGACGAAGCCGACAATTGTACACCTGTAGCAGTAGACCAATGTGCTGCCAGCTGCCTGGAGGAAGCTGTGCGATCATTCACCGCCATGCGGAGCAGGTGTCGATCATCGCGCTCTGACGTCACCTTCTGTCGTCCAGTGCCTGTTTTTCGAGTTGTTCGGTGCTCGTCGGTCCACTGCTTCCAAACTCGCATCACTGTGGAACTGTTCCGCTGCATACGAGCTGCTATTGCGCGATAGGAAAATCCTCCTTCTCGAAGGCCGATTATCCTCCCTCGTTCAAACTCCGTAAGTTGCTTGAATTTCTTATTCTTCCGTCGTGGAGGCATACTCAGGTCTCACTAAACGTTTGCCACTAACAAATAATCATAGACTATTTTCAACGTCCCGCTACAGCACTTTATTTATACGCTTTCAGCATCAATTCAGAGGGCGCTGCGCGCGCCACGCACGCGCGATGGCTCTGAAACTTTATTAATTTGCATAATATCCTATAATTGACATTTGCTGCGAATTTCATTTGATTCTGATGATTCCTTCAGGGTGTTGCATTTTCAACAAACAGCAGTTTATATATATATATATATATATATACACATATACACATATACATGTATATATATATTTACTAAATCAATTTGGGCATGCATTGCAAGTAAAGTTGAAATGGAACTGAAAAGGATTTTTTTTCATTATCTATGTGTTATTCAGATAAAATAACATATTGCTAATAACCTATATGCATGCTTATGTGATAACCAAAAGTGTAATCTTCTGTTTATTATCCTCTGTTATTATTATGTATCTTCTGTTCTAAACTACACTGTTAGAATTTTTTCATTCTAAAATTATGGTAAAATAACCGGCAGCTATCTGTTCATTCAACTAATCGAAACGTTAACGGCAAAGAACATTTTTTAACTTGAGACCGTTTATAACTAGTATGGTTATAACACCAACAATCCAAAACTAGCATGGTTTCAATAAAGTAAAAAAGGAATTCAACTGGACATTGGAGCTAGACTTTTAGTTAGATAATAGGCATTAGAGTGTACCAAATACAACTTGGGGAGTGTAGGACACTAGAAACTCTTCCTTCATTGAAAAGAATGTAGGAAATAATGTAGTCAACGCTGGGACTCAAACCCCCGTTCTGTCAGTTAATACCATGTTTCCAATCAATTGAGGAACATTTCTTTTATTTTCAAAAGCACGAAACTGAATCCAATTGACTCCGATTCCGTTTCAGAGGTATTAGAAATACGCAGAATCGTTTTTGAGAACTTCATGCAACGTAGCTGCCTCATATATTCAAAAATGTTTTGGGAGTTTTTTACATTGTAGGTGGGCATAGTTGGCGAGATAAAATTCTGGTTGCTTAACCGTAATTAGTGAAAGATGTTAATAAACGGTCTTTACTGTTAACAGTTTGAATACCATCTTATTTACTCTTATCCGACATTTTTGTTTAAATATGATAAAATAACAATTAAATGAATTGCTAACTAAAATTTTTTTTCAGAGGAATTTCTAACAGCATGAAAAAAAGCTTGTTTTTTAATTTAAAGCTATTAAGGTGTCAATTTAATTGCTATAACTTATTGTGTATTTCATTTACAGTTTTACCATCTGAAGGCCCACAAATTAGTGGTGGCGATAAGAGTTACGAGTTTGGAGAAAATATAACGCTGAATTGCACATCTGCTGAGTCAAAGCCTGCTGCCAAATTGAGTTGGCTTGTTAATGAACAGCCAGTGAGTATATATGAACTAACTTTTTAGAGTCTAAATACGTAAAAAGGAAAAACCGGTTCAAAATATACTGCAGAAACCGGTTCAAAATATAAATTATTCCATTCAGTCGCGATTAATCTCGAAAATAATTCGTCAGATTTTATTACAAATTTATACTTATTCCCTTTTGAAACACTAATTTTTACGGTCTACCATGTAAATTCATAACAAAGGTTCTATAATAGATAGATTATTGTAGAATAGATTTATTTGCTATGATTACAAAGCACTGCATTAAATTAAGATGGATCTAACCATTTTATTAGCGGTTTATTTAATTAGTAATAACTAGACGGAGAAGATTTGATGACTTTTTAAAAAAATGCTTCCACTGAGATTTAGAAGTTATTAATGGAACATATAAAAAAATACAATAGGAATGAATCGCATATGAAACACACCTTGTTACTACTAATTTCTCTGCCGATTATCGCAACTGAATAGTTTTTTTCCGTCTTAATGGAACAATAGCTTTAAAGTCGAGAAGGATAAAAGAATCAATTTGGTATTATCTATTGACAAAAGACTTTATATATTTAATGAGAGTTCGTAAAGTTTCTACTTCTTATCTTTTGAAAACTTGGTGAATAAAACACAGAATGGATTTGCAAGGCAAACCATTCATTTCTCGAAGACTTCCATAAATAATAAGAAAGATACTAGTTTCAATTACTACACACTCAATAATAAAAAAAACATCTTATTGAAGATTTAAATTTTATTTAAGTTTTTTAAATTTTTAAATATTTTGAAATTAGAATACATTTATTGAAATGTTCAGATACGAAATAATACAGAAAATCAATAATATTTTTTTCTCTACATTTTGTATTCGGATATATTTAATTTTTTTTTTCTCTCCCCTAAATTCATTGCTCAGAAAAAACAGTTGTAACAATGCTCAGTGAATGATACTATAAATTTCTGTCTGGATCTGATTCATTTTCAATAATAGAATTCTGGGAACTGGCTCTATTTATTAGCTCAACTAACTGAATACCCGTAATACCTAACCTAACCTAAGCAGTATACCTAACTAAATTAAACAATCAATAAGTCAGTACTGGATCTATTACGAAATCAGTAGTACAAAATCATACACATAAATGAAAGGCAGTATACCAACGCAATTAATAAAGATAAAATAATTCCAATTTTTATTACAATTTTTTGTAATTGCCGGTGACTTTACATTATTAGATTAAGCTAAGTAGGTCGTTAGTAGTTTATCTCATCGAAATAATGATTAACTGAATTCAGTATCTCTTGACATGATGTCATTGCGCAATTCCAACTACTGATAGTCAAAATTTATCACATTTCTTTCATATCTAACACTTTCGAAGACCCGTAAAAAATCTTTTTCCGCAATATCTACACTACAACTGTACAGTATTGATATAGTTTTAAGCGGTACCAAATATACTAGTTGAACCTATATTAGATTATTTGACACTTGTTAAAATTACTCCTATTACCATAATATCTGAAGTTCTTTTCACCAAAAGTGTCTATTCCCAAATTTAATTAAGCACCATTGGCGTCAATAATAGTAAGGCAAATTTTGTATTTTATCTAAACGATATCGAACCATTTCCCCATTAATTTTGCTTTTCAGTGCATATCTTATAGTTTTATTAGTACCTATGGCTCCAAAATAAATAATAGTATGGCTGGGGGGCGCAGTAGGTTTGTCGTTGGCCTTCTGAGCCCAAGTCTGCGGGTTCGATCCCCGGCCCAGCCACCGAATTTTTGGGATGCAGAAAATCCTCAGCGGCCATGTCGTATGATTATGCGGCATGTAAAAGATCCCTGGAGTGCCTTATTGGCTCTTATCATTTCCAGCAAAATTACATTCCTAGTGCACTTTAGCATCCAAATAGAGACTCGGTACTGCCATCTAGTGTGGCAGAAACTAGACGTCCAAATTAACGTGACCAACGGTATCTCACCCATTGTGGTGGTCCTGAAAGAGTGGATACCACCTCTGGAGAAAGCACTAGGTCTGCTCATCGGCAAGACCGATTGTGCAGCTCATTGGAAATAAAAATAATAGCATGGCTAATTTTTTACTTTTCTCCTAAACAGATTAGTACAATTTATTCAGTAATTTTGCTTTTTGGTACATATTTATTTTTATTTAAGTTCGAACCTATTACCAAACTCAATTAAACACTATTGGCATCAATAATAGTATTGCGATTTACTATGCTTCTCTTGAATGAATTAGTTTCATTTTGCTATTAAATTTTCTCTTTAGTGCATTATCGGCGGGAATATGTATGACAATTTTTAATCGTTCTCCAGAACGATTTAGCACTATATTTGCCCATTTATTCTGCTTATCAATAAAAAAAAATTTAATTTCAACTATCATTGATTTTAGATTGCTTAATTTTACAGAAATACATCATTGTAAAAAAAATTATTAAGCATTTTTTTAAAATAAAAGCATTAATATATATATAAAAAAATAAGTACGTGGTAACAGATTACTTAAAAATTACTCAATTGGCAACGTAATCTGTGTATGCTACGACGTTCCTGTTGATCATTCAGTTTATCTGACATATCAAATAAAAGTAATTAAGTATTAAAGAACATGCAATCAATTCCTTTTTTGATCAATGAGAGCTCTAAGCAAGTAAACATCACCGATTCTATCTTTAAAATATTTGGAAAAAAAAGTATCGTCTGCAATTTAAGTCATACCAATGATTTTACAAAACTTAATTTCCAAAAAAAAATTTTTGTTTCATTGAACTTTTTCCAACTTTCAAAACCCACACGTTAACTTTAAGAACAGCGTAATAAAACTTCATGAGCGTTTAAGAATATTTACATGAATAATTTTCATTTTTAACTTTTGTTGCTGTGCAAAACTTATCTTGGAAAAACAAGCCGAAAATGTTTTAAATTCAGAAATTTTATTACAGGTGGCTGAAGGCGAAACACGTGACCATGGTGTATCCATGAAGCGAAATAGCCTACAAATATCTTCGAATTCACTTTACTTAAAAGTAACAAAAAGTTTATTCACTAAAGGTAAAGCATCTATCAAATGTATAGCATCATTTTCTGGAGCTTTTGAAATTGTTAGCAAAGATGTGAAAATATTAGGTAAGTATTTATATTTCTATCACTATTATTTAGTCTGCATTAATAAGAACTACATAATTTAGAAATTACAGTTGTAAAAAAATGATATCTTAACACAAATAATACATAATTCAGAATTCGACAGTACAGAATTTTTTATCAATATGTCCAAGGAAATCACATTCTAAAAAAAATAAATAGTGATGACAGTTGTTTAGTGAGGCTATCAAAATTTTTAAAGGCTTTAATTTCGTGTCAATTTTAGGAAATCAGTTAGACAGTTGCAATCCAGATATTTAATTTACAAATAATTTTGATCGATTAGTTAAATCTTTTTTCCAGTCGTTTTCATTTTTTTGAGCGTGGATACATTCAAATCGTTTCTATCTCAGAATCACTCTAAAAAATTTTTAAGAAATATACTGAACTTTTTGTTATGTTTGAATAATTTATTAAAAAATACCAATGTATTTGTATAAATTTCTTTCGACAATCAATGTTAATAGCAGGAGTATTGATGGGCGTAAATTTAGACTAAACAGATCCTAAGTAATATGAATTTGGTGGATAAGCAGCAGTCAGTAACTAATAAAGCAAATAAAATCGAACCCTACCAAATTGACACTGAAAAATTTTGAGACAAGTGAAACGAAGTTAGATTTAACGTAAAAAATATGCTCTGTAGAATATTTTTATTAATTTAAAAACTACAAAAATTATTGAAGAGAAAAGAGGTGTTCGTAAAATTAGGAAAGATTTCTCACATTAAATTTTTCATGCACTTCATTCTTTTATTAATAGATTAAATTTTTTAAAGTCTTAGGTTTTGATAGGTATTGTAATTAATTAATAATGTTTGAACTTAGAAAAATTTTCGAGTGCAAGAATTCGAGATGGAATTGCATGCATGTTCGTTAACAATTGACTCTTATTTTCTGCTTCAGTGAAGATGACGATTTTCTATGGTTTTTAAATAGTTCTTTAATATGAACTACAGTATTATAAAAATTTTACGAAGTACAGTATTATAAACACTATTACAAGATTTTTGAAATGAAATATGAAAACAATCAAAAGATGTTTTTGCTTACTTGAAGCAATTGAAGCTAAATAAAAATGCAACACTTCAGACTATCTTACTTTAAAGAAGAAAATTCAAAACTTAGACGAATTGTTCAAATAGCTCCCGAGCAGTAATTTAAAAAAAAATGGTTGAATATTTTCACCATTTATACATTTAAGCTTGAAATTTCTCAATTAAAATTACCTCTATGTGGGGAGAGTTGTTACAGACCATGTCAACCGTCATCTATGAAAAGGTACCCCAACATAGAATCGAGTTAACATGTCTTATATACTAGTGAATTGTAGTTGTAATTTTGTAGTGGTAGATACGCTACAGTACTCCCCCACCAGAATTATATCTGTGATAGAATTCGATGAACGAATACCACTAGTTGATTCATTGCTGTTTTGTGAGAAGCCGGGAGAGCTGTATTAAGATCACCGTATTTTTTGAGTGCGGAATGTGAGAGGTGTATTAACTTCACGGTCGTAGTCGCTCCTCTGTTGCCGTTAGCAGTCGAGTAATCACAAGTATGCAAGCCGACGTTGTGCGTGATCGAGACGAGACTGAGTAGCAACAGTGCGAGGAGGTAGATAATGTCGCAGTCACAAGTAGCAAGTCAACTGTTCAATGTGGATCATCCATCGAAGTAGGCGGTACTGTCTAGATAGGCAAGTTCATATCGAAGAGGGCGTTACTGCCGAGGTAGGTGTGTTCACATCACGTCCGGGTCACCAATGTGGGGGGCGGAGTTATCGACTATGTCAACCGTCATCTATGAAAAGGTACCCCAACATAGAGTCGAGTTAACATGTCTTATATACTAGTGAATTGTAGTTGTAATTTTGTAGTGGTAGATACGCTACACTCTACTTACTTACAAAGAGTAAAATTAAATACAATAAAGTTAGCATTATGAAGGCATAAACTTTAGACCTCTGTCTTCTTTAAACTACTGCGATCACATTTTCTAGACTATGATTACCTCTATCTTTTAAGGAATAATTAATTCAGAGATAGTGCTTTTTTTGTCATATTTTCAATTTAAAACAACTCAATAGTTCAATAGAGTGTAAAAATAGCAATTAATTACCATACTTAAAATCTATGGAACTATCAAGTTTCCGTGCAATAGAGAAAGTTATTTCAGTGCTCAATTTTTATTTAGCACCACACTACAATAAAATGTTCTTTTAATACACAAAATTAAAATAAAAGTAAACTACGCAGTTTTATTATGGTTCAGTATTAGCCACTGCTTTGCATTACAAATTCTGAATAAGAGAATCTTGTAAGAAATGAAATATGAACTATGCACACATGCCCTTAAACTGTATAGGTAAGAAAACGTAAATGCATTTTCTAACCATGTCCAGTCATAATTTAGGTCGGGAATAACATGAACCGCAGTAAAGTTTTTCTAATTGGGCTAAAATGTATTAGCCAGTTATTTGGAATTGCCTTGGAGCTTCATCTTTCACTAAATTAATATGTTATCCGTTTTCATTATTTTTTTACTTATTACTCTAAGTTCCATCCAGTATTTTAAGAGGATATATTGAAATTGCCGTCAGTACGAAATAACATGTATATTCGATAACAGTTAAAATAATTATTTTTTGTTCTTTTTAGAAATAAGTTATGCTTCCACAAATTTTCTAAGCAATTTTCTATCACTGACGCTCATTTGTTTTCATCTTTATATTAATTTTCGTAAGTATATTTCATTTTTCATGCTATTTTTTACTTTATTTTAATACTCTTTCAATTTATAAAGATATAAATGTCCTCAGAATTTAAATCATAAAAATGCAAAAAAATATAAAAAATACTGAGTGATATATCGTCAGATGTTTAAACTCCTATTACTTAAGAAAAGTAATATACAATCAATTTGATAACCAAAGATATCAAAATATGAAGAAGTACAGTAAACGTTTTATTGAAATTTTCAAAATTCGGACAACAAAAGGAACGAAATAAATAAAATAAAAAATAAAATGAAATTAAATAAAAAATGAAATAATTAAATAATAAAAAAATTAAATAGTTAGATAATAAATAATTAAATAATAAAAAATTAAATAAAAGAAAAAAATTAAAAAACTTTACAAAATTTAAAATAGTTTAATTTTGATTATTTCGAAAGCAGTTTTGTTTGAAATCGTTTTATCATTATCGAATCGTTTGATTCATTATAAAATTACGTAAACACAGAACGGAACGTAGTTATTTCTTTAATACATTTGCTATTTATTCTTTAATTTTTTTGTCTTAATTTGATAAATTTAAACCATGATTTTCGGATCGTGAATTCTTTATGCTGTTCTTTAACGAATTCTAAAACTTAAAATTTGACTATAATGAAGAAATTTCTTTATAAAAAGTAATTTTATAAAATTTCAGTATTTTGTCCGGAGTATTATTAAATGTTATTTATCCGAAAGTTTATTAATTGAATCAAATGGAAACACTAAATGAGAAACGGATTTGAAACATTTCGTTTTTCACTGATACAATTTGTGGAGGGGGAAAACGAGAATTAAAGAGTAGAAAAGGAAAATCTATATCAAAGGCAGAAATTTTAAAGGGAAATGTACTGAAGAAACGGAAAAATATCGACTACCAACACAGTCCGTTTCATGATATTTTTGTTTTTGAATTTTTTTTAGATTAGATAATATGCTATAATTATATTAAAATATTAGAAATAATGATTGACATAATTTTAAATATTTTTAAGGAAAATACTCCAGTTTGGTTCGCGATCAATTGTTTCATTTATTATGAATTACATATGCTCAAAAATGCTTTTTTTCAGGTTTTTAAGCGATGTTCCGTCCTGATGAAGCTACTGAAAAAGAAAATTGTCTATTATTAAGTTTTCAATACTTTAGATGTTAAAATTTAGAAGGAGAAAAAATTATTATTTCTTGTAGAATCCTTGCTTGTTCAAAATTAAATGCGAGTTTAGTTTTAAAAATCAACGTGCATTAACATTCCAGTAGGCCTGCATACAGAGCGTTCCGTAAAAACTGCCCTTAATGTGTATTTTGAAAATATTTAAATGAAAATATACAAAGTTATTTATAGAAGGTAACAAGTTAATATTTAAGTGAGAAAAAAAGGATATTAAAATCTGTAAAATTACAGTAGAGGAAGGTGTATGTAATAAACATCAAAACAGGTTTAATTGGAGGCTAATACTTGAGGGTGTATCCAATAATCGGCTTTTAACTCCTCTCATGTTGTTGTTCCTCACATTCGTCTTCCTGTACTATGATTTGTCTGATTTCGACTGCGTTTTTTTTAATTTTATTTTATTTATTTTTTTATATTTTTTTTTAATATTTTTTTTTTATGGTTTAATAGCATCCTCTCCAATGTGTATGCATTTTTGATAAATATTCTAAAAATACATATTAGCTATGGTCTTTACAGAACACCCTGTGTAAGAAAAGACCTGGATATGAATTACTTTTCTGACTTTCAATTCTAGTGGCTTTCTTTTTAAGTAATTATTAACCTTAATGCAATATGACATTAATATTTATACTCCAAACAATTCCACAATTGGCAATAGCATATCTAGTTGGTATGAAGGTAATGGCCTGCTGGAAGGTTAATGAAGAAGTAACTTATTTTTAATAATGCATTTAGTTTGAAATATTTGAGACTGCATTAATTAATACATATGATTTTTAATACAGATTCATTCAAATAGTTTTTTAATGTGTTTTATACAAATTTTTCTTTCACATTTTAATTTTAACTGTAGCTGATTTAGATATACACTTACAAATTTTTGAGCCACAATATCTTTGTTCCACAATATTGTGCAAAATAATTTATCTGAAATTCTTTCTGAATGTTTCTTCTGACTGTTCAGTGATGATATTGCAGTTTTTATATAATTTTTTATTATTTTACATAAATTATCATATGTGTTGAAGAAACAACTTTATTTTATGATATTACTTTGCGATGGAGTCGACACTTCCACAAAGTTTATAAACCAATAATACGATTTTTTATTTGATAAATTTCGCTTAAATCTCCTAGTGCAATTTTCTTGTTAATGAAAATACCGTGTTTACGATATGTAACCGTAAATTAAAATCCTCAGGCTCAATAAACGTTTCATCTATGGAAACGAAAACGAAATATTTCAAACATATATTAATGAAACTTCAAATGGAAAATTAATTGATATTTATAACTCAATCAAGAGATTTTTATACTAAATGCAGCAAAAAAATATATCAACTCACATTTTGAAATAGTCCTATATTTATTTCAATTTATATTTTATATCTTAAACATTTTCGTTTCCAATTGATGTAAATAATGCACAACCGAGATACGAAAAATTCTAAATTTTTTTCCTGAGATGTAGATATACTTTCTTGATCATTTATTTTAATATCACTTTTTTTGTTGTAATTATACTATATATAAATGTTTCATAGCAAACTCGAAGTGAGTTTGTAAAATTATTTTCTCGTAAATGATATTAAGGAATGCATGCGGCCCAAGCCACAATTGCACTGGATTGATATCCCTTTTAATGATAAATGTAATAATTGTTTACTGTATACATTTTACTTTGGTAGAATAGTTTATTGTAAATATTTTCAAGTGAGAATTTTGTACGACTGTATGTATGTGGTAATAAATAATTTGAAATATTTTTATAAATAAAGAGAGTATATATCTGTCTGATGACTCAGATTAGTTTATCTTCCGTGTAATTTACAAAAAGAAGAAAAAAAGTTTTGTTTTATAAATGAAATTGCAATTCTCAGGTACAAAACTAAATAATAAAAAAAGAATAAATATTTCATAATTGAATATGATGTATATCTGCAAGAGATAATTATTTTCAGGTAAAGCTTCCGAGATTAAATTCGAAACACCTGAAAATTGCAAATATGCAAGTTTCAAATTTCAACCACATTCTCATTAACTACTCCTTTGTTCGATTAATTTAAGACTACTTTAAAATAAGCAAATAAAACAAATTTTTTTCATAATACACAAACCAAAGCCTATTTAATTTACAGAAAGAAACTGCTACCTAGTGTGCCAGTATAAAACCGTTTCGTTCACAGAAAAATATCGTTATTTAAAAGCAGACGGCTGTTTTTTAAACAGATAAGTACTGTTATCTTAACAAACAAACTTCATTACTTTCACAAATAAACTAAAAACTCTATAAAATATCGGTAAAAGAAGTGAGCAGCATTCGTACGACCAGTCGACGCTTCAAAGGCGACCGCTATGTCTTATGAGCTACCGCAGCTCTCATGTCACAGTGTGAAGAAAATACTCAAGCTATTTTTTTCCTCGATAGTAGTCTTTTTTATTGAAAAAAAAATGTAGGTGTAAAAACGTTAAAAACTATTGCAAACCACCCGTATGAAAATATCTGGTAACTTCACTTACCGAAAAATTATATCTAAAATATAATAAACATGTAAAGCATCATTTTGACAATAAAAACTTATTGATATTATATATTCGCAAAAAGATTCGAGAAAAGGTATAGAGTTTGAACCAGTTAAAACAAAAACTGGAATTTGAACTGTGTACTTTTGAGTTTATTTTCTTTTAATTTACAGAATAAGTTTCAAAATTTTACCTTTTAGAAAATAAAAATTGAACAATGCTAGAATGTATAAATTTTCATATATAAAGTTTATTTTACACAGAAATGTTTTTTTTATACTTTTATTTAATGTTTAATTTTCAGCACAGGCCATTTGCATATTTTCCAAACATAAAGAAAATCGAAAAATCTTTCAAACTTCTAGCCTTTCAAAAATCAACAATCGAAAAAATATTTAAGCTTAAAAATACATATACATTTTTTTCTAAGACATTCTGAAATCAGAACATTTAAATAATTTCAAGCTTTCAAAATTTCAATGATTGAATCATATTGAAAAAAGGCGAAACTACTTTCAAAAGAGTTCTCTTCCAAAATTTGATACTTTTAGCTGATGAAAAAAGTTTCTTTGTGGCTATCAGCAAAGTTTGTGAACTTATTTCTGTTGTCTCTGAAATTCGCTCTCTCAAACTCAAGTTTTTTTCCCCCATTTATTTTCCCTTTTCTATGATGTTCGAGAACTTTCTTAAAGGAAAAATAAACACCCACCCAAAAAGAGAAACAGATACTTTGGTTCAACAAATTGACAGGCGTCTGAGCTAAGAAACATTATTTTGCTTGTGCTTTCCAAAGAATGAAACACAAAATAAGTTTTGTTACGATTGTATTGTAAATTAGAAATGAAGCTATATTAAACAGTAAGGGATGAGGTGTCACCGAATTTTTTTGACTCGGAGAATTTGAAAAGAAAAATCTTATAAAGGATTACTCAAATTGTCATTTTTTTAATGTCTATGGTAAATAATTTTTAATACTATATTTTTTTAAAGAAAATAAGGTAGTGTATCTTTTTTTTAATTGATGGTAAATGATCTATGGTAAATTATTTAAAATGCTAATTATTTTTTAAAAAAATTTTTTATGTGGTAAATTATCGATAATCATTTTTTAAGAAGCTTTAATGCAGATGCTTAATAAGAAAGACGTTTATGTATCGTTCTTTTTAAATTATGAAATCTACACCTATCCCACTAAAGTAAAGGAGAAAAGGAATAATATTTAAAAACAACTACTGAAAATTTTAACTGTCGAACATAACTAACTATCATAAACGAAGTCACGATCAGTTTCATAAAAGTTAGTATATCATTAGTATACCGATCTATGTAAAATGATTGGAAATGTTAGTTTTTTTTTTTTTTTTTAAGAGTTAGTGTATCTTTTTTAATTGGTTGTAATTTATTTATGGTAAATTATTTACAACGCCATTTGTAAATAATTTACAACGCCATTTGTAAATAATTTACTATAAATAATTGTTTGCTTGTTCCAGTTAAGAATAACGAAGCTATGAGATTTTGTTACGTTTAATACAGTAATTTTAAATTACTCGTAGAAATTGATAATAATTCAGATACCATGAACTAGCATTAAATATGCTCCATTGTGATGTTATAACAATGAATTTTAAAAAGTTTCTTCATATTCTTTCATAAATTATTTTTTACTCCTTTAAATTTTCCTTTAATTCTGTTGTATGATAAATTCTAAGAAAAAGAAAAAAATACCGATATTGATAATTTCTTAAAAACAATTTATTTAGTAAATTATAGTATAATACTTATTCGTATTCATTTATTTTATTTTATAATTTTTTTAGTTTAGAAAGATTAATAGGGAATATCCATCTGAGTCGGTAAAACTTAACTTTTTTTTAAATTTTTTTATACTTTATACTTACATATCTGCTAAAATATACAAACAGTAGGGGAGAGTGGGGTCAATTGTAACAGGGTACGATTGTAACAGAGCAAAAATTTCGAGTGTCGGGTTCTAGATTTGGTTCCTAGGTGGCGCACAAGGTGTATTCAATAAATCTACAAATACACCCTTGCTGGCAACCATTTTATGTACTTTTGAAAGAGTTACATCACAAAAGATATTTTCACGCTACGTAAGTACTCTTTTTGGTATTAGAATATTATATTGTAACAAAGTAATTTTGCTTAAACAAATAAGAATTATTAACCGAATATGTAAGTGGACACCTTAATTAACATTTCAATAAAAAAAATGTTTTGTTAATTAACTAGCATTGTTTTTAACGAATGAAGCTGAAAAGGCGTTTGGGGGACGTTTGTAACAATAAGTAAAGGGACGATTGTAACAGCTGAAAATAAATAATCTTATGTTTACAAACCATTACTTAACTCAGAACCACCAATAGTTTCCTATATCATTTATATTATGTTGCACGTGCATTATTTTATTTGTCACCTTTCACAGCATAAATAAAAAAATTTTACCCCTTAAAGTTAAAAGTTTAATCCTTTAGGTCTCTGCTCATTATAATTCTTACTCCTAAAATATCATTACTATTTTGATCAATAAAAAAATAGATCGCAACTATAATATGTATAATTAACTATGTTTTAGTTGAATTTATGAACTGTTACAATTAACCCCGTAAGTGGGGACTATTGTAACAAGTGCATCGACTGTCAAAAATTGTTAATAACTATATAGCACTTAAAATAAGGTATTTATTTTTTTTTCTAGTAGAGGATAGTCTACTTTACTCGTCTGTTAATTAATACTAATAATATATTGGATTTTTTGTTAGTTAAAAATAGTTAAGTAAAAAATATTACAATTGACCCCACTCTCCCCTACTTAATATTATTTAGAATCAATACTATAGCTAAAATGTTTTAAAAATTATTAATTAATTATAACATACTAATCACAAAATATATAAAATCACGGTTATATTTTTCAAGCTAAACATCCTAAAATTTTAAAGACAGTGAGGAAATTTTTCAGTTGGATATCTCATGAAAAATATATTAGTTTAGAGCAGAAAAAATTAAAGAAAGAAAGAAAAAAGAGAAAAATATTGTATTTTTCTTTAACCAGAAAAAGTTTTTTTTTTCAATATTGGTGAACATTAACAACATATTCAAACTGCTTTAAAAGCATTTTAAGTAATCAAATAATGTAGTAATGTAATCAAATAATCAACTAATGTAGTGGGCATAATTGAAATATGTTTATTATCAGAAAATTATTTAACATACAGTCAATGATAAATTAAAATTAACCTGTTTAACGTTGCTCTTATACACTTTAATTTATTTAATTTATAAATTTAATTTATTTATTAGTCAATAATTTACCCATTCAATATTTATTTGGATAAAATCTTCATTATCGATTAATTAAGACATAAAAGAGATTCACATTCTAAAGAATATATTTAAAAAAATATTTTCGAATTAATTATTTATAAAAAAAATCAGTTGGTTTAAATTAAAGATTTTGAGAAAAAAAATTACACTTGATTTAAATAAAAATATATATTTTGCTTTAAAATCAAGTGATTTAAGTTATGTCAACCATAATGTCTAGTTTTATAAATATGGATGAAATACATGGAAACAAGGAATAATATACTTGGAAACAAGAAAGTATAAAAAAAATCTTTCTTCATGGAAAGATTTCATTTAATCATTTATTTTAATTTTCATTAAAGTGTAATTTTAATCTTTCAATCAGCCGTAAATCAATCTAGAGAGCTGTAGTGGTCTCTACAAAAAAATTCTAAACGAAAATATTTATGTTTTTTTATTGTTTAATGGAAACAGTCGCATGAAAATTTTAATACACAAAGAAAAATGAAATCATTTTAGCAAATGTTCACCTAAGTAATATTAAAAAAAAATTACATTAAAAAATAACTTACGTTATAGCACCCAATTTGCCTTCTCTTTTTATTCACTCTGTCTATTCTTGGCGAAGGTCTATTAATGGAGCCTAAAACTCTAAAAGGATTTTCTATGGAACAATTTTTCACTTTTTTCAGCATCATATAAAAATTTGAAAGGAAATTTTAGCAATCTTAAGATAAACAAGTCAACAGTTAAAAAATTTAAAGATCAACTAGATAGATAACCATTGCTTTTTTTCAGAAGTCTAATAAATTACAATTCCATCAGCAGTTTTTGTCCATTAGTTTAAAAAGACATTTATATAGTTCGGATTTTGAAACGCAAAAACCTCTACTACAACTGAACTGAAGCCACAACTCTATTTGAGAAGGAAAGCAAACGATATAAATTCATGAAAAATATTGCTTGAAAGCAGACGATATTTTAAAAAAAATTATAAAAACATTTTTTGCTTGAAACATATATTAGCAATTTCTATTAAAATCTAAAAACATAAAAATTCAACTTCCATAAAAAAAAAAAAATAATAATGAATTTAAAAAAAATGTAAAAAAAAAAAAAAAAAAAAACAGCTTCTGAGTGGCTTTGAAGACTTTTTTAACATCTGAAAAACTGACATACTGCTCCATGTTTTAATTGTAAAAAAAAATATATGAATAACGGCCAGTAAGACATAAGTGATTGTTTTTAAAGTGATGGTTTTGTTTTAAAGTACTTATTACTTTGTATTTCAATGTTTTCTTCACATTTTTTGCTAACTTAGTAGAAATTTATATTTTCTTCCGTGTATAATATTTGATTCCTATTTTTTAAATCTATCTTAAATACTCTAGATTTTTAAAAAATGTCCCCAATTTTTAATTTACTAATTTAAGTTTTGAAAATAATTAAATATTTTTTTGATTTTGATTAAAAAAAATTCTACAACTTCCAATCCTCTCAGTATTTTATATTTTCTTAAAAAACTGTTCTTCAAAAATAATTTCAACTCTTTTTTTATTTAAAAACAATAAGTCTAATTTTTAAATAAATTTCTCTCTTCTTTCACAGCTCTCTTAATATTTAGTAATAAAAAATTACTGTTTTTTTTAAAAAGTACATTACTATTTTCCACCTATTCTCTTTCATATTTTAAATATATAGAATAGTATAGAATAAGTAGCTTGATAAACACCACAAAAGTATCACCACCCTGCGTGGTCCGCATTAAATAATGACTAGATTTAATCCAAATCTTCCAAGTACCTTGCTTATCCTTTTGAAATAAATAAATATTTGTATATCTTTATCTTGTAGTTTTCCAGCCATTTTATCCGGACATGTGAATATATATATATATATATATATATATATATATGTGTGTGTAATACAAAAATTAAATACTTTTGTATTAATAAAAGCATTAAAACTTCATTCGTTTTCATAAAATATCTTTAGTAAAAGATAAGGGTAGAAATTCTATTTTGGGACTTCAAGGCTAAAAACATGCCAATGAATAATAATTAGATTTATACTTCAAAAGAGAAGTTATTTTAAGATCTTTCACTTCCATATATGGAAAGATTAAACGATTTGCTATGAGTAATAAATAATTGATGAGGCGTAAGAATACACAGTAAAAGGCAATATGACTAACCTCATCACAACCTTTAATCATCCTATATAATGCAGGAGCAATGTTTTAGCGGGACTTTTTGGTGTATAATGTTTACCAACTAAACTTCGTCAGATCTGACTGTAACTCTGTCTCTCCCTCTCCGTCTGGAGAGGGGTTAGTTCACCATCGTTTAGTAAAATAAAATATTATGACCAAGAAACTGGACTCGTTAATCATGATGCTCTGACTCTTAAATTAACTAAAAAATAACGGCGTGGTTCCGCCGTTATTTCATATATATATATATATATATATATATATATATATATATATATATATATATATATATATATATATATATATATATATATATATATATATTAGAATTATTACATACTTTCCCTAGGCATTCTATAGAATGACAAATGCTGTTTAGACAAAGTATGAAGTAAACGTCCTGATGAGGTTATTATGTAAATGATGTGCATGTTACTGTGAATGACCGAAATCGGTGGTTGTTGACTTTCACCGGTGAATGTTGAAAATCACATAGTCGCTTTGGTGAATGTCCGAAATATTTATTACATCCGATTTTATATTAATTTATTCGTAGATATAATCACATTTATTCGATATTTTAATACTTACAGACGATAGATTGGAAGAAACATCAGTGTTTGGAGTATCGGGCAAATATATACCGGGCAATGCACTTGACCTTAAAAAAATATCAATGTAGGGTATACCGGGCAAATGTATACTTTTGCCCGGTATACCCTACACTGATGCTTCTTCTAATCTATCGTCAGTAAGTAATGAAATATCGAATAAATGTAATTATATCCACGAAGAAATTAATATCAAATCGAATGTAATAAATATTTCGGACATTCACCAAAGCGACTATGTGATTGTCAACATTCACCGGTGAAAGTCAGCAACCACCGATTTTGATCATTCACAGTAACATGCACATCATTTACATAATAACCTCATCAGGACGTTTATTTCATACTTTGTCGGTAACAAACACACACACATATATATATATATTTATTTAAAAGTAAAGCATAAACAAATGTAGATATTTAGATCAAGTATATTATAAATTACAACACAAAGCAATAATGTAACCCTTTTGTAATTTATAATATATTTTGTATTAAAGCAATAATATAATTCTTTTTGACTGATGGTCTTAAAATCAACTTCCTGCGATCTTTCCTAAACATTAAATGCTAAAATACTGTTGCTGTTCTGAAACGGAAATTCTGACGAATCAGTCAATGTGCTAGACTATTTATAAAAGGTCAGAAGCACTGTAATTTTGGTTGATTTATTGCCAAATAATAACAGATCTAGGATTGCATAAGGAGAACACAAAAACGAGAGCAAGGGAGAAAAAAATAGTTCCAATAAAGGGTACTATTTACGGAAACAAGCGCAAACGCAAGGTTACTTGAAACTGTCTCATAATTATAGATCTAGATCGAAGGTATTAACATTCCATCGTATGTGAATAAGTAAAACAAAATGACGTTAAGATATTACGAGAAACACTTATAGGAAAAAATAATTTTCTGAGTTTGTGAAAAGAGATATTTGGAAACAGTAAACAAAACTTATATTTAACCTGTTATTTTAAATTAATGAATGCTAATCTCTTAAACCCCTTAACTAATTTCCAACTGAACTTCATTTTATAATAGTAATTTAATGGATGGTTTCAATTGAACTTATTAAAAAACGTAGTTTTCACATTATTCATCTATTTGTTTTCATTATTATAATTTGATACATTCAGACAAGACTCCTAACTGAGTTATACTTGATAATGTAAATACTTAATTTGCTTCATAAAATTAAAATAGATGGAAAAAAGTAGACATGTTTCGGGTGGCTGAAAGTGTTTCCCGTTCTCAATATTCAACAGACCTGAATGAAGGAAACGAAATAGATTTGTAAAAGTAAACGCAAAGTTTATAACGGAAAAAAAATGGTGAATAGAGAAATCGCGGTAGCCGAGGGGCAAATCAAGGCAGGACTGCATTTCCACGGGCTATTGAGGAATATCCAGGAACTGATTTCGTTTACCAGGAAATCGGTATCCATAAGAATGAAGCAAGATTTCAGAGCATCAAGATGAACTGATGTGACAGAGGTGAAAAGAATTGGGACGTAATCAATATTAAATTTATGCACAAGATTCCAAAAGTGTGCAGCCATAAACGATTTATCTAATTTTTGATGCCTAGCATAATATCATGTTCGGACATTTCTATTATATCCAAATTTTAAAGCGCCTCTTTTTTGCTCGATGTAGTCAAGGTTGCATTTGAAATGTATAAGCCCCAGCATTTTCCATTAATTAAAAAATCTATATCCAACTTAGATTTAATTTAAATAAACAGGCCTGAATTTTTTTTTCTTTTTAAAAAAAAAGGGCAAGATAACGCAAGTAACCTATTCTGTAGCAAACGGAGGTGGTAAAATGGTAAAGTAACAAGCTCTTTCAACAAAAAAATAAGCACCTTTTAAACACTCAAAAATAATTTGTAAGCACTATATTCATCATCAAAATGGAAAATAATTTTCAAATATTTTGCATGATCATGATAAAATAACTAGCTCTTGACAAAGACCTCTTTTCTTGATTATATTAGCAATTGAAAAATGATCTAGAGATTTTTCGGTTCGATTTCAGAGGGTGGAAAATGAAGCTTGAGACTGAGCATATCTTGCAAAATGCAGCAGAGTTGCACATGAGAATGCAATAATCTCACCGAACCCAACTCACTATACGCACATGCGGACTCGGAAGTATTTCATCAAACCCCGTAAAATGATGGGAGCATTCATACGCTATGGACTGACGGAACGCTGAAACAGATTGTGGTTGAATAAATTGTGAAAACGTTGAATAGAAAAATGAGAAAAGCACGCTTTTGCATAATACATGACGAAAATTGACATGGTAAAAGAAAAAAATTCCCATTTTCGAATTGGGAAAATTAAGCGCTTTTTAAAAACACCCAATGAAAAAAGCATCTTTAAGGGCTTTTGAAAAACGAAAATAAAAATTAAGCACTCTTTAAAAATGCTACGCACCATGCTTAATGCCCATATTTTTCAAAAAAAGGTTTTGCGTGTACATTATGAGTTGTGTGAGAGCTGCTACCTCACCTTATTGTCTAGCTATTTATATGAAAACCATGCCACCTAACTTTTTAAATGAAAGCACGATAACATAAGCATTTTATTTAAAAAATTACTAATTAAAAATTACTTACTAATTTACTATAAATAAATTTGGTCCCGCAGTGGACTGATCGTTAAGACACGGTTCCTAGCAGATCACAGAAGTCAAGCATCAATGACCACTTGGATCAGTCTGCGTAGAGACCGAGGGTGTGCGGTACTGATCCTCGTTAAACTGTTCTACTGTAAAGTGCTCGACTTCGCGTGCAGGTCGTTGGGCTACCGAAGCGGGGGTGCCATCCCTTCTGCAGAGGATCAAAATTGTGATGGCATGTCTTCGGATCATCCTCAGGGATGTTTCCCAGACCGTCGCCAATAGCCCATTGTGCAGCTCTAGTGCGACGTAAATTAACTACTACCACTACTACTATAAATAAATTTGGAGTGCCATCTTGGAAATTCTAGTGACGTACTCCCAGCTTTAATGGGCATACGAACACTTAACAGAGATCGTATATTAGTTCGTAAATGACAAAAACCAAAACGCTTTCATACCCCGACCTGATCGTTCGAGGGTCGATTTGAGCAACGGAGGAGTCAAAATTATCAAAATCATGTCATGCAGGAATAGCTTTTATTCTCTCTTCTTCATTCTCAAATAGGTTAGTTCATTTTAATTCCTCGTTCGTTCATATTGTTCTCCTTAATGGTAAGCCAAAACTTGAAAATAGTTTTTATCTTTACTTATCTAAGTGACCAAAAAAAAATTTTTTTTTGCAAAAAATAAGTAAATAAGTATTGGGAAGTAAATAAGTATTGGAAGAAGAGAAGTATGGAGGCAAACATATGCAAAGTGATTTAATCAATAAGAACAGAGGAACAAGTTTGAACAAAATAATAAAAGAAAGGAGATAAAAAAAAACAGGTGCTAGAAGGATTGGCTGGAATTTCAGAGTGTAAGAGATAAATTTAAAGCAGATTTACAAATATCCGGAAATAGTAGAATCCTTAACTAAATTATAAAAATTTTCAAAATGGGGAGCCTATCTGCCAACATTGAAGAAATAAAAAAATGAAGCTTTTACTAGCAACATTTTTTGGACTGCAAGTAAAGTTTTGATACATAATGCATGATCATGCAAGTCAAAAAGAGAAATTCAAAATTAGAAATAATATAAGTACTTATATTTAGCGAAATATAAAACATTTATATAAATCTTAATCTAAAGATTTTTTTTAAATCATTACTTATAATTACTTAAACTACAAACACTCAACTGCAGTACTGGCAATAGCATCATCTGTTGAAGAATAAGAGAAATATTTTTGCCATTAGCGGATATTTTATAGCCAAAAACTTTTTTTTCTTTTTAATTTCTTCAAATACTGATAAATGTGAGAATATACAGGTAAACAGGAGATAGTCGTAAAATATAAGAGTATTCGTTAAAAAAAAACAGGAAACTTGGCAGGTATGAGTAGGATTCCCAGAAATCAAGTTCCGTAGATGAACAGAGCTGGAGGATTTTAGCAGGCTAAAACACTGGAGGTGGTATTTCAGTAAGAGAGTTGTTTTAATATAATATTACCTAATAAAAACAGTGTTTTTTTTTTATATATTTATTGTATTTTTTTATATGTCACTGGAATTTGTTGAACGAAATTAAGATTTTTATATAATTATAAAACATATTAATTGAAAAATATTTTGAATGGAAAACAATTTCAATAATTATTTCAATTCCTACTCACCAATAAAATCTTTATGAATAAGGTAAAAAAAATTTTTTTATATTTTTAAATTATGTAGAATAAAAATTTAAAAAAAAAATTGAATAGTAACTAAGAGATATTTTTTAAGAAAAGATTATTTCTTAAAAAAAGTTTCATTTTTAAATTGTAATTGTTCAGTAACTATTTAATCAAATCATTATAAATTTTCTAACTTAAAATAAAGTAGTTTAACATAAATAATTTGTGATATCAACATTACAGGAGACAAAAGTTTCCAATTATTAGTTAAAAATTTTTCATAATTTCAAAAATGTTATAATTTTGTTTTAAATTCTTTAGTTGATGAGTTTTACAACACAGACCATCACACAATTTGGTGCATGTGATTTTTATTGTGCCTTTGATTACCTCATTGATTTACAATTGTTTTCTAATGTTTAAATAATTTTCCATATAAGTTATATTTTTAGAGATCCAGATGCATTATAGGCAAATAGCAAAATATGTTATTTTCACAGATTATCACAATAAAGTTTTATTAATGGTCTGCAACTTATAAACTGATTTCAAATGTATTTAAGTGCGATGACTTCAGATAAGTTTCCGACTTGAATTAAATTAAATAATACTTTTCAATATACATTGTAGTTCTTAAAAATGCAGTAACTTTTTGAATATATTCTGCATAGATATGTTATTATCAAAGGTGGTTAAAATAAGTTTAAAGTATCAAAATCGGGCAATTTTTTTTCTTTTTTTAGAACTGTCAGTTTTGTAATTGAGATATGCTGAACGTCTGTAAGCATACTTAATTGATAAAACTATACTTTTTGTGTATATGAAATTGGTGAAATACGTTTAGTCTAATCTAGTTTTAAAATTTTTGTCACCAAGCAGATATGAAATACAGTAGAACAACAATCATCCAAAGCTCAATTAAATGAAACTTCAGTTGTTCACACTCCTTTACTACATTGGTTGAAGTTTGATAAGAACAATAGATGTCATCTTAGTGATGAACATAGCCACGTTAAAAATTTTCAGGACGTATTGAATAAAAAACCAGACTTTGATAATTTTGACAACAATGAAATAGAATCATATAATGGTAGAACTATAAATCACAATGAAGTACAAGACATGTTAATTAAATGTGTAGAATGGTTTCTGAAAAATCAAAATGAAGCCGATATTACCAGTTTATTGTTGCTATGACAAACCAAAATTTATTTTATAAAATACAGTTTAACAGAAAACAAAAATGCAACACTTTTTTTCCCCACAATACACAATACTATTGTATAATTAATTATAATAAAAACATAAAATTCAAGTAAGTATTTTTTAAGCTTTACTGCAGTCACTATATTTTTAATAACTATACTCATAGTTTGATGATTATACATTAAAAAAAAATCTTTAAAAAAAACCTTGTTATTTGACGATTTTGAGTCTCAGATAATTGAGGTTCTACAGTACCTGTAGACTTGTGTCTTTTTCAAATAATTGCTGCTATACTCCTCTACCCTATGTATCAAGTATCTAAAAATAAGATTCATTGAAAAAAAAGGTCTAAAAAAATATGTTTGTAAGTCCAATATTATCATTAATTATATACCTAAGAGAGGTTGCATGACCTTTATGGCAGTTTGAAATTCCAATAACTACAAAATTATAAACAAACTAACTATCAAGAATTAAACACATAAGAACACACAAATACTTTTATTCAACCTTTAAAATCTGCAATTCACACTATTTCACAAATTAATATTTTGAAAAACTCACACAATCCCTCAGATATCTCTGTACAGTCCTTTCTAAGTCACATATTAAAAAAATATACATTTTTGTCCAATCTTGACATTCCAAAGCACACTAAAATAATAAACTATTCACACCATTATATACATAAACATGAAAATAAGTGCTTTCAGAAAAATTCTTGCTGGAAAGCTTTGCATATAATCACATTATATGCAAATTTCTTTGCATAAAAATTTTACACAACATTTTGGAGTCTATTACGTTATTAGAGACAAAATCGTTTCGGTTCTGGTGATTCAGTGATGTCTAATGTATGTTTCTTTGAACTAGAAGCTCCATTCAAGCTTTTGACATTATCTGTACTAGATTTCTATAAAAGCAAATAAAATTAATATTCATGATTTTAAAATAAAAGTACTCATTAAAATGAAAGTAAATGAAGTACACAATACGAAACTATCATTAGTCAAAAAACAAATATAGTTCAATATACAAAACTCTGCCGCTCACTTCATTTAAGTCAAACTTACTCATACAGAGCAATATTTGCTCATTATAACCGAGTGTTCATAAAAAACAGGTTCATGAAAATTATAAATGTTCCTATATACTACATTTAAAATATAATTTTTGATTTATTAATTTTTATTTTAACACAGTATGAAAGAAGTTAATTAATCTGCATCGAGCTTTCAAATTTTCTTTTCATGTCATTGTTCTTTAGATCAGACTAATAAACTAAAAATCGTTGTCATTTGCACCCCTGTTTTCGAAAAAAGTTCACGTTTGGAATTGACTCATCACTAATTTTCAGTTTTATTTGGAATGCTAAACAAATTTTTCCAAGACAGAAGTAGCTGCAGGGGTCTGTCCAGACATTTTGTGAAAGGTCTGTTTTTGTAAAATTGTGAAAAAATTACTCGAAATTTGAGAATATAAAATAAACGTTAAGTCACATTCTTTAAACCAGGGTCCACTTTTGTGAATTTGTGCAAATGGGGTCCATTATTGCAGAAAAAAAAATTTTTTTTTTCAAGGGTTCTTAAATTGTAAAGATATACAAGATTTTGCTCAACACTGTAAAATTATATTTAAAAAAATTAAATTTTAAAAATTAAATTTTAAAAAATAAATAGCAAATGCAGCCACTAAATTAGCGATGCAACATAAAAATATTTGGCATTTAGCAGATACTGCTGAACGCAGAATATTTCGAACAAATAAAGAAAGAAGCGTCTGACGAAGGCAAAATTTAGTTCGTTTACATATGTCTTTCTCCCCCCCCCCTCCTGGGAAGGGTTCATTCGATTAACAAAACAATAATGAAGATAAACAAATTTGTGAAGGATCCGATTAAAAGATAAATTATTTTCTGAAGGGTCTGTTTTTAAGTTAAAATATTTTGTGAAGGGTCCGTTAATGCAGTGTTCCCCAACCCCTGGTCCAGTACCGGATCAAATAGTATTGGGCCGCCCATTTCATTGAAACTAAATTTAAATTTCTAGGTTTATACCCCAAATTAAAAATATCTGTGTTACATTAAAATTTTATTTATTTTAAAAAAAGGGCCCCCCGAAGGTAGGGACATAAATTTTTTAATGTATCATTGTCTCCGACTACCCCAAGATGGAACCATCTCATTGCAAAGAAATAAGCACAGGATTCTCATTGATTTAACGTTCTAGTAAGTTAAAATGTTGAATCACTTTATATTTATTTTTTGGTGTAACTGTATTTAATTTTGAAGGCATGTTTAAAGACAATTAAATTAAAATTAATAAATCAAAATAAAGTAAAATATAAAGAATCAACGCCCCTCCAGCGGGCCACGGTAAAATTATCAAACGTTGACAGGTCCGTGGTGATAAAAAGGTTGGGGTACACTGCATTAATGGACCCAAATTTCTTCTAAACATACCCCTGAGCTGGATTAGAGAGGTGGAAGTATGAAGGAATTTTATGAATTAAAAAAATCTTGCTCTAGGAAACCATGCTTTGCTCTATAAAAGTGATGCTGCAACTTAACATTTTACCAACTAAGTATTTTCCGATTTTTTTATTCTGAATCTATGCTTTCCTTAAATCAAAGCTCATTATAAGCAATCTTGACTGAACTTTACACTTCATGACAACAATATAAGATAGTTTAATGAAATGTTACGAGGAAGTTTGATGAAAAATATTAGTACAGAATTTTATACTTTCTCTTTAATATAATTTAAGATATATTTGTTTTAAATCATAGAAAGCAAAAAAAAAAAAAAAAATTTATAGTTACTGTATTAAAAATTTGAAAAAATATCAAAATTAAATTACTAAAACAACAATAGGGATGTTAAAAAAGTGGTGTGAGTCAAACGTGGCAGCTTGAATGTTAGAATGATGAGCTGCAGTTCCATGTGAAGCTAATGCTCTTTTTAAGTTTCTATAAGCTTTATTTTGCTTCTTTAAAACAATTGCATAGCAAAAACAAGTGAGTCAAAAGTGGCACATTATAAAAAAAAAGATGTGCTACAGTGCTGATTACCTGGTTACAGTTATAATGCCCCCCCCCCTCTTTTTTTTTGAAAATCATGAATAATATAGATATAATCATGAATAATATATATGAGACAAGACAAGGAAGAATATTTTTATTTTTAATTCTGCTTTACAATAAAATTTGCATTCCTATTATCTTAATGTATAAAAAAGTATCCACATTTTAATTATACTACAGATAGCAGCTGGAAAACTTAATGTTATAAGAACCTTCATATTACAGGTTATAATTAATACTTATTTTTCACATTACTAGCATACTAATTTTTATTAAATTTTTAATAAATATTTTTATAAAACTGTGAAAAAATTTATTCAATAAACTTTGCTCACTTACTAATCAAAATATAACTACACGTTTTTTAATCTCTAATTTTGAGGAAAAGCAAAACATGATTAAGAAATGAAACTCAAAATCAGGTAAACTTTTTTGAGTTCAAAAGTTTATTTCATCTCTGTACCTCTAGATTGTTTCACATGTTATTTGGTTTAAGTTAAACTAAGGCTGCTTCTATTTCATTAAAAATTAAGACTATGGATATTTTGTGGAGAATCTGTTTCTGCAATAATTTATTTTCAAACAATAATTAACATGTTTTTATAATACTGCATGCAAAAAATGTAACATACAAAGTTGTCTGAAACATTAAGCTTTCATAATTTTGATGTCTATATTAAACAATTTGGGAGAGTAGCACAAATTATTATATCATCTTTAAATTTTTTGCAAGCTGCAGAAAGCTAACCCCAAAACAACTTGAAATCTTTGTTTTTAAATTAATAGAGAATAAAAATATATACACAAACACTTTCCTCACATAAATATTCAAAATTGTAAGGATAACAACTATGAACAACATAAGAACATGAGAAATAACAATTTCAGATTGGTCATAGAAATGGGGAATTATTTGCTAGAATAAAAAAAGAACAGTGCCATCATAATATATTACTTACCTCTGCACTTTGTTTTTTGGCAAATTTATCAGTCCATTCTTTAGCATGCTTTAAAAAACTTTCTCGATTTGACTGGTATTCTTGAGCCTAAAAAAGTTTGATTTTAAAAAAATTAGTTTCCTCTTTAAGAAAACATGTAATTTACAAGGCTGGTTTAACTAATGTAAAATGAACATTTCAAAGCAAAGATAAAAAAAAAATCATGTACTGCTTTGTTCAAAATCTTCATATTTTCATCAAGCATAATAAAACTCAGGAAAGTTCTAAGAGCTGTCTTACTTACAAAGTACATTTTACTAGTTAGCTTCAGAAACATAATTTTGAATTATATTATATATATATATATATATATATATATATATATATATATATATATATATATATATATATATATATATATATATATATATATATATATATATATATATATATATATATATATTAGTATTTAAAGCATAAATCAGAAAGGTACAGAAATAGTGGGAAATATCAATTCCTAGTATTTCTTTTCAATTTAAGATAATTTTTTCAGTACATTTAACTATACACTGTTTTACTAAACAATATTATTATAACTTTAAATACAGTAGAATTTTAATTGATAATTTCTCCTAAGGTAATGCCTTGTGAATAATAAATACAAAAGAAGACAACAGTAGGTTAATATAAAACACCAAATAATAATTTAATAAAGTAATAAATTTATAATGCAGAAAATTTCAGTTGAAAATATAATGTACTTCTCTATAAATTAGTGTCTCTTGTTGTTTTGAAGGTTTAAGGTACATCAACAAAACTCAGCACAGGTGGTGATTCTGTTTCCCTGACTTCATCAGTGTGATTCGTAAAACTTTGATTTCTATACTGTACATTAAACTACAAGTTAGATTAACTTGCACATAAAGATCAAGCATAGTGAGTGGTCTTTTACTCCAACTGTAACAAATCCTTATCTTCGTTTTCATCATTAGCATTAGAGAGCTATTGCTTTTCTTCATAAAATAACCTCAATATTTTCTTTCAAATGTTGGTAATATTTTTGAATGTTTGATTGTACGTTTGAAAAACGAAACAATTTAAAGGAGAATAACTTTATATAAATTAATATCGCAGTAAAAAATTTCTGGACCATCCTTGTAATTCATTTAACAGACAATATATTTCAGTAAGATATTATTTACAGTAGATATTATAAAGGGCACATTATTTTTTTTTAATTAACATTAATTAAAAACACTCAATTTTAAAAGATAACTACTTAGTACAATGTAAAACAAACTTAATAAAAATAACCACAGAATGTTTTATAACACAGTTTAGAAAAAAAGATAAAACTTATTCTGCGGAAAAGAAGTGACATACTTATGACCCCAAGAAAAAAAAAAAAAAAACTCATAGAAAACATATAGATACCAGTAATGGCTCTGATAATTTAAAAACAAAATGCTTACTTTATTTCCAGCTGCCAAACAAAAAAAAAACTATTTAAAAAAATGAAAAAGCAGAAACTCTTTTTCTTTTAATATAGAATCTTTAATGTTTTTTTTTCCTTTCCAATATAAAACTGGAAAAAGCAGATTCAGTAAAAACTGTAGTGAAAAATGTTAAGCTTTTTCAGAAACATACATAGTATATCCAGCAATCAAAAGAGTACGCTTGAGGTAAACTACAATAATGGATACAAGAGCTAACTCAATTCTAACGAAGGAATGATTCAGGAAAAAAAACACAGCATATGAAATATGTTGATCAGGGGTCTGTCTAGATCTTTCAGAGAGGTACCTATTTTGTGAAAATTTAGACATAATTTGTGAAAAATTAAAAATTATATTTAAAAATTAACACAAAAATATGGATTTATTGCTTCTTACGGGATACAAAAATAAAATTTTAAGAAAAAGTATTTTGTGAAACTACCGTTTTTCCTAAAGTTGAATTTGTGAAGGTACCGCTAAACGGTAGTAAATGCGGTCTGGACAGACCCCTGTAAATGCTATTATTTTGCTCCTTCCTACCACCTCAATTAGAAAACAAATAACCCTACACTCCTACTTGTTATTTATCATTAGAATCACAAGCACATAAGTCGGATGACTGGCGAAATTACTTCGGTCACTGAAAACAATATATTTCATAGGATAATAAAAATATTTTAAAAGCATATTTAACATTTAAAATGTCTTAATTACATATGCCTTGAAAATCTGACAAGAAAAATATGAAATCCATTTTCATAATATGAAAAAGATAATCATTAAAATAAGTATTAAACAGAAAACATTATGTCTATTGAAAATAGAACTAAAAGTTTATGGATTTAATTTTAATACAGAACATTACATTACTATTTCATTAAACAAACAGTCAGTTAATTTATTTCAACTCCAATACAGTAAAAAGAACCAAAATTTTAAATTAAAAAAAATTACTAGAAACTCACTATTTCACTCATGAGAGGATCATCGAAATTTGGTTCTGACATAAGCAATTGTATTCCAATCAACACACTGGACAAATTTAAGCATGGTTTCCAAGAGCCCTGAAATAAACATAATACACACTAAAGAGGATGCTACCATGGAAAAAAAAACTTCATTGCAAGTTCTTCTCAACCTACAAGAGCAATTGATAATTTAAAGTAAAGAATAAGTGAGAAGTAACCCTAAAATAATCTATAAAGCTTTAAAAGCTGAAACTTTTTTTAAAAAAATTCAAAATAGATTAAGGCAAAATTACTCAGTGGGCAAGTAATCTTGCAATAATTTGTTTGCATTGTGACATTTTAAAAATATTATTTCAGCATTTAAAGCTTCATAATTTATTTTAGGTTAACCTGAATTCCCTTTCTCTACACTTAAAATTTTAAAACACCCATGTGTGAAACAAAATTTGCCATAAAATTTTTTTTTCGTAGTATGGCATCCTCTTAAGATTTAGATTATGAGAAGATTAAAAACTTGTCTCACTATACATAAAAATCTAATGATGGTGTCGCAGTTTTTCATTTTTATTGGCTGGAAAATCACATGGTAGGATCTAGTTTTCCCACATTAATTTTCATATTGGTTTGGTTGTCATCAGCATAAAATTGATATAAGTCATAAGGGAGCTGCTTTCTTATACATATTTTTGCATCCCTAGTTTAATGGTATTTACCTGTACTGTTATTGCGTTTTTCATTTTGCTTGTTTTCTAAATTAAGAGCTCCAAAAAGATTGAATTTATTATTATTGTTGTTAAAATAATGTAATTCTACATTACATTTTAGGATGAAGTTATTTAAATTAAATGTCTGATCCTATTAATCGTTTCACAATTATTAAGTCTTTGGTGCAAATTAAATTAATATACCATTATTAATTACAGTTAAAGAGATTCGTTAAATGATTTAAAGCTTAACTTTCAGCTTCATGCACAAAGTGATGAATGTAAGAATTGTATTTAAAATACACCTACTTTTGTTTGTTAAGCAAAAATATTAAATTATAGTAGTGAACTCACCAAATTTGTTATAACAATATACTTTTAATTTTAAATGTTATTTCAAAAAATGATTACTTAGAAAAATTATTCATGCTCACTAATATATCATAAGGGAAGGAAATAGTTGGACACAGGAAGTGGCAGGACAAGTGTTCTTTTTAGTACATATATTTTTAGTTGAATAATTTCAACTGCTTCATGCCAAGTAACAGCAATTATTGTGAAGCAATCATCGAGGTGGATGACCGTCAGTGAACAGGGGCCTTAGCCTCAGTAAATAATAAAATATTAGAAAAATATCACATTAACAGCATCAAAATATATTTTACATAAAAAATTGAAATACAGTAAATTCTAAATTATACTCAAGCAAGTTTTTTTCTTCTCCAGATTAATAATGTATATCTATTTGAGTAACGTAACAATCATTATGATAATGAAGGAAAATATAGAGGGAAGTTTCCGTCAATACATTAAGTTTTATCTATTAAATCTATACACTTAAATGTTTCACCTAAATGCAAAATACTTAGGCAGAGATATGGAATGCACAGAATAAGAATTATTTATTATTAAAAAAACATATTGAATGGAAACTGATTATCCAGGTTTTTGAATATCTTACTGATGAGCAAAACTTAAAAGGATAATTGGTTTCAAAGAAAAGAGAAGTGTTTACTTGAGGTGGTAGCTTTAAGGTGTCCAAACAAATTCTACCAGAATCATCAATATTTGGGTGATATACAGGAGTGGCAAATCTAACATTAGGCGGTACAAATGGATATCTAAAATATAAAAAAGATAGAAACAAGAATCAATGTACTGATATAATAGTCTGAATAACATAATAAGTATCTTAAAAAACCTTTTAAAAGTTATTTGTACAATATGCCCTAGGAATTAGTTAATTTTTAAGTGATTTTGATAAAATAATTTATTAGACTATGTAAAAGTAATTATTTAAAATTTTTATAATTCAATTAATCAAACATCAAAAAACTTAACTAATTTAATTCAAGCCAAATCCTTTTAATCCGATGACATTAGTTCACATGACTGTGTTATACTTATGAATGATAATATGAAGAAAAATCTACTATAATTATTTTTAGACAATGAGGAAACCACAGAATGAAAATTTTTATACTAGTTTTTTTATAACACAAAATCTAAAAAACTGAAATCAATCTTATTATAACTTTTGAACACCATGATTCTCAGCGTATTATCAAAGTTTTATTTGAAATATTTCGGAATAAGAATTTATTTCATGCATCAGTAAGAAATACTATAATAATAATAACAGATGAGCAATAAATAACAAATAACAAGCTGCACCATTTAAAACAAAAGTAATAGACATGATGATCTAGTGATATCAAAGAATCAGGAACTGATTTTCCACACACACAAAAAAAATAATAATAAAGAAATAAATGTTATGAAATATGTTGTACTATGTTGACTATTCTAAATTTAATTATTTAATTAAATCACCTTAATTAAAAGATCACATAATTTGTTTTACACCTTTAAATTTAAGCTTAAGATACATTAAGAATTATAAATTTGTTGTCTGAAAAAAAGAAAAGGAAAAAAGGTCAATTTAAGATTTACTGATAGGAAAATTTACTTCATTGAAATTTGTTAGAAAATCAGTGTTGGCAAGATTTTTGACAATTGACCATCTTATCCGGTTTTAACAGTTATTTCAAAAATCTCTTTCAACAACTATCAAAAATTTAAAATTTTCATGTCAGGTTATTAGTTATCATAAATATGAAGTATTTATAAACAAAGATACAGATTAAATTACAAGTGATCAATCAATTATGTTCTTGAATTATTTTGACATAGAACTTTTTTCCATTTGACAATTGCTGTCAAAAACCCAAATTTTGGCTTAGAAAATATTAAATATAAATAAAAATATATAAAATTGCAATTTATCTGTTATTTTAATTATTAAAAATAAAAATATAAAAACAAAAATCCTATAAAAAAATTATCTTATTCATTATAGATAAAATCAATTTCCATTTACTTTCATTTTAAATTCTCCTTCCGAAGTAAGCAATTACAAAGAAATAGTTTTCAAGCTTTCTGTACTCCAAGTTCACTTTTCAGTTTTGCATGAATAAGACTGAAATTCGAAATTATTCTTTAGATTTATGCCGAGCCTTATGCATATACTAAACCTACCTAGACCTACTAAAACTATTAGAAGATAATAAAAGAATATGTAAATAGAAATTTTTTTAAATAACTAGACCTGAAAATTTAAATTTTTAGTTAACGGTCAGTGGCCGGAAGACTAATAACTTAGCAGTCACTTTTTACCAACAGTAACAAATATTGACAGGTCTTTTCATTTAACAGCCACTTTTTCAAACTTTTCTGTTGGTATTAAATGATTATTTTATTTGAAAAAATTCAATTTAGAAAAATTCTGTGACTTATAAAAAGTTCTTTCAACAATAAAGTATTAGAAATAAGTGAAAAATGTAGTTAAAAATACTGATTTTAAACAAGTTTTTTCAAAAAAAATATTTGGGGATACAAAATGCATTTAAATAAAATATGTGAATTATTAAGGAACTGCTCTTCCACGTGAATCTTTCCACCAGATTCTGAAGGAAGAAAATTTTGACGGGAGAATTTGAAAATTTTGTTTTCCAGAGTTTTTTCTTGCTTTGATGTACTTTCACCATTAATTTTTTTTTTAAAAAAAAGAAAAAAAGACAGACTGTTCATTTAATTTAAACCATTTTTTTTGTAATAATATTTATTCAACTAATAACTGAACTAAATATTGAAAGCAACTTAATTAAATCCGTCAAATGATTGAGTGAAAAAACTATTAACTCATTTAAACAAACATTTGTATTTTTTGTAAATTAGAATAGTTTACTGACCAGGTTTAGATTATAGTTATGATTTTTTTTTTGGTCAAATAGTTCCTGAGAAATCAAATTTTAAGTATCTGACCTTTTTGAAATTCAATTTCACAGGTACTATTTGACCAATTTTGCAAAAAATTTTATATTTTGCCATAAATTACATTCTTTAAAATAAACCCAAAAATTGTAAGCCTTACAATTCAAAATTTTTTTGACCAACATTTCTGTCTCTGATTTCGTAACTCAAAATATTATCCGCACATATTAATCAGCATATTTGAGGTCACCCTCTCAAAGTATTAATACTGAGTCCCAGAACATGAAGGATTCGATCATTAGATCAAAATTTACTCAGGGTGGTCCGTTTTTTATTTTGCGCACTGTCCATATAAGCTGGGTTTTGGAAAATTCTCAGGGTCTAATATTTCCTCAGAACAAATTTTCTTTTTGGTTTAGTACAATAACTTTTCATAGTATTTTTGGGAAGAAGAGTTTATATATTGTTAAAATCTTTGATAATAAAAATAAAGAAAAAAATTCATAATTTAATTTGGCACGAAATTTGAATTAACAAGCCTGTGTTTAAAATAATAGAGATTAAAATGTATTGAAATAATAATAATTTATTAAATTAAATGTCCCACTAAAAAATTTAAGAAATTATAAACTAATACACAAATTGACACAGGTTTTTCAATTAGGAAACATTTCGCAAAGCAGCACATTTAACAATAAAAATTTCATAGGGAATTCTTTTAGACCAAAAAGTTAGTCCTGGACTATTTGAATTTCTTCCAAAACCTTGTTCTTGCATTAAGAGATATTCTGCTCCCCTGCATATAATTTTTTATAGGAGATCAGACAATTATTGGCGACCACTTTAATTTTACTTAATCTAAAAACTCTGCCTAATTGTTGTATGGAAGAACTAAAATAAATATTTATATTGATAATAATTAACAACAAATATAATATAGACTGAATTGTTATAATATAATTAAATAATATTGATCTAAAATATTAAGATTGCCATGCTTAAAAAAAAAAAAAAAAAAAAAAAAAAAAAAAAAGTTTTAATAATTTTGGCTACCTTTTTAATACATTATATATAATATAAATAATAATTATAATATATAATGCAAGTATTGTGTCAATTTACTATCTAATAAAATGTCCACACTGACAAAAATTAAACTTTTCCTATGTGTTTGACAGATAATGACAGGTTTCTGATGTGATAAGTCAAAAACCAGTTTTTGACAAGAAAAACCCAACCCTGGTTGAAATACTTCTGTTTTTTTTATTATATATATATATATATATATATATATATATATATATATATATATATATATATATATATATATATAATACATCAAAACTTTTCATAAACTAACACAGCATCTGTAACCAATATGATAAAAATTATCCATAAAATTACAGCCTTTATTGTAAATTGTATACATAGTGTTATGATTTATTCAATTAATATATAAATGTCAAAAGGTATTTAGACTCATTTAATACGACCAGAAGAGCAGTTTGAATATTTATACCAGACTTTCAAATTATTAAGTAATAAACTTTGCATTACAAACACTAACATTTCTTTATAATATTTCAGAGCACAATTAACTAAGGAAAAAATTTTGGTACTTTTCAGTTAGCATAGCCCAAAAAAAATTCAACAAATCAATTTTTAAAATTCTCTTTTATAAAAAAAAATTATATGTGTTTAAAAAATTAATAAAAAAAAAGCATTATTTAGAGACTTTTTGCAAACAAAAAAGTATAAAATTTTCATAACTTTGCTAAGAATAGAAATATCTGCTTTCAAACTCGAACTATAAAGGATTGTATACATAATCGATAACAGAGGCAAAATACAATTCTCAGCCTAAAACAAAAACTAACTAAACTTTTTCGATTGTTGCAGAAATAAAATTAAAATTTTAAATAGCTAAAGTTCACATCTATATCAAGGCAATCAATAAACCAATAAGCAATCATGTCAATTTATACTTTTCCCTTTCAGAATTTAAAACATGTTTATATGAATAACATCTCGTACTTCATTATTATAATTTTTCAATAATTACAGTTAAATATAATTTTCATCAATATTCGTTAAATCAATCAGATTGCCACATTAATTTTGTACATTCCACATCAATTTATAAAAAAAAAAAAGAAATTGTGGATTCAGTGTGTCATGCCTCCATGTTGTGATGGCGCTGTAATCAAGGTAGATGTTGTAAAAAGACAGAGGAGGGAACGCTCTGATGGAGAGCGGAAGCGAATTGTTTAGGTGGATTGGTTATATTAATTTTCTTCAAACTTCATTTTTTTTCTTTGTTAATAAATATTTGTGTTGTTAACTGGTTACCATTTATTTGGCCAATTGTGATTTTGGGAAGTATCTGAGTGAAGAAGGGAAAAGGAGGAAAGAATTATACATAATATCACACAGTGTATGAAAAATAAGTTGACGATAATTTATAAGATTGATTTTATTAAATAATTTAAACCCATATTACAATGAGCAGTTACTTATTTTTTAAGTTTTGTCAATGCTGGTCTTGCCATTTGAATTTACATCAGCTTTAAAAATAAGTATTTTTGTAAAAACAAAATTTTACACAAAGCATGTAAAAAAAAATATTTATGTTAAATTTAAAAACTGATTAATGTATTTTTATAAAAGTATACAAGACAAAGAGTTTGTGAAAAAAATAGTAACTGCTAACATTCTCAGAACAACTTGTTTTAGAATTAATTAAAAAAAAAAGACAACAAATGAAATAATATGCTATAAAATACCTATCAGGAATCTGAATATCGATTTGAAATACGCCGTCTTCATATGGAGTACCATCTGGTCCAACAATACCTATATAAAAAGAAAAAAATCATTAAAGTGAGGGAAAACATCCATAAAAAAGTTAGAAGAGTGAAATTAATTCATTAAAATGAATCAACATATTAAAAAAAAATCAAATGCAAATAAAATAAAGATCTTGATTCTAAAATTAAAACTACAAAAAAATTTAGTGCTTTTTGTTAACAACTTTTCCATGGCAAAACAATTTTCTATTTTTTATAAAGAAACAAATACTTATAGATAAACTTTGTTATTTATTTAAAAACCTTAGCAAAGAGTGCTGGTAGTCATACTTTTTTTTCCTTTCTGTTATAGTGATAATTCAAGAAAAATCTTCTTTAATAATATTGTTAATAATTTTATTGAAGTAGTTATAGAAAATGGTTGCAGATTTAGTTAGATAAGTATTAGACCCACACGTGATTGTTCTAAATTTTATAGGAATTTAATGAATTTTAGGACTGATAATTAAGTAAGGAAATTCAATATTGCTAATTTCAATTTTTAACCTTTTATACAAAGTTAAAAAAATTTTAATGACAATTTAAGTTTAAAATAGTTACTAAGTTTAAAATTTTTACTATTTCTTAATTCCTTGTTTAAAAGTTCAGCATAGAATTTTTTACAGAAGATTGCATAATTATTGATAGCTTTGTCTGTGGTTGCTCAATTGATTGAACAATTTTAGAAAAATTTATTTAATTGTTACTGTTATTTAAATTATCCTTATTATTGAAAACAAAGTTTTTAAAGTAATAATAGACACCCCATTTCCATTTTAATAGCATACCTTTAGGTAGGTATGCTAACAGAAATCTATTCTAGAAATCTAAATCTAGGTAAAGAGAATCTATTTGATTCTGCTAGATCTTTGAAAGCATGGGGCCCAGAACTTCCAAATTTTTGCATCCTTTCTTTTATACCAAAGGTGAAATCCTGATAAAAAGTAATATAACATATTTCAGAGATAGGCATGAAAAGTAAATCAGGAAATATAATCATGTTTATATCTTCTATGTATTCTATACTTTCAATACTTAATTGAATCAGTAACAACTTGAAAAAAAATTGAAACTATAATTTCAGAATGCTCATTATATCATTTGAAATAACAGTTCGCTAAAGATGGGATTAAACAAGCATCAATGAGAATGGAAAAGCATTCTTGCAGAATTATTTTCTCCCTCTGCAGATTAATAAATGCAGGAGGAATTTTTTTTTTTTTAGAGTTTGGTTTAATTTTATCATCAAAACCAAAATTAATCTGCAATGAAAGTTGCCTTAAGTCTACCATATCATTATTTTTTTTTTCCGATCGTGAATTATGCTTTGAGGCGAGCGTCATAACTATTTATTGGCATTCTGCCTGTAATTTTTGTTTTGACGCACTATAGTTTGTAAACGGAAATACTAGTACCAATAAGAGACATTCCATTAAATCATACACAAGATTTCCAACAATAGAAATTAAATATTATATACAGAAAAATACAATAATCTATTTTAAAAAAAAAGCACTTCAATAGTATTAAAATTTATGGATACACTTGTTAAGATTTAATGTACCTAAAGGTCTTCCAACCAGGGGTGGGCCTAAGGCAATAAAAGGTAAAATGGGACAATTGAATTAAAATCTGACTCAAAATGGCTTAAACATGATAAAGTTAACATGACAAGCAGAGTTTTATGTACAATTTAAAAAATATACATTTTTTAGAGTGATTAAAATAATTCTAAAAAATTTCTTTCGTATTAAAGAAAGCGAATTGTTCAGAAAAATTGAAGAAATCTTCCGGATCTTTTATTTTAGCAGAATGTGAACTTTCCATTTTCAACTCTTACTTTTTCAAAACTAGAAAACTTTTCATTCACTTTGATTACTAACTTAAGAAAAGAAAACTTGTTTGGAAACATTTAAAAATGATTTTCTGTCAATAATAGGTACAGGGTATCTGCTACATTTTAGAATTTTTGCTACATCAAGAATTTTTCATGACTTGACGAAGTTACTATTTTCTCTGACAAAAATGTAACAATACATTTAAAAAAGCAATATAATAACATTAATTGAAATGATAGGTACAACCAAAACTGTCATACTCTGCATCTTCATATTTATAAATTTTAAATTTAAAAAAAAAAGTAAAGAAAGAGTCGAAGCAATAAAATAGCTGAAAAAAATACATAAGCAAATATTTTGTTGTGCAGAATTATATTCTTTTACTTATTAAGATACTTTTCTTGTTCATCGAAAAGAAAAGAAACACTCCCAATTTTTCTGTTTTCATTTCGGAATAAAAAAAATTCTTCAATGACTGGCTTGCTTCAGCTAGAATTTTAAATTGATAAAATAAAAATAATAATAAAAATTCCGAAATCACAGGAAGTTTAAAAGATAATTCGCTCTAGAAATGAAGTTTTTTCTTTCATTTTTTTAAAGAACACCATATCTTTAGTGGAGATTTTGTTACAAATTCAGATATTCAGGACATCATGAAATGGGGGGTGGGTAAATTCCATTTTAAAAATTAGATTTTTCAGCGACCTAAATCCATGAATTTTCATGATTTTTTTTTAAAAAATAGTTAAAATAATGACAAATTTTATTCAAAACCAAAATTCATGACTTTCCAGGTGCGCGGATACTCTGTAGGTAAAAAAATTCTCTGAAGGAAATTTTGGTTGATGGTTATAAATTCATCCTATACATAAATTCATTATGCATCCATAATAACTTTTTAAAAAAAATGCTAAAATATCTTTCTCAATTTTTGCTCACTTGATTATCAAAAACGAATATTTTAGGAAAAATTTAAAAACAGGTGCTTAACATATAAAACAAAGAACAAGTCAAAAAAATTATATTAAACTTTTCTTTTCTTGAAAAAAAAATACACTTACATTAATAGAAATCTTGTTTATGCTTAGAGTACGATAAATTATTTTAGAAAGGCAATATGGAACAGGTGAAGATATATCATTTTAGGCCTTTTTCTAAAGTAACAAAAATTATCTTCTAGAAAACGAAACTTTTTAGTTTAAAGGCATCTTAATTAGAAATTACTTTTTTTCTACTTTAAAATTTTGCATGACTGAAAATAATTTTCATACTTGCTTGCAACTGCTGCACGTTTTCAGTTTGCCAGCATGAAATACCATGAAGTGAATGAGTATGAAATCTTTCCATTTCTTTCTTAAGTCTCATAAGAAACTGCATGATGGTTAAAGGATGAAATCTAGGAGGAGTAGAAGTGAGACATTTACATCATGAAAGATCCCGAAAGGCTTTTAATTACATATTATTTGCATATTTAAAATATCATTTAATAAATAACTAATTAGTATCTTAATAATTACAAGCAAAAGACAACAATTTCAGGTATACATAAAAACGAGATACAAATAGAAAAAAAGAGAGAGGGAACTGTTACAGTGTCTGTAACATTTCAACCAAAATATAGTTCATCACAAACTAGAGGCTAAGTTTTTTAACATTTTATTACAATCACTAGTGAAAAGAATTTATGCGTTTTTCAAACAATTTCACTTGAAATTATAAGTATTGCGCAGTAAATAACAATCGTTAGCAAGCAGCTACGATAAAACGTATACTTTAACAGTATAAGCAATTAACTATTCAGTTACCTAAACTTTATTCCGATTATATAAATTTTTTTTTAGTTAAATTTTCTCATCTGACAATCGTAGAACACTATCAATAACCAACCTCTATGCTCCCCAAAAACTAGACCAAAACAAAAATTTGAAAATAGAAAATTACTTCAAATGATGAAAGTTGCAGTGCCAGAACATTTATTCTGGAATTAAATATAATTTCTTTTGCTATCTTGTTAAAATCTTATAAATTATTTTTAATTAATTATAATTAGTTTTTAAGGAAGCATTTTACAACTGATATTAAAATTAAAGATATTTTGTAATTTTTTCATTTTTTTCAAAATGTTTCAAGATGGCAACACTTAAAATGAAAACTTTGGTTGCGTTCCAATATTCGCACCGGTGACACTGGTTACACGAAAGCGAACTAGTCACGTGATCTCAGTTCACACCGTAATTTAGGAACGATCGGTGCGGTTAGGTCAGTTCTGGTTGCCATTAGCAACCAGAAGCAGACGCTCTCCTCTTTCGGAATCTTTGAGAAAAATATATTAGTGATAACAAATTTATTTTTTGTTCTATTATATTTATTTCTTGATCATTCTATTTTTGCATTACTTGTTAAAGAATATATATTTCTAGACTTTTAAAACTGTTTCATATAATAAAGCAAAATATCATGATTAGTTTCAGTTTATCTTATTTATTTTTTAAGTAAACTAAAAATAGAAAGTAAAATTTCTGTTTCTTATTGCATATTTTTCCTATTTAAATGTTTATTTTAAAATGCATCCATCATCTCAGTAATTTTTGTACTTAAATATTTAACAAAATTAAAGAGAAAAATAAAAATCTGCTTAGTACAATTTTTATTGTTTTTCTTTGAAATATTTTAGAAATCAAATTTTTGAAAAATTAAAGAGTTTTGATTTTTTAAATTTAAAAAAAAATATATACCTTGCTTTAAGCTTCATTCTTCATGTAAATAGCGTAATTAATTGACTTTAAATACATAATAAACTTACTTTTATAATGAATTTTCTAAAGAGAGCAACTTTATCTTAATATAATAAGATCTTTTAAAATGTAAATTTGATAGCATTTCAAATACATGAGATGGCATCTTTGAAATGTCTCTCATTGTTAGCTTAAATGTCAATGACAAACAGTCAAAATAAGTTTAAAATTTGATTGCTAGAATTTAGAAAAATTAACACAGCTTCTATTTTGATAGAGATGGTATATGGTGCAATGTTTATGAGCAAATTGACTTCAACTGTGTAATAAATATATTTTCATAGTGAAATTTTTCACGAAAGCTAATTTGTTTACATGAAGAAATTTTAAAGTGAAGCTTCCTCAGTTCCTCAAACAAAAATTGAAAGTAACCATGTGTTAGATAAGACTAAAAAGATCAAAATTCAGTTGAGATTTTTTTATTAGCTGCAGTTTAAGCATTTATAAAAAAAAGAAGTTACATAATTTTTATTAGTGACAATATTGTAAGATATTTTTTACTAGCCACCTTTGGCGAGAAGCTAAGTCACCTTTCAAAATTATCTTGTGCAATATATAAACTTTAACGGTAATCAAGTCGAATGCAGAGCACAACAGTATTTAAATACTTCAAACCCAACTCCAATCCTAACAGCATAATTAGTTTTAAAAAATATATTAACCAAATTTTTTTCACCTTTTAGCTGTTGCCCCAGTTGAAAGTACTTTGATCACAATTTTAACAAAATAGTTAACACAGAGGAAAAAATTAGATTACTCTATGGTAAAAAAAATCCCTCCTAATACTGGACAATAAAACCAAAATTTATAGTATTTATATATTTCACTTCAATTTTTCCATTCACAAGATAACAATTTTCTGAAAATTCTGGTTTTCAAAATTACCCACACACAATTAATAAAAAATACTTAACTGAAAAGCGAGTTTAAGTGAATAAATTAATTTTAGGCCATGCTCTAAGGTATCATGAAAAAATTATTAAACTTTACCAAACTTAATTACATATTATAAAACCATATTTTATTTATGGTGTTTATTTCTATAAAATTACAAGATGACTCTAAATAAATACTTAATGTATTACTAACTGTAAAATTTAGTGCCAAATATTTTTATTAATTTACAAATAGCACATGGACAAACAAATTTGATTAATTAAGAAGAGAAAAAAAGGGCCATTCGGTTTAAAGTCTGAGCATCCACTGCCTGGTATGTGGAGGTGCTGTGGTAGTTTGGCGATGTACACGCTGCAAGTTTTTATATAGTTAACATTTCTGTATGAAAAGCTACTTGTTGAATTCTTTTTTTCAAAAATGTTTTTTATTTTACCAGTTATTTGAAATTCTATTTTAGCATTAATAGTATTGGCAATAGAAAGAAAATAGTTGTCAAGCCACTTTTCTTGAATTCTACTGTGAAGCACTTATGCTGTTTAAAATTTACTTTGAAACACTAAACAGTGTTGCTAATATATAGAGAAATACACTAGTTCATGTTGCCACATGGGAGAAATATTTATAAATAGATAACATACTTACCTGAAATGAGTTTGTGTTAAAAAGAGAGAAAGATATTATTATAATTTTGCTACAAGTGGGAGCTTTAGTATTCCATCACAACTATACAATTATTGTATTTAAGTTAAAAAAAATGTTTTAACTCAACAATATCATGTTATTGTAAAATATATATATAAAACTTAAATCTTTTAAAAAAATTAAGAAACAAAAATGTTGCAACAAAACAAGAGATGAACTAATGATAAAGTTTAAAGCGTTTTTATTTGTTTACATTCAAAAATAAGAAATTCACTAATATTGTAATCTGCAGATATTGTTGTAATAAAAAAATTTCCATGTTGGACAGAAATATTTAAATTTTTAGTAATGTAATTACACATAGTGACAGCAACCTTTGCCATCAAGTTTAAAATCGTTTCAGATAAACTAAACTATTGTTTGCAATCAGTGTGAAATAATGGTGTATACAAAGATGTTTCACATAAAGTTAAATCTCCCTGTCATAACTGTTAAGTTGTATTTGTCAGAAATGTTTTAAATCAAACTTTTAAAATAAGTTCAAATATTAACCCGAAAGTTTAAGATGACACAAGCTAGTCAATAATTCACTTATTTCAGTCTTTTTTTTTAAAAAATTTTGCCTAAAGTTAGATTTAGTAGTAATAATTCAAAATAATTCAAAAAAATATAATAAATAAAAAAATATAAAATATAATTCAAAAAAAAAAAAAAAGTATACAAAACAACAGTTATTAATAAGTGTTCCAGAAATTTTCAAGTTAGTGTTATAAAAAATAAATATTTATATTACATATAGATCAATAATCACGTAATAAATACCTTGAATTAAAAAATAATTATCATTAAGAAATAGAAATCTTGAAACAAAAAGTAATGAACTAATAAGAAATGTAAATAGAAGTCTATTTTTTTAAAATTTTAAACAGAATCAAAGCTTAAATTAAAAATTTACCAATAGCATATAAAATCTTCATATTGGTCAAAATTATCATGTCATAATATAATACTAGAATCCTTATTATATTGTGATTTTCAGAATTTATTTTAGTTAACAATTATGAAAGAAATTTAAATGTTAAAAACCTTTGGCATTAAAAGTCTAGTTCTAATAACACAGGCCAATGAACGACCTTTGTCGTTGGGCTCTATTTAAGATCCTTTTACAAAAACTAAACTTTTATATAATATCATCTGTTATTAATCTAAGACATTGATTTGCATGTGTGCTGAAGGAGGTACAGATCAGGATAGATTTCCATATCATCACTACTATGTTGTGGTTATCAGAAATAATTTAATATTATAAAAAGAAATAGAAATACATACAATACAAATTATAAGCATAATACATTGAAGGCCTAGTTTAACAACTTAGGTCAGTCCCTTTAATGAAACTCATATGATGTTTAATACAGTAAAAACTAAAAACATAATTTGTTATTAAGCTAGGATAATATTCATCGTTCCAGGTCTGTTATGGAATATAGAAAGGATATAAGAAAAATTTATAACACAAAAGAAATGTATTTAACAATCAAATATTGATTGGATTTGTTTATTTTAAAAACAATATACATTAGACGAAAATGTTTATGAATGCATATGAAGCAATAAATCTTTTACTGATTTTAAAGTTCTATCGCTATTACAAATTTAACAATGCTTTGGATAGTTGTTTGATTTACAAAACGATATGTTTATTGAAAATTACAAGTCAAAATTCTTTCGATGTGAATCTATTAAGTAAAACTAATCACCACACGTATCAAAATTCAGATGAATTCTTAGTCTTGAAAACAGAAATGAAACGTTTATGAATGATATCCATTGCTATAAACAGCACCAAGACGATTCATCTACAGAATACATTTCCAATAATAATTATTATATTTCAACTTAATACAAAAAAATTTATTTTAAATGATAAAACAAGTTTTTATAACAAATTTAGACTAAAATCCATTCAAAAATACAGCAAAATTATGACGATCTCAACAGCAGTATAATAAAGTTTGTAAACAAATAAGGGTAATGACGTCATGCGAACTGACCAAACCGACCAGAAACCTGGTGCACTTCGTGCGTAACTGGTGACACTGGTTTGAATATTGGAACGATCGGTGCAGTGCACTGGTGTAACTGGTTTTAATATTGGAACGGTCGGTGCGGCGAACCAGTGTAACCGGTTACACCGGTGCGAATATTGGAACGTGCCCTTTTTATGCCTGCTAACTGCAACGATAGCTGTGTCGTTGTGTTTTGAAATCTGCTCCGATAATTAAATTAGAATTAATTTTGACACAATTTATCTATATTAGCAATATTTTATTAATATTTTGGTGTAAAAATGTCCACAACACCTTCAAGCAATAATAGTAGTGACCCTCGAAGGCCTGATAAAATCCAAAGGTTTCTTTTTTATTATCTATCCCTAAGATATTTATGGTGGAATGTTCTTGAATCAAATTATATTTCATTGTAGATGTTTTGGGAAGATTTCCGTATCGTGATCTGTGGCAGAATTATCGCCAAGTCTTGGAATCTTCCGGGCAGTGGTTCGCGAGAAACTAAAATAAAACATCACAGAAAGGGACCAACTCGAAAGTTATAACTCGTAGCCACCCCGGGCAAACATCTACATGTTTTTTTTTTTTAATTTGCAAGTTTAAAATCTATTTGGCACCTTGGCGATTGTAGTTGGCGTGACAGATCACGATACGGAAATATCTCAGTAAAAAAAAAGTTAATGAAGTAGTAGTTTAGTCACGTATTAAAATTATTTTGTGATCTTTCAAAAGTTCATGATAAGTATGTAAATCTATTTCCTTGATTAAATCATTTGATTCTCTAGTTTTATTTTCTGTTAAAATGAAAAACGTTAAATATCATTACCTAAATGTCTTTTTTATTCGTTGCAATCTTAAATAAGGGTTTACATTGTAAAAAAAGAGGAATGATATATAATAGCCTTTTCAAATGGCCTAATTAGAAAGAAACTGTAAAAAAATTTATTTATTGCCTTATGATGAACATTTTAATATGATTCTAATTTATTGTTCAGCAACTCTTATTGTAAGATTAATGAAGAAATTATAATGTCTTTCCAATTAAGACAAAGGGTAAGATTTCCAGGTTGGTGACAAACAGGTACTGGCAAGAGAGGGAGATATTTCTGCCATGCAACTACAATCGCTAAGGCTGCAAATTGTTTTAAAATGGAGAAATCTTTACTAACAAAAAAAAATCATGTGGTTATCCCATGGGTGACTAATGAGTTACGCCCTTCGAAAAGGTCCTTTTCTGTGATGTTTTTTCTAGTTTCTCATGGGCTGTTGCCTGGAAGTTGCCAAGTTTTGGCGATTATTCTGACGCAGATCATGATACAAAAATCACCCCCGAAGAGAGTAGGGAGAAATTAAAAAATATACCATATATTTTTGTCTTTCCATTTTCTAAAATTTTTGCAATTTAAACTCTTTAACACCTTCATTGAGATAGTTAGCATGAACATGTACCAATATGAAAATATATCTCCAGTAATTTTATGTATGTCTGATAAATATAAATAATGACATTTTTCATTATAGATTAAAACAACCTGCGTCTTGTAGCGCTTCTGGACCTGGAGAGGATCCAATGCCAGATTATATGAACGTCCTCAGCATGTTTTGCAGTATGTTTGGGCTCATGATGAAAGTATGCATTTTTGAAATATTTAGTGACAAAAGAGCTTTAATAAGTGTTTTAAGTTTCAATATAAAATTTCTCTAGGTATATTTGCTAAAATATTGTAGTGTAATTTTAATGCTTGGTGCACATTTTTAAAATTTAGATACGAAAATAGTCCTTACCTTTTTTCGTGACAGAACTTGTCTTTAAAATATATTTGCTTGTTTTGAAAAGTTTCTAATATGCTTTTTTCTGTTCTCCTTCCAATTATATTTTAAAGGAGAACTGTATGTCGTGATTGGCTTCTCTAAAAATTTATTTATTTAAATCAACTTTTTTCATAATCAACTAAATTAAATGCTGACATTTTTTTTAAAGTTTTGTTTTTCTTTTAAAAACCACATACAATAGCATTAATAAAATTTTAAAAACTTTTCTTATGAAACATTTATGAAAAAAATTAATAAAATCTATTGTCTCACACTTATTTAATAAATCATACTAAAATATTTTAGTATGATTTATTAAATAAGTGTGAGACAATTTTAAATTGTGACAATATTTACTTAAAAACTAATCTTGCACCTTTTATAATTGTAATTTTCTGCTATATTAAAATATGACAGACATTTCTGATTACCACAAGTTCTTAATTCGACTCTATTCCTGTGATGAATCTGTAATTAGTATTGATAACCATCATTCTCTGCATAAAGCTTAATTGCAAATTGTTTATGTGTTTTTTTATTAAAAATAGAATTGTTCAGATTACACTAAGTTACATTATTTTGTAATAATTTTTGTTTAATTCCTTTATTTGGTTCATATCAAGAATGTCTCCCTAATAAATCCAATTATATTTTTCACTTAAAAAATATTAATTTATTGTTATAACTCAATGGAAGAAAAAAACAGTGAAGCCAATGCTATATTTTTTCACAAGGTAAAGTTAGCATGTTAAAGTTAATGTTTAACTTGTCACATGTTAAAGTTAATGTTTAACTTGTCACATGTTAAAGTTAATGTTTAACTTAATATTATTGTTGTTCAAGCTGTTTTCAAGGTTAAACTCACTAATCAGAAGAAATTTGATTCCATTGAACTTTAAAAATATGCATATGTGTGAAAATAGTTTTACTTAGACCAGGGGTGTCAAACTCAAAAGCTAACTTGGGCCAAATAAACAATACTTAACTTTAAGTGGGCCGCAAAAAAATCAATGTTCATAGAAACAAATATTTTTATTTTGAATTGTAATAAACATATATGAAGTTAAATTATTGTTTACGTCCTGATACTTGACATCTCTACTCTGCTACTATTTTTTCTATTTCAGGAGAAATTTTATTGGCCGAGACTACTTTCAAAATTGACCCAATGTGAGCGTAATTAATACGGTTTCGGACAGGAGATTTATTTCCATTCATAACAGAAAATAATTGCTCTCACTGATAAGTACTTCCTAACCTGGAAATAATTTCATACTCGAATTTTTCAGTATTTTTAAACCTTGTCATTAAATATTCATGAAATTCAGGCACACCCACTTCAATGAATTTTACCTTCAAATTTTAGTCGCACTGAATATCACTCACTTATATAACTGGGTACTGAGTCTATATTTATTGAGAAAATCGAAGAAAACATTCAAAATTTGTCTTCCAAAGAATTAAAATCTTTAAACCTTTTTTAAAAGAATTAAATCTTTTGACCTGGTTACTGATAAAAATTTAAGATTGCTTATGAGACTTGGTACAAAATTTAGACCAAGAAGAAATTATAATTTGCCTTTTATCATTTCCTCAATTAGTAAAGATTTAGACGGCTTCATTGCAAAGTGTTTTAGGAAATATAATTGGCCCATAGAAGGTTTTTTCGAATGGAAATATAAAATTTTATATAATTTTAAATTGAATTTTTTAAATAACAACACAAAATACCAGGGTTTTTATTTAAATTCTAATATTGTTAAATCTATAGAAGAATTGAAAGGGAGATTTATTATTTGTGTGGTTGATAAAGCTTCAAATAATTTTGGCTTTATGTGCAAAAAATTCTTTAGAAATATTATTGGTTTTGAATATGATAATAATGATACTTTCCTTAAGATTAACAGCTCTAAGAAAGAAATTGAAAATAGAATTTTGGCTTTTTATAAAAAAATTGGAACAAAACCAAATAGTTTTAATTTCCCATACTTATTTCCGACCATTAAATTTCATAAAACACCTGTTAAATTTAGATTTGTTACATGCTGTGCAGGGTGTTATAATTCTGTTTTTGGTAAACGATTTTTTAAATATTTAAACATTATTTTAAACAAAATATTTCTAATGATAAACATTTTATCATTAATAACAACCAAGAAGTTATTAAATATTTAAACAACACACGTGTTAATACAATTCTTACCTGTGATTTTGAAAATCTTTTTACCAGTATTCCTCACAATAATTTAAAAAATATTTGTATTGAAATTTTTGAACATTATTTGATTAATGAAAGTATTGACAGGGAAGACTGGATTAATTTATGCAATGTCAACATTTTTGAAAATTATCTTTTTAACGGTATTAGTTTTTACAGGCAAATTAAAGGTATTTCTATGGGTAATAGTTATTCAAGTGCATTCGCTAATATTTTCCTTCACTTTTATGAGAATAAATTTTTACAGAATAATTTTTTAAAAGGTTTTAGGTTTATTGATGATTTAATCATCTTCGATTGTTGTAATTTTGACTTGATTAATAATATTTATCCTGAAGAACTGAGTTTAATTAAAACTAATTCACAAGACTCTCGTGCTTTTTTTCTAGATCTTGATATAAATATTTCTAATAACAATAATCTCATTGGGGTTTGTGATGAAAGGAAGGATTTCAATTTTAATGTTATTAACCTTACGCATTTTTATTCCAACCTTTACTATAAAATTTTCAAGAATATTGTATTTGGTCAAATAATGAGATTCAAATTCATTTGTAATAACCGTATAGATTTTTTGACGGCTATTGAGGTATTAAAGAAAAGTTTAAAGAAAAATAAATTTCCTTTCAACTTTAATAATTTTGATGTTTTGATTAAAGACATTTTAAACAAATTCTATTAACTTGGCCGATATTGAAGCCCGTCTAAGCAGGCCTAGACGGTGAACAATTTGATTTTCTTCTTGAAATTTTTGGAATTTGTTTTCATTTACAAAATTTATTGGGAATATGTTTTCTTTTTCAAAATTGTTGGGATTTTTTAGATAGATGGCGGCACTTGGATTCTATTGCTCTTTAATTTGTTTTTTTATTAATTTGTTTTTTTACCTAGGTGTCAGCACAATATAAATTTTGAGCTGATTTGGAATTTATAAGGAAATTCTTCTTCACTTTTACTAACTGTAACTGTTTTTATGTGCTTTGGGGGCGGTTTTTTTTTATGTCTTTTAAATGTTTTGTATATCTGTTTCAGTAAAGGTGATTTTATTACAAAGTTTTTCATGAATGTTATTATGGTAGATATTTAATGTGGTAATTATTATTATTATTTATGCTTGAATTTTCATTAGGGGCCTCGGGGCACTGTTAGTTTTGGCTTTGCCACTAACAACAGAAAGGCTCCTGTGTGTTTACAGACAGTGTGTCCCCTGATGAAGTGCTGCTCTGTAAACACACAACTTTATTTAATTTTCTTTGAATTATATTTATATATTTTTTTAAGTAAATTTATATTATTACTTGTTTTTAAGATTTGAATTTGGTTTTAGCTGCCTTGTGCACTGTTCCAATTTGAATTTGAATTAATGTAGTTATGTTTATTTTGGTTACGTCCTGTTTTATTTATTTCAATTAAGATTTGAATTTATGTTTGAATCTTTAAACCTTGTTTCAAATTCTGTTCTAAGATTTGAAATTTTTTTCTGCGTATTTTTGATATGATGCAGTATCATCTAAACTAGATTTGTTCTTGTTGCACGTTGGGGAAAACGTTAAATCTTCATTTTTCAGTTGCCTTTCCCAAAGAAATAGTTTACATTTGAATGCTTTAATTATGTCAAACATGTTCGTAATGATCTGATCCTCTCCTCGTAACAATAAATTTAAATCGGAGAAGTGTTTGGTTGTATCAACCATAAAAGATAAATCTTGCAATCATATTTGATCGGAGAACAAGCTTGTATCTTGATTTATAGTTTGTAAAAACTTACATATTTTTTCTTTCAAATCCCAGAATTGTTTGAGAACCTTAGAGCAAGATAACCAACTTACCTCGCTGTAGTAGGATAAAATTGATTATGTAGGTACTATCTAATTGATAGCATAGTGTGAAACGGACTCCATTTCAGCCAATTAAAATTATCCATATAGTTCATAAGTAAAGTATATTATAATTTTATATGCTGGTTTCGTTTCTAATTCCCATTTCTATTTTATTTTTACTTTGCTTCTGATATATTGAGTGGGCCACAAAAATGCTCATCTTGAGCCGCATGCGGCCCACGGACTGCGAGTTTGACACCCCTGACTTAGACCATTGGTTAATAAAAATAAATATACAAGTAATAATTTAAACATTGTATGGGGATTAGCGAAAAATACTAATTATTTCCCTCTATAATGAATGTTATATATCAGAAAATTTATTTATGATAGAAAAAAAGTGTTTTAATTTTAATATTTTTCCTGTGTACATTTCTTTCAGTTTTCACTAAACATTGTAATTTTATAAAAACTTCATTTAAGTTTTATGTTTATTTATTTATTAATTTTTTTGAAAGTTTTATATAATTTCTTTCTTAAACTTTTCATTGTGTAAATTATATGTTCTGTTATTCCGTTATTTTATTGTGATATACTTCTTCTCGTTTAAATTTTTGTACAGGGTGAAGTCATGAAGAAAAATGATAACTATAAAATTTTCTCTGCAATGTGTAAACATGTAAATTTACAAATTTACGGAATACGTTTTTATCTGTATTGTTCAAACCTTACATGGTGTGAGCAATTAATGTATTGTAGTTAATTATTGATTGAAGAAATCTGCAAAAATAGTTGAATTTTGAGATATTTGGAAGATAAATAATATTTATTTTAAAAATTACAGTGCCATCCCTTCTATCTAAACAACTTTTCTGCATTATGGTGATTAGGTGAAAATTAACATGTTTTTATGTGTACCCTAATAATGATAATTTGAAAGAAGAAAAAAAAATTCCATTCATAGCATAAATTATTTTTATATATAAAAAGTTTGATTTTATGTATATTTTTTTTAACAGCTAAAGTGGTGTGCTTGGATAGCACTTTATTGTTCTAGTATCAGCTTTGCAAATTCTAGAGTAAATGATGATACCAAACAAATCTTAAGCAGTTTTATGTAAGTAGAATTTACAGTTATTTATTGTAGGTAAAATCAAATAACAAATATAGTAGGATAACAATTTTTATTTTATGATCTATATTTCACAGTTAAATATTAAGTTATGGATGATATGATAACACTTCAATATGATTAAATAGGATAATACTTCAAAATATAGGTTAATATGGTTGGTAAAATTGTATTAAAAAATAACTGATATTACCCAGTGACGAAATAGGTCTCAGTTTGGATTTGAAGGCGTGCACAATTATTTGGACGTCATCACTTGTTTCAACTGTGTTCAAGAGTAATAGTAAACAGTGTGCGTGTGTCGTCATTGCATGCGTTGCTATGGCAACCGCTGCTGTTTTTATTTTCACTAGCATGCATTTTTAATGTATTTACATAATAATAATTTAACATATTTTTATATTAATTTTTTATTAACTTATAATTACTGACTTGATGTTGATTTCAATATAAATATGAGTGCTGCAGAAAGAAAAGTATTTTGTGGCTTCTTGAAACCTGTGCAGGATTTGAAAACGAATCTGACGACAAACATCAATTGAGACAGTTTTTGCTACCCGTAATTTGTTCGGCCTGTATAGGGCCTATATTTGCTGAATAATGAATATAAAATATTGGGTTAAATCTATATAGAGCCAATATCAAAAAAAAAAAAAAAATAACAGCCCTTTGAATCCTTATTGAGCCAAGATTCATGAATATTGGTCCAATGAGGGACCAAGTTATTTTGCTGCTAAGTATCTTTGAATCTCTATTTTTAACTTTTTTGGTTTTTTACCAAACTCATCCCGGTGGTATAAATCAATAGATAGAGTTCTATAAAAATTAAATATTTTATAAAAAGACCATGATTTTCAAACAAATGTCACGCAAATGAGGTGGTATCGACGAAAGAGTTGAAACTGGTTACAAGAGTTAATTATGTGTGTTAAGAGATTTTTAATTGAAATTTTGTGTTCACAAAAAGTTTTTCCTTTAATATAAGTCTGCATATAAGTTTTGCTTTTCACAAAATATCTAGTATATACTGAAACTTATTAATTCATTTAATAAGTTCCACATTGAAAATATTTCATCCTAAGGTAGGGCTTATCCCTCAAGATTTATTTGCTTTCTTCCATTGAAACAGTGTCTATATAACAATATTTTTACATGAACTAAGGATTTCTTGCATATTAACTAAAAATTGTGCTTATCATCTGAAATCTTGTGTCATCTAGTAGCAAATTTTCAATAAATCTCTTGATTATATTTCATTAAAATCAAAGAGTGATTTTTTAAAAGTGGCTGATCTGATGTTTAATGACTCATAAGTTTTGCCAATTAAACTAAGGCTTCTATTGTTAGTTTTGATTCTTAAATCTTTCGAGTTTACATTGATAGTTTTATTTTATTTTTGTAATTTAGTCTTGTCTAATTAAAACTTTAAGTTTCTTCCATTTCATTATCTCAGAATAATTTTTATGTCTTTTAAATGTTCTTTTCTCTCAATATATTTTTTTTTCTGGCCTGTTGATATGTTGCTGATATGATCTGTCAGTTCTCTTGTTAAAGATTATTAAATAATTTACTTGAGTCAATACTTAAACAAAACTGTTATTATTTTATAAATTGGTATCACAAATTTGCTGCTTTATTTTTTCTCCTTTTTTTTCAATCTCATTTCTGCAAGTCATAAATATTTTTTTAAAGAGAAAGATTTTTAACATTCAAATAAATGGTTACTGTTATGCTGTTTTATGTTGTCTTACCTACTGAGAAACAAAACCAGTTTTTCCATATAATTAGGTAGGAAAATAGTTTATTGAGAATAAACATTTTCCCAATTTTGCATTTGCTGAAAAAGTGTGACTAAACTTAAAATTATATAATGATGTTACATCTTTTTATTATGTATTTATGTACTTATTAGTTTCTTTACTTTAATAGGTTGTCAATCTCTGCTGTGGTAATGTCTTACTTGCAAAATCCTACTCCTATGAATATACCTGGACTTTCTTGACCTAAGTAACCTATAAAATTTCAACTCAGTTTTCAGAAAGAAAAAAAATTGTAAACATTCTGAATTGTTCAAAATAAGCAATCAGTTTGGAAACAAATATATATAATAAAATTCTTATTTATTGCACATCATTGGATTTTGTTGAATTACTATTGTAAATATTTAATTTTTTAATGTTTATTTAATTGTGTAAGTGGCTTATTTTTCAATTTATTGCATTTTGTTAAAATTTATAAATTAACCTCTAAAGCAGCATTATAAGTCTTTCAAATTGTGGAAGGAGTAAAGAATTATAAAATAACCACTTATTTATTAGTTTAGCATTAATTTCTTGCTTCCCGATAAAAACATAAAGAGTTAAGACAAATTATGTATTTTTTAAAAAATTTATTTATTATTTTTTTTAATGTTGTATAACACTGCTTTTTTTATTAGTTATTATTATTTGTTACCTGGTTAAAGTTTTTGACATCATAGTCTGGTTTTTCACATAAGTGGCTACAACCATCTAAAATTTGCAAAAAAATAAAAATGATAGTTACAATAATATAATTCATGTGGATTTCTTTTGTATTTAAAACAAGAAAGTGGTATATAAGTATATTGAATGGTATATAAATATAAAATAACAATAATCATAATAAACTAGAAATTATAGTTTTGAGCTATATATATTTATGAGAGTTTTTCTTCTTCTCAGGAAATATGAGATAGAATAATTTAAATCAGAAATGTTATGTAATTATTATTTTAATTTTTTATTATTGAAATTGAATTGCTTTTAAAACTTGTGAGTTTTTTAGTTCAATTTTACTGTTGCATAAAATCTAAATTATAACATTATTTAAATAATATTGTATGAAGAAAAAAATTTAAAAAATCAATTTTAATGCTGTAAAATAGTTAAGTACACAAAAGAATATTCTGCTAATAATTTAACTCGTGAACTTAATTTCATATTTTGTATTTTCATATTAGAGAATGAGAGCATAGTTATTAGAATATTGAAACTCTTCTCCAATGTTAGAATGTCTTCTTTAAATCAACTTTATAATTGTACAGCTTTTAACAGATCTGTAGTTCGCATATAGTGGTGTACAATTGAAGTATTGTTTTATAAAATCTAACTTTTTTCCAGGCATTTTCTGTTCCACGTGTTAAACACATAAAAATTGTATTAGAAGACCAGTATTTAATATTTGGTCATTATTACCTGCAATTTGCTATTTTTGGTACAGGGATTTTGAAGTGATAATTTTTTCCATAGATAATACCATCACGTCAAAAACTCTTTTTATAACTACATGGTAAAAAAACTGTTAAAAACTTACTCACCTTGAATACTTTTGTATCTTAATTTTGTTATTGTAATATAAATTATTAAAGTTCAGATTTAATAGCATGCTTAGTATTTTTGAAAAATCTTATTTAATGCCCATTTTACCCTATCTTATTTACCTTGCAAAATTATTGGGCTCTGTCTTGCTACTATCTGCTTTTAAAATTCACTTTAAAAAATATCCAATTCTGATCTATTTTTAAAAGAAAGAAGAAGATTTTTTTATATCATAAAATTAAATCTGAGATTAACATTTTTACCCCATTATTGTTCAATTTTTTTTATATATATGAAAATAGGATGTAACTAAATCAACAAAATATTAATGAGTGAATTATCTTTTCAACTTAACTGAGCTATATATCTACTATTACTGTCAATGAGTTCTATTGCTTATATATATATATATATATATATATATACTACTAAAAAACAGATTACTACTTTGCCCTGAGGTTCTCCATCAATTTGTGGGGCATTAAACTACAATCTACTTTTTTATAGTTCTTTACAAAAAGGGAGTTTGAATTTCAAAATATTCTTTCTAACAAATTTGCTGTTAGTGAGATATTTTAGCTCAATTAAAATAAAATTTATCTGAAAATAATGTTATGAATGCTAAAACATTTGCAAACCACTTAATTATTTTACTTTCATTGTTTGTAAAATTGGGTAAAGGAATATCAATCACCCTGTATAATGTATGATTAATTAAAGTAATATAAATAGTTTATCATTGATAAATTATTTACACTCTATTAAATTAACTTTATTTTAAATGCATTTTTTGGCATAAAAGGATTACTATTGTCAGGCATAATTTTCTTCTGTGTTTTCACCTTTCTGAACTTCAAAAGAACATTTTAAATTGTCAATTTGCAAACTGTTGATTAGTGTATTTATATACAAATATAAATATTGCAATGAAATTTGCCAAAGAATAAGTAATGAAAGAAAATGCTATGTTAAACTCTTACTTTTTTTAATATTTCGACATTTTTTTGTTTTATTTTGTTCTCTTTAATCATGATTTATATATAAAGCTTAAAAGTTTGCTGTGCTGTCAATGCACAAAATTAAATAATTAGATAAAAATTAAATAATGAATAAAAAAAATTAAATAAGTATGTATGTTTTTGTTTTGTTCAAAAAAGTTTTTTTTTTTTTTTATTACATGTTTTTTTTCTCCATGTTTTGAGTTGATAAACATTTTCAGACATTTTGTTATTTTCTCTTTCTTATGTCTGTGTTATAATTATCTCTTAAAGTATAAAAGTGGTTACTTTAAAAGTGAAATTTTTTTTTTCACTTTTAAATTTTCCAAAAGTATAAAACAGGTTGCTTAAAGTGTGAAATTTGGAATTACTTCGAGAGTTTACAACTGGTTACTTGAAAAGTGCAAAAAAATTTCTCTGAACTGCTACAGGGATATAAAACACATTTTAAAAGTGCAAAGTTATCCTTTGCTTAATAACTCTAAAAGAATAAAATTGGTTACTTTCAAAATACAAATTTTTTTTTTCCTGATTTTCTCTAAAAGTGTGTAACTAGTCACTTTAAACCAGCAAAATAGTTGCTCTGAGTTACTCAAAAAGTTAGGAAAATACTGTTTCAAATCTGATACTGTTTCATTTCTGATGATTTTGGTAAAACTTAATTTTATTTGTGACTGAATTTTTACTCTTAATTTTATTTGTGACTGAATTTTTACTTATGTTTTTTTTTTTTTTTTAATTCACAGTGTTGAATCCTTTGTGATCAAATCAATTTATACTACCAAAAGTTTAATTTCAACCTTTACAAATAGATTTAATAAAATTCTTCTTTTTATTTTACCCAAATTTATTTTTTTTCTGTTGAACAGCTTCATATATTTCTTTATCTTTGATAGGTTAACTTATTGCAATTTATATATGTGTGTATTTATGTATATAATATAATACTTTATATATATATATGTATACATATACATATATATATAATATTTTAACCCTGAATAATTGGATATTAAAGTGACTTACCCTAAGTATAATTACAGTTAATTGTATAATTATAATATTTGTATAACAATAATTAAATAACTTTTACCGCCATATACTGCGTATATGGTGGCAATAGTCTGTTCAGAACTAAAAAATATATATAAATTGTTTTCTAATTCTAATACCCAGACTGCAGAGAGTTTTAAAAACAATTTATATTTTTTATACTTATTTTAAATGATCATTGAAGTTTAATTTTTTTACGAAAATCGACTTATTTTGTTAATTTATATTTTTCCACTATACTGGTTCTACCATTAGTCCAAAAATTATTATGTTCCATTTTTTGTTTTTCACACTGTGCATGTCTCAGCAGCAGCATTTTTTAAATTTTTTTTATCGAAGTTCTTATCTATTAAAATCTTTAAAACCACTGCTGATAAAATGTTGGCGCAACTACATGCAATTTCAATTGTTATTTTTGTTTAACTTATCTGTGGTAATAGACAATTTTAAGTTCTTGCATGCGAATAGTGTTCAAAAGAAGTAACTTGTTCATCAAAATATCAAAAGCACTGCTGAATTACATTATTTATCAGCATTACTATGATTTATTTATTTACTTTTTTTTGTAACTGCAATATTTAAAATAATTTCTCTTTCTTCTAAAATTTTGTTCCCATTCAAATAATTCATTTAGATTATAAAACATTAAAAAAAATTTCTTAAGAAATATCTTTGTCTAAGTTGAGGTTATAGTTGATTGTGTTTCACAACTATTCTTAGATAAATGTAACACTGATGACAAAGCATGACAAATATTTTTTTAAGAAAAATAAAAACTTAAAGAATTGTCATTAAATTGAAAAAATTTCTAATTTGTTTATTTGCGTTTATAATTTTTAGGAAACATGTCCACCAGAAAAAGACTATTTCGTTATATTTCGCCAAAACAGTATCATTGCGATTGCACTTCGAGGAATTATTAGAAATTATAATTTTGCACTGGTTTTTGTGTGAATATGAATAAAACATTGTTATGTATTCATATTCAGTTGAAAGATATTAAAACCAAATTAAAGATATTTAGGATAGGATGCATGTCTACAGAATATATTTAGAGATAAATATGATGTGTCATTTCAAAAGTGTTGAATCTTCTATTAAAAATATCAAAAGAACAATAAAGTGCAATAGAAAACATATTCCAAAGGTGTAAAAGGGTTATGGGTGGTCAAACAATTTATAAAAAAATTATTCTCGTATGTCAAAAAATATCTATTTCACATTGGCACCTATTTTTGAACACAACTCTCATTGAACGTTAACTGTGTCGTTAATTTTAGTATTAAATATTTATCTTTTAAGAAATATTGATATCAATTATTGAATGCTAATAATCCATTTTGTGTAAAATTGAATTGAAACTGATTTGATTAGCTTTTTATTGGGCTCTCAGCTAGAATTGAATGTTTAAAAAAATGGACAAATCTGGAATTGCGTGCTTAAGAAAATGGATAATTTAATGCTATTTTGCATTTATAGGACCCGTGGCAACCCTGTAAAGCCTTACTGATTACCTTTTGCCCAATTTGGATTTTACCAAATCCTTCTGACATAAGGAATGAATTAAAATGTGCTTATCAAGGCTTGAAATTACGTTTAAGCTAGGCAGGCTGCATCTTCATCTTAGAGCCCCGAGGACTGCAGGCTCCACCAAAATTAAAATATCATATTTTAGAGAAAAAAAAGAGCTTTACTATATATATATTATTTTATGTTTTTTTTTTTTTTTTTTGGCATTGCTCGGTTCTGGTCAAAATTTGAAAAGGATTCGTCCCCTATTTCTTGTAAATGGTTTATGTAATTGTAGTCCCTTTCATAGTCTTTTTGGTGTCAAATTTCTAGGACCATCTTCGTTTACAAAGGGAAGCGTTTACTAAATTCAAGGGGTTTTATGTTGGTATCACCATGCTTCCAATATATATATATACGCCTAGGGTATCACATTTTAACCAATTATAGATCAGACTTCATTTCACGATCTACTTTAATTTAGAACAAGAATTTTTTTTTTTCCATCTCCCTTTCAGTTACTATTTTCTGCAAACTGTTCAGAAATATTCAGCAATTTCTGCGGTTGCCCCAATTCTTATAAAACAGGGTAATTGAAAATGAATATAGCGATTACAAACGGTTATAACTATTTTATGAAAAAGAATTTATCGATAAATTTATACAGAATGTAGAAGGAACTTCAAAGTTTTGTATACATGCGTCACAGATTTTCTATGTGACTTCCTTTGGCCACACGGACAACATCTAGGCGGTAGTCCATTTTACGCCATACTTTCTGAAGCATTTGTGCAGTCACCGACGCAGGCGCATTACAATAGCGTTCCTTGAGTTCTTCAATTATCCAAATATCGTTCTTTCTTTAAACATCCTATGCCATCTGGGTATGTCTTTCCCATTTGGAGGCTCTTGATTGTAACGCTGACGAAGTCTTTTCTGCGCTGTGATAACAGATTATTACCAATTGATGGACGGGACTAGGTGCTGGGAATATTGTCTTTTCACCAATAGCTAGAAAAGTGTAAGATGTATCGAGTTTAATCACCACCTCATTTCTGAGCATTTTCTTTTATGTGATTTGTGTTGTCCTTTAACTTGCATTACTGGCGAATCTTGAATTAAACATACAAACCACAAAATATGCACGTTACCGTTAAAATGTATAGCTCAGTTATTTCCTAGAATAAGAAGGTTTATTATGAAATAACTAGACAAGTCAGTTGAAGTATATAATATATGAAAAATGTCATACTTTAAATAATTATTCTATGATATAACTAATGAAAGATCGTTGAAGCGATAAATAAATGATTTCAAAGCTATTTTATAAATTAATCATAAATAGCTAAAATATCTCGAAAAATGCATTTTATACCTATTGTATATGATTAATTGATAAATAATAAAGTAGATAATCTAATTTATTATTGCTCATATCAATAACTACATCTAAAAAGCAACGGAATGACAACTACACAACTGGCCATTAAAATTGCTACACCACGAACGTAAAATTTGCAGAACGGATAAAGGATGTTGTGGTATGCAAATTATTAACTTATCAGCGCATTCATGCAAAGTAGGCGAAGGCAGCGACTACTTTGTAAACAAGGAGAGATTTGACTGTTTCTCATTATGGCAAGACTAATTCCGATACTGATAAATGCAAAATTTTCGCTCAATAATGATCCTATTGATGCAAATGCAGATGACATTATCCTTAATGCTGGCAATAATTTCTTGACAAATGACTATCAGTTAACCTCAGATATTGCTAATATGGAAGAGATCACCAGTTTCAACACTAAAATTCAGAATATAATAAAGCTCCCGGTGCTGATAATATAAATAACCTCATGGTTAAAAACCTCCCTCCCAACATCATTGAGCAGCTGTTAAAAATCATCAATGCTTGCCTCAAACTGAAATATTTTTCCCAAATGGAAACACGCTCAGGTTGTGCTCTTCCCCAAGCAGGAGAAAAATCTGCTAAATCCTGAAAGTTAGAGACCCATTAGTTTGCTGACTGCATTTTCAAATATTTTTGAGAAGATAATCCTCTACAGACTAAAGCTCCATCTCAATTTTATCCCGGATGAACAATTCGATTTTCGAGAACGCCTATCCACCGCTAAAACAACTAGTGAGAATATTAACCAAGGATTCTTCAAAAAAATAAACAGTGCTCCTGATGTTGGATGTGACCAAAGCCTTTGACCGCGTCTGGCATCAGGACCTCATATACAAGCTCATAAATTTCAATATCCCCAAAGATCTAGTACTACTAATTAATAATTATCTGACAAACAGAACTTTTCATATAAAGATTAATACAGCCGTTTCTACCATTAGAGCGGGAGTTTCGCAAGGATCAATCCTCGGTCCTGTGCTCTACCTAATTTATTCAGCGGATAATATTATTAGCACCCAAATTTATAATGTTATTAGCAAAGCGCAAGGAGCCTATCGAGTCCTGAAGCCGATATTAAACTATAAAAAAAAAAACGAACCCTATACCTCCAATGCATTCGACCGATCCTCAGCTATGCAGTCCCTGCATGGAGCACAACTACTACTACTCAAAAGTAGAAACTAGAGTACTCAAAATAAATTTCTCAGATACATCACTGGGGCCCCCAGATTCATGGGAATGAAAGATCTAAGAAAAGATTTAAAAATCAACGAAATAGATGAACACATAGCTGAACTATGTGCAAATTTCTTCTGAGATGCACTCTCCAATGATACATGCAACTACTTTAAAAACTTTGATTTTGAGTTCATCAAAGACAATATAAAATATAGCCCGGCAAACGCCTTTTTCCTTTCCGGTGTGGTACTGTCCCGTAAATTTTGTAAATACTTGTATATATTTTTGCGCATTTATTATCATGTATTTTTCCTATTTCTCTGAATCTATATGGCTACTGGGCACCTGCGAAGTTCGGGGGGAGGCGAGGCAATCGGCCACAAAACCCTCTTCTCTCTCTTAAATTTATTTGTTTAATCTCGCTACTTTATTTTAATTTTCTCTCAGTAAATGTTACTGAACCTCAACTTTCACCATTCTATTGCGCCTCGGCGATTTATTACACATTTCCACTCAGATGAATTAGTTAGAGCCCCTCGCGGGGCTGATGGTAAGATAACTACCACATATGAGTATATCAGTAAGTTTCTCATTCGCGATCGCAACACTCGAATACGCCATCTGGGGAGAGACCGGTTTCATGCCTTTAGCCTTTCTCCCTTCCCTCTCCTCCTCTTTTCAGTTATATAGGAATGTACTACGATATTTCCCTTTTCTTAATATTCTTCCTTTTTACTTAATAAAAAAATTTTCTAAAATTTCCGTGATACTTTTCTTTAGAGCTATGTTTAATGTAGTTTTCAGTTCTATATATTTTTTCAAGTTAAAAGATTTTAATCTATATGAAAATCAAGAGAGAAACTAACGTACTTCCTTCCTCTCTGACTTTCCACACGCTAATGGGGAAAGCATGTGAAGTGTTGCCATGGGAAAAGAGTTCTGCTCTACGCCACCTGCAGCCCATTTCGATCGCCAATACAGGAATTAAATTTATGCGTTCCTACTGGGATTGCGATTTATCATACCGAAGTATTGCTGCTCGCGTTGGTCGAGATCCCATGACTGTTAACAGAAGATGGAATCGTTGGGTTCATGACGGTCATATGGAACGCCGTGCAGGATCTCAGCGACCCCCATCACTAACAGCCGAGAAGACAGACATGTTAACCGCGTAGCCTTAAGGAATCGTACAGCTACATCACGAACTCTGAGTCAACAAATGGGGTCATTTGCAAGACAACAAGTGTCTGCACGATCAGTTCGACGACGTTTGCAGTAGCAAGGACTGGATCAAAGGTAACCGAAGCCATGATCGCCGCGGCGATCATGGCTTCGGTTACCTTTGACGCTGCATCACAGGCAGGAGCACGAATCCAGGTTCTGTATACAGCATCATGATGGCCGCATCCGTGTTTGGTGAAATCGTGGGGAACGCTCGATCGATTGTTCGCATTGCTGGCACTTTGAACAGCAGCCGTTACATTTCTGATGTGTTAGGGTCAGTTTCTCTGCCTTATTTTCGAGGCCTCCATAACGCTACGTTACAGCAGGACAATGCACGATCGCATGTTGCCCACACTGTCCTGACCTTCCTTGACACAGAAAATGTTCGCTTGTTCGCATGCTATCCAATTTCTGTTCGACTCGATGCACAGGAAAATAATTGCTGTTTTTGCTGCCAGGGGAGGCTGCTCTAAGTACTGATTCCCCAGGATCTATACATCCAAATATCCTGAAAATTTAATCATTTGCTCTTCCAATTATAATGCATGTGTCCAATAAATATCATTCTGTTATTTGCATTCCTTCTTGGTGTAGCAATTTCAATGGCCAGTAGTGTATATGTGTTTCAAAACTGATTAAAAGCGTTTTGAACTTGATCAAAGAACTTTCGAGTGCCGTATTTCATACTTTACCGACTCGTTAATCTATAGAATACATAGTTATATTATAGCAGGTCAATGATTTGAAGAATCTTCGTGCTATGTAGCTGAAATCTGCGATGGTACTTAGGGTGGTAGGTATTTATTCAATAAAAATTTGTCTTGAGTGTAATAAAGATTGCATTTATGCAAAATGATTAATGAAAATATGACAACAAATTTTAATACGAACAATCAAACAGATTACATATTTGATTTCGAAAACCGAATCAAAACACGATCCATTTATGCTCAATTAGATATGCAACTGCGATCTGCTAGATAAGAAACTGAGTTTGCTTCTTTAGTTTTTTCTTCCATTGTTATCACATGTCCGGATTTAAACTTAGTAGGGCCCTAAGCGATTGAAAATATAGGGGTCCTTCTGTGCTCGTCCCGCAGTGGACTGATCGTTAAGACAAGGCTCCCAGCAGATCACCGAAGTCAAGCATCACTGGCTGCTGTCAGTGTGCGGGTGGGTGACCACTTGGATTAGTCTGCGTAGGGACCGAGGGTGTGCGGTATTGGTCCTCGTTAAACTGTTCCACCGTAAAGTGCTCGACTTCGCATGCAGGTCATCGGGCTACCGAAGCGGGGGTACCATCTCCTCTGCAGAGGATCAAAATCGTGATGGCATATCTTTGGATCATCCTCAGGGATGTTTCCCAGACCGTCACCATTAGCCCATTGTGCAGTTCTAGTGCAACGTAAATTAACTGCAACAGCAGCAACCTTCTGTGTTCAACTCCAATTTCAATTTATCAAGAGCAAGCTGTCATTATTCTTTTAATGTTAATTATTAACTATAATTTGATAGTATAAATGATTTGATAATACTACTTACCTCTTCTCCACAGCTCTCTTTATGTATATAATCAAACAACTAGTTTACATAACAAATTAACAGAGATCAGAGCACAACGAATTCAATTAACATCTTCTCTCTGTGTCTGAAAGTTATCGTCCTTCTACCTTACGTTCGTAAGTGTGGAAAAAGGTTCGATTCCCAACATGACCTTGAATTAAACTTTATGACGAACTTCTATAATTTGTGCTAATTTCTCTTTGATTTAATAAGGACGTTCAAGTACACAAGCTTGGTGATCTATGTTTGCAATGAACATACAAATCAACCTACTTCTGAGGCACTTAACACCCTCTTGCTACTCTCTACTATAGCACGTTATATTTAACTCTTGGTGATGTGTACCAAGCTTCAAATGTTACATCCTTTTATCTATTGATCCCGCCGTGGACTGAACGTACCCTTATGAAAATTTAAGGTATATTTAATGTTAGTTTGAGTTATTTTTGAGGTATTAAGGTTGTTTTGAGGTATATTTGTGGTATATTTAAGGTTGCAGAGAAAACAGCAATAAAAATTATACCTCGTAAAGGTTGTAATTAAGGTGTACGAGGTTGATTTATATATACTTCAGCTTGTTTTGAGGTTGTTTAAAATTCACTTCAAATCAACCAGACTGATAAGGAGATTTTTAAGGTATACCAGGTTTATTTTCTTACACTTGTAACAAAAGAGGTATTTTTGAGGTATAAAAATTTTTACCTTATTTCAACTAACGATAAAAAGGTATTTATTGAGGTATATGAAGTCATTTTATTTATACCTAAGCTTATTTTGAGGTTGTTTTAAATTCACTTCAAATCATCCAGACTGATAAGATGATTTTTAAGGTATACGAGGTTGTTTCTCTTACACTTGTAACAAAAGAGGTATTTATGAGGTATAAGAAAATCAACCTTATTTCAACTAACGAGAGTGAGGTAATTACGAAGTATAAAAAATATACCTTTTTTCTACTAACGATATAAAGGTATTTATGAGGTATAAAAAAATACACCTTATTTCAACTAAAGAGAGTGAGGTATTTATTGAGGTGTTGAAGTCATTTTATTTATACCTAAGCTTGTTTTAAGGTTGCTTAAAGTACACTTCATATTAACTAACTCACTTCCCAGAGTTCCATGCGAGCCGGCAAATGGCGTGTGTGTTGACAATCGAAAGTCTATTCGAAATTCGGTAAGTGTGCTTGACATTTATTAATTTAGTTTTATCACTTTTAATCAAATATGCTTCAATTTTGAAACTTAAATTTTATTATTTTTGTTTTAACGACGCGTCCTGATCTTAAATAATTTAAGTTGGAGGATATTCTTAGAGGCTATCGTTGTAGGCTTAGCAATAAGAGAGAATAACCGAAATGTTTCTCGTCACTGTTTTGGGTAACATTACTGGTAAATCGTTACAGCAGGTTATGCTCAGTATATTACATTGTTTGTAGTTCAGTCAAATAGAACTATTCTTTTTATTTTGCTTAAATGTATATGTTTTAACGTAGCAGTATGCACGCTGATTAATTGAGAAAAATGTTCACAATTTCTCTTATAAATAAATCATTGAAAATTGAAAGATTTTTAAAATAGCAATTTTGCTTTGAAATTCTACTATAGCTGTATGCTTATCGTTTGGATATTTGTCGCAAAGTTTATATTATTGTTTATATATATATATATATATATATATATATATATATATATATATATATATATATATATATATATATATATATATATATATATATATATATATATCCACAGTTCCCTGATATTACTGAGATGGCCTAGGCTGTAAATAGCACATGCGCGGCGGCGCAGAAGAAGAGACAAGCAAGCTACTGCTCAGCCTTCCCCTAGGATATAGTTCTGAATTTATACCTAAAAGAAAAAGTAATCTCACCTAATAAACTACAGAATTTATGTAATTGTTGATAACAATAGTTTTCTAGATATTTGATAATTGAAAACTAGTAACTGTACTAGCTCACTTCTTCATGTTTGATCACAAAACTGCTATTTTCACTACATGTTATTTTCTCGTATTTTCTCGTATCTCCACGTTAATTATTTGCTAAGCAGATTGTCATTACTTATTAGAATATTGGGCAGAATGGAATTAAATCCGATTTCAAGTTTATATGACAATTTGTTTCAAGGTTATGAGCTTTTTCATGCAGATGGTTCACTACTTCAAAAATGTGCGAATTTCGGAAATCTTAAATATTTTAGAAATAAGTCAGTATAGTATGCAATTCTAATCCTGAATTGAATAAAATCAATTGCAAATAAAAACATTTATTGTTGAAAGTAATATGCATTATTTTGAGTTTCATCCTATGGGATGTGTATTTATATTTAAACAAGTGTTTGTAACAACTAACTATTAGTTTTATTCTGCTCGGTATTATAAGTTATATAGGAGATATTATACTCAACTTATTTTAAAAGTATTATTTCAAATCATTCTCTCTTAGACATTTTCCTCATATAAAATTACTCACAACTTTAAAATAAATGCTCCTTATCAGCTTGTAATTTGTTCTATTCGATTGAGTGTAAAAAAAGAATAAAAATTGGTACATAACTTTAAAATTTTAATTTATTAAACGATTGTAGATTCTTGATTACATTGATTAAAAATTATTAAAATAACTATTTTTTAAGAAACTCTGATGTGATTGACAATAACATAAGTCCTTTTCAGAATCAGCGTCAAAAATTTTAAAAAAAAGCTGCTAGTTTCATGAAGTCTGACAAAAAGTTGAAAAATATAGACTAGGTTTATTGAGTTTAAAGATTTTTAAAAAAGAAAGGGAAGGAAATCTAATTATTAAACTTACAAGTACCATAATGTTACAGATGTATAGAAAAATAAAAAGTGTTAAAATTGCATAATAAGATTGGAATTATACAGGGTGTTTATAAAGTCCCGGACCCATTTTGATGTTTAATAACTCATAAAATAATAAAGATAGATTAAAATTAATAACATTAATGGTTAGATAGACTCAAAAAGTTTCATGACCCTTGTCAATGAACTTCCACGTGGTGCCCCCTTCGTCGCACGGAGAATATCAAGTCGATAGTCAATTTCACGAGAGGTAGCTTTCTTTTTTACAGAAAAGACAATCTCATCAGTCGTATACTTAGACATGTTGGAAAACTTCGTATTTCCACAACTAGAAGAGCTTCAGCCACATGTCTTTTTGCAACAAGATGGTGCACCACCTCATTGGGGTATCATCGTTCGTAGTTCTTTGAATGACCATTTTACAGGAAGATGGATTGGGCGAGGAGGTCCAATTCCTTGGCCACCCAGATCACCTGATATAACGCCGCTGGACTTTTTTCTTTGGGGATTTATAAAGGACAATGTTTACAGGAGGATCGTGTCGAGCATTGATGGCCTAAAAGCCAGAATTACAACCGCAATAGCCTCTGATGTGGATGCCGACATGCTTGCCGCTACGTGGCGTGAAATTGATTATCGACTTGATATTCTCCGTGCGACAAAGGGGGCACACGAGGAAGTTCATTGACAAGGTTCATGAAAGGTTTTGAGTCTATCTAACCATTTATGTTATTAATTTTAATCTATCTTTATTATTTTCTGAGTCATTAAACATCAAAATGGGTCCGAGACTTTATAAACACCCTGTATATTTGAATTTCTGTAAATGTTGTTAATGGTAATACTGTCTTCAGTGTATTTTATTTTGTGGCTGTGATACATGTCATGCTTTTTAGCTACGAGGATTGAATAGAAATGGCGGAAGATATTTATCTGAAAAAGAAAATTAATTTCATCCAGTTAATTTAAATGATAAAAAAAAATACTTTCTAATATTTTAAGACCTGCCACTATTATTGTAAATATGACTTTCTTACTAATTTATATTTTTTTTCCTTTTAGGTTCCAATAATTACAAGTTTCAACATGTAGACGGAAACAGTATTTAAAATAATTTTGTTGGTTTGTAAAAGAAGTGAAATTTTAGTTTTAAATAAAAGTACTTTGAATTTCAGCTGACTAATTATTTAAATTTGTAGTTTTATAGTTTTAAAAATTCAAGCACCTTAGACAACTATCTTCTAAAAATACGAGTATGAGTTCCCATAAATAATTTTTACTAACTGTAGAATTTGGATAAGTGTTATTTTAAGATGATTTAAATCAATCTATTAAAATTATAGAAGAATTATGCATTTGAAACTTTCTTTTATAGCTTAACAAAAGAAGCAATTACTGCCGAAGGTTTAATATTAAAAATTTCAGGTTGATAAATGATCTCTACTAGTGAAAAAAATTTAATGTACGTTATTCTTCATATAATATATATAATATCTTTATATATATATTATATTTTTTATATAGTGAGTCTAAAAATTAATAAACTAGGTGGTCCGTATAACACCTCACCATCGTAAGTGCTAAAAAAAACATCTTTGGTTGATAAATTAATACTTCTAAAAATATATACTTGAGGTTACGAAATAATAACTTAAGGTAGAACATGGAACACATGGCGCTAATTAAAAATAACCTTTCCAATTGTTGAAAATACACTTCAGGTTGATTTATAACAACCAGAAGTATAAAATGGCCCACCTTAGGTTGAAAAATATATACCTCTACAAGCTTAAAATTATATACCTGAGGTTGAAGAATAATTACCTGAGGTAGAACAAAATACATTTGAGGTTGATTTATAACAACCAGAAGTGTAAAACGACACACCACAGGTTGATAAATATATACCTCTACAAGCATAAAATTATATACCTGAGGTTGAAAAACAATTACCTGATGTCGAACAAAATACACCTGAGGTAGATTTATAATAAGCTGAAGTGTAAAATGACACACCATAGGTTGAAAAATATCTACCTCTACAAGCATAAAATTAGATACCTGAGGTTGAAAAATAATTACCTGAAGTCGAACAAAATACACCTGAGGTTGATTTATAATAAGTGTAAAATGATACACCTTAGGTTGTTGAATAAATACTTCCACAAAAAAAATGTAAAAAAATGTGTGTAAAAAAAGTGTAAAAAAATATACTTCAGGCTGAAACATATATACCTCTGGAGGTATATTTAAGGTATATTTGAGGTTGATTTTGAGGTATTCATTTGCACCCTTTTCAACCTTTACGACGTATTTAAACAACAACCTCCTTTATACCTTTAAAATATACCTCGTTTATACCTCATTTATACCTCGATTTTTTCATAAGGGTAAAGAGACTGTTCCCAGTTGATCACCGAAGTCATGCATGACTAGCTGCTGTCAATAAACGGGTAGGAGACCACTTTGATTATCCTGCGTAGGAACCCACGGTAAGCGGTATAGGCTATCATTAAAATGTTCTACGGTAAAGTGCTCGCGCTGGTCGTCGGCTACCAAAGCGGGGAAGCAATCGTCTCAGCTGAGGATCAAAATTGTGATGGCATGTCTTCGGATAATCCTCAAAGATGTTTCGTAGGTCATCGCCAATAACCCATTGAACAGCTCTAGTGCGACGCAATTTAAGTACGTACCTTTTATCTACTTTATTTTATTGAACAGCCGATCCAATTTTGTGTTTACGTCACTGATGTTCAACTCTGTAGCCTCGTAATTTTTAACCCAAAACAGAAGACAAGGGAACTTCTGGATCAGGTATTGGGAGAAATTTGCTTCCGCGGAGGACTTTTTAATGAAACTAACATGTATTTGCTTTGAATGGGGAGGAAAACCACGAAAACTTCCCACGGATAGCCCGACGGCAAGGAAACTCTAACCCATGATCCGTCTATCACATAGGATATTTTACTTCAACACTGTGGTTTGCGCGAATTCGTATCGAATAGCCATCGCTGGGATTCGAACCCGGTTAACCTCATTGGTAGGTGACACTCTATCCCCTAAGCAACCACGGCTCCCTTTCTCTATTGAAGTGTTTCAGACATTTTTGGGATTCGGACCTGCTATCTATTCTCTCTGATCAAAGTCAGTTCAAAATCAAAGTTTTTAAAGTGGTTGCATGTATCATAGGTTGTTGTTGTTGTAGTTCATTTACGTCGTACTAGAGCTGCACAATGGGCTATTGGCGACGGTCTGGGAAACATCCCTGAGGATGATCCGAAGACATGCCATCACGATTTTGATCCTCTGCAGAGGGGGCGGCACCCCCGCTTCAGTAGCCCGACGACCTGCACGCGTAGTCGAGCACTTTACGGTAGAACAGTTTAACGAGGACCAATACCGCACACCCTCGGTCCCTACGCAGACTAATCCAAGTGGTCACCCACCTGCACACTGACCGCAGCCAGTGATGCTTGACTTCGGTGATCTGCTGGGAACCGTGTCTTAACGATCAGTCCACTGCTGGACCTACTTTTCATGCAACAAAGGATAGAAGTGAATATCACATTTCCTCCTCTCACCACATCTTACCTTCTTGTAACTGTACTACTAACGGTAAAAATAGTGACGCAGAGATTACGGTGCTAATGAATAGTAATGCGCATGTCTAAGCAAATGGTTTAATAATTAGCTGTCTCCTCTTCTCAATCCTTTTGTTCACGTACGTGCCCAGCAGTTTGACAGGCCTCGAAATGTTCAGTCCAACATTCCAGACTAGAGTGAGTCATTCGCTGAGCAGCAATCCTGAATCTCCAGCATCCACAAGCAATGAAGATCCCAAGGATAGCGCTTCAGACAGCGATTTCAGCACGAAATCTTACTTGAGCGAGTTATTTGAAAGCGACTTGAAAGAAGAGAGATTTCGAATTGACCGGAAAAAGCTGGAAGACATGCTGCAGGCACAGCAAAGTAAGTGAACTATAAGTTCAATTGGCTAATTATCAGTTTGTGCGAAATATTTTTGTATTTTTCTTCATATTAAGGTGTTTAAATCTCGTATAATCTCAATTGAAATATTTTGCATGAATCTTGTAATTTTATTTGCAAAAATGTTCCTAATTGTTCAACAGCAGAAAAACTGATAATTGCTGTATACCTTAAGAGTCTGTGTGTCTTCTCAGATCGTTTGTTGATAAATCAGGCATCCAAAATCTTATATATAATCATAATTTTGTAAGAAATATTTTAGACTAGGACATCAATATTTTATGGTGTTTTAATAGATTTAGTTAACTAAATTTTTTGATTAAACGGAATATAAGCTTTTCAATTATCCATATACATTAGTTTCTTAAATAATTGAGTTTCCTTTTTTTAATAAATGATTATCGATATGCAAAAACTAAAGTTTTTTCCTTTTAAATGAATCTTTATTTATACCAAATGGTATACCTTTATACCCCAATCCCTGAGGTTATGGGATACCCAATTAAATTATGTTAAAACGAATGTACCTTTTTTGTATGAACTTGAATATGGTTTTATAAATTGGAATTAATTGAGTTAAGTTTGGATTAATATTTTAACTGTTTTAAAAACTTATGATATAACTTACGTTTTCTGCTAAACCTTAACTTACAGTGAGAAACTTTTTGCAAATTAAAAGCTTTGGCAAAACACCTTAAGAATATTAAACAGTTGTCAAAATTTCTGTCTTTTCTTATATATTTAAAATTTATGTTAATGTGTGTAACAAATCTTCATAATTAAACAATAGATGAAAGTAGCAAGTGGTATTCTTAAAAAAGCGCACAATTTTAAGCTTTAAATTACGTTAGTGTTGCATGTATGCATAGGACTTAATTTTTATTTTCTGTCTGCTTGTTTGTTACAACTGTGTAAAAAGGAAAATTGTTATTCACTAATTGCAATGGGCTTAAACTGTTTCAAATGGTTTGTCTCTTGGAATTTTCCATTACGTTTTTCAAACTTTTAATTATATTTTATCTAGTTTATTTGTCATTGCTTAATACAAGAGAACAACTGTTTCCTTTAAATGAAAAAAAAACTGAGCCCTAAGCGTTGCTATTGCTTGATTTTATTCATTCTAAGAAATTTAGCGATGCAAGTTTGCATTAATTTCTATTAACGTACCAGCTATGTTACATCAGTAAATTAAGTAGCATCCACAAATTTGTCAAATCTACTTATTTGGGTTGACACATTCTTCTAATGTTTTGTCATTATTGAATGGCTAACAGTTTTCATGAACAGAACTTAAGAATCAATTTTAAATATTCTGAAAAATTTGTCTAATTTAAAATTAAATGTCTTTAATGTCATGACCTGAAGATTACTTAAATGGAAATTTATGTATTACTTTTTAAATTGCTTTGTGATCCTTGACTTACTATTTTAACTTGAATAAAGTCTGTAAATTAGTATACTCAATTATGTAAAACAGACATTCAATTGCTTTTTGAATATCAAAATTTAAAACCTTCATGGGCTTTCTTGAAATATTCTGAATATAACTTAAAATTAACCAGCTTAAATTAAAAAACCTTCTTAAATCTGCATATAGCATAAGTAATACATGGGTATGATTTATATCGAAAATTACTAACAGTTCAACTTTCAGTATTAACACTAGATTGCCCAAGGAAATCATTTTGACTGCTTTTCAATTTCAAATTAGAAAAACAATGATGTAATAATGACACAATTTATTAGAATTTTATAACTTTTTGTAAAACAAATTTTTTATTAATATTTGCTAATAACTTGTTATATAACTGTAAATGATTTAAAAAAATATTAAAAATTCATTTTAAAGAAATTTCTTTACACATTATTTACGCATTCACTATCCAGTCATTTTGATTGCTTTTGGGCAATATAGGTATATACTAAGTTTCTGTCTTTCTAGTGTTAATTATTTATCAGTATATCAGTTTAATATGAATTTAACGAACTGCAAGGATTTAATTCAGTTTTATTGGGCTTTATGAGGTAGAATAGATGAATGAAGTAAGATTTAATGCATTGTTATAATACAAAAATAGTATTTTAAAACGTTTTAAGCTCAAATTAAGAATTTTCTACAATTTCTGGGGTATAGCTTTAGTTTACTTTTTGAAGGGTACTTTAATCAGAACTCAAAGTAAAAATCTGCTCTAATACTATCTTGTGATTGAGTAGCAATCTTGATCAAATTTAAAGTTTAATGTGCATCATCAGTTATCTGATAAGTTATATATTACGTTATATTTTAGTATACCTAAGTTTAATTTTTAAAGGTTCTCAAATGTACTTTTAAATTTCTCCTTTAAACTTACAAAAGATTCATGTCAAAGATAGACGTATCAGGAATTTTTTGTTTGCACTAAAATTTCCGTAAAGTGCTTTTGATTAGATCAAAATTGCTAGTATAAAGCAAAGGTTACTTTTAGCGTAGTATAGGAGCACTAGACTATTATATTATACTATTTTTTAAAAATTACTCCATAACATGCGAATTTCATTAACGTTTCATAAAACAATTTCAACATCGATAATATTGCAGTTTGAAACTTCTTACTTTTCTGTTCTATATTTTTAATGCAGTTGAGTGTGTTAGATCAGCTGTTCCTAAATGGTTCCGCAGAACCCCATGTTTTCATGGAAGAGTGCAGTTTTGTTACTGAATTATTTATGTGCAAGAGTTTTTATTATATCTGATTACTTTTATTAAAATCTGATTACATTTAGATCCTACTTATAATTCCTAATTAGTTTAGTCTTACGGTTGCCTACATGAAGTTATTTCAAGTGAACTGCCAAATGAAATAGAAGTGTCATATTTTGAAGGAAAATGTATTTCTGAAAACAATATATTGAACAAATTACAAAAAATAAGCATTTATAAAATTATCCATTACTATTTCCTATCGTGCTTTTTAAATCAGAATAACTGAATAAAGAAATGTTTCCACAATAACAATTTTCAACGTTCATAGCAGTTTTATGTTTATTTCGAAGTAAACTATAATTAGACTATATTTTATCATTTTAAAGTTGTGTATATACACCAGAAACAAATTCATAACTAGATACAGCAAAATGACTGCAAATTTAATTGCCGAACATAAAACTTAATTCAAGAGTATCAATAACACAATGAAAAATCTTAGTTACTCTAATTTAATATTTCAGATGGTCTTTCATAGGTTATAACGTTTACAATAACCTTAAACTTCATTAAGTTGAGGTTCCGCAGAGAGAAGGTTGCTTATTTTGGGTTCCGAAGCAGAAAAAACTGGGAACCGCTGCACTAAAATTGTAAAAAAAATTTTCTTAACATTATTTAAAACTTAAACTATAGATATGCACATGTCGAGGCCTAACCAACTTACAGGTACAATTTGGGGTAACAATTGCACAAAACATCGAAATTTTTACATTTATTGAAGCAAGTTTCGCAAAATGCGACTTTTTCTTCGAAAAAAGCATACTGAAATCAATTTTTCTTAAAGTACCCAAATACCTTCTGGAACGAAATCTTTTATTCGGATATAAGTTTGTGTTATGCACTAAAACATTGTCGTATGATTACAAAAATGTGAATTTTGTTTTGATAATATGGTAGGGAAAACTGATTGAAAATCCACCCTTCAAAATTGGCTAGCTTTTTTTCATTATAAAACTCAGGGAATAGAATAACTCACGCAATCGACATTCATATAGTATATCGATATTTTGCAGCAAACATGAAAACTTATTTGGTAAAGTCCAAAGTTGCGATTTCTATGAAATAAAATAGTTTAATAAACTAGTCCGTTGTCTATTCCTTTGACATATGTATAGAAAACATTCATGCGAAATTTCAAGTAATTCGGACTAAAATTTTGATTTTATGAAAGAAGGAAAATAACGGAAAAAGCTTTGAGATAAAGGCACTTTTATCAAGGTAAAAATTAGTTTTTTTTTTAAAATCATAACTTTTCAATTTAACGTAGACATACCTCAAACTGTTTTAGCGAAGTTTTATTTTATTTAAAAAAATAGGGAAATATTTTAGTCAGTCGACTTGAAGTAGTGGGGTATATTTTGATAACGGGCAAATTATTTTTTGATATACAACAGGTTAAAAAAACCGCAACGAGAATTCTGGTATAAGATTCTTAAGTTGAAAATATAAATGAATGCTAAAAATATAGTACTAAATTAAGTTAAAACTTCAATAGTATATCAATGTTTATTAATGTAATGACATATAGCTTATTTTAAAGGCATCTGGGCTAAGAGATGTGCGTGATAAAGTGAAAATATCTAATTAAATTGAGAGGCCGAATGATCTTGTATCATTACAAGTTTCCAAAAGAATTAAATTATCAGTTTAAGCACTTCCCCAGTTTCGAAAAAGGAGATAATTACTTAAATTGTATGCAAAAACTGTTCCGAATAATCAAGACCAGATATCTTTAAAAAACTAAAAGTAAAAGAGCCAGATCAATTAAAAGCTTTAAAAAAGTATTTTCCGCTTTAACGTTTTTGATTACTAATTCCAATAATTTTCCCTATATAATTTTTTTTAACCGGAGATATTTTGTGATTTTGAATATGACATTTATACGGTAGATATTATACGGTTATGCCGTAGGTTATACTGTATGATCTCAGACTCGGGCAAGGTAAAACAGTTTTCGCTACTTTAATCATTTTTGGGGGCTCTTAATGTATTGGTAAAAATATTGCTTGCTGGTATATCCAGTTTACTTCATCTAATAAAGCTCAACTGTATCAAATGATCGTATAACACAGCTTTGTATTATGATGCCTGTAAAATTTAAAAGTTTACTAAGTGGCCCAAACCATGATTGTATAAAATCAAGTTTTTCGACTGGAGCATTCGGTTTCATAATTTACGCATGTCACTTACAATTTATTTTATTACTGGTATTGAACTTTCAACTCTTATTAGAATGGCGGTCATTATTAAACTCTGTACTTTTTTATTTGGAACTCTTATCCCAGAAGGCAAGAGAATCTCCTGATTTCGGACTCTTAATTCCTAAAATATGATCACCGTTCTCATTCTTATATTTTTGATAACACTAGCCCTCATTTGCGTCACTTGTAGATTAAGGCCACCACATTTAGTCTGATAGGTTTAAAACCCGTGATCTGTCTTACTGTAACCAATTTACACCAGTACTGTTGGTGGGATCCGGGAGCCATTTATGGATCGTCAGCCGTCACACGGATTTGAACCTCGGTCTCTCTTACGAGGTCTTCGAATCAAAGCAGATATCTGTGATGTGTGACAGTACCACTTTTCACTAAATGTTATGGACTCTTCAGATGAAATTTTGATTTGAAAATCTGAATTTATGTTTAAAATCTATAGGAATTTAAAAGAATGAGTTCTCAGAATGAGTAATTACCAGTAAACAATAACAGAATGATAAAAAATTTTTTACTCCTTCAAGGTAATCTAAATTCTCATTTTAATAAAATAAAATTTGAATTTTGCATGTTTCAGTTCACTTTGAAATAGAAAAACTTACCTTACATATGAGATTTCATTTCTTTTGTCCATTTTATAAAACTTGATCTGAATTTTTCTTTTATTTAAATATGTTTAATTTTCCTTTCTCATGCCTTAAACATAACTTAAGAACATTTCTTTCAGGTACTAGCGAAACTAATGAAAACGCTGAAGAATTCTTTCAAAGAGTAAGTAAAACTTGCATTTTTTATCAATCTGTGTTTAGTCAATTTGTTACTTATAAATGAAATCTGTTAAATTAGGTGATGTTTGAAACTAGTACGCAAATATCATGGCCTTCAAAACTAAAAATCGGAGCTAAATCAAAGAAAGGTGGGTTTAAAAAAGCTGTTCTATCTTTTATTTTCCAAGCTTTCATAAAATTTCGATTTTATATTTTATAAATATTCAATAATTGAAAATTTCATTTTAGACCCCCATGTTAAAATAGTGGGAAAACCTGAAGATGTACTGAAGGCGAAGGAAAAGATTTTGGAAATACTGGATACTAAGGTAATTTTATAAATATTTAATTAACTTCAAAATAGAAAATTTTAATTATTGAATATAGGTGTACAAATATGCCTGCATGATTGACAACTTTTGTTTTTTTCTAAGTGGTAATAAAATTGCTAAATCTGTTTAATTTCGTTGAAATTGGTTTAGTTCACCAACATTTAAATGTATGAAATAAGATTCAGAGTTTTAAGATTAGAACTCAGCCTGTTCATTTATATTGACTGTAATAAAAGTGTCCGATGCAAATCACTAGGGTCTATCAAATTTGCTATACTCAAAAGCAATTTAGCGTTATCTCAAAATCAAAATTGAAAATGTTAATCTTCAAAATCTATTCTCCTAATGAGAGTTCAATAAAAGCTTACGTATAATTGTACTAATTGTTACCTTGAATCGTGGCAATAGACAAAATATATAATGATATTCACTCCCATTTGATAACTTTTCAATAATTAAATCTGATCAATGGCAATGTTTCAAACACTTGTCTCATTAGAACTAATTGAAAGCTGTTTTTAGTCTTACTATTACCTTTTAAATTTATTTTGTCCATGATCTCCCTTACAAAAGGAGTTTCACACATCTAGAATTTTCGCATATCATAACTTTTCCTAAATTCTTTTTGTTTGGTCGTCATTGACCATATTTTTGTCAACTAAGAAGTTACCAGTGCAGGAATGCTTTGAAAGTAGCGTCTTTGAGCACTTTAGCTGGACCTTTTGCGTTGCCATAGTACGAAGATTTAAAAATTTAAACTAGTGCATTTAAAAAAAATGCTTCATAAAATCTATGATGAAAATTGGTATTGATCAACTAAGTTCCTGGAAGAACTCTTTAAGAACTTTCCTAACTCTAGAAATTTTCGATTTTTATAATATCGAACGTTTAATGAACTAAGCGTGGGCAAGTTTAGTGTACCATAATAAGTTGCAATTAGTAAGTTTCATATGGGGAATATTTGCTGAAATTAAATTTACAAACTGGAAGACATCTACTCTATTCCTCATGGTCTTCGATTTCATTCAGGTCAACGGGTTCATAGATCTGGTCTGACTTCGTCAGGCCAAATGAGGATAAGCAGCAACAAATTTACAGGCAGTTGGTAAGGCGTTTGGATGGATGGGATAGTGGAAAATTGTTTCCAAATTTAAAAGCTCCAAAGCCTTGCATCGAAATTCTTAAATTTGTTTTAACAAATTTTATAAATTAGTACAATATTGTTGTATAACAAAAGTCGGATGCTTGGTGCAATTTGATAATTCAAATTTTTTTTTTCCGTTTGCAGAAGAACAGAGTGACTCTAAAAATGGACGTATCACATTCCGACCATTCCTATATTATAGGCAAAGGAGGCTTCAAGATACAGCAAGTAATGGAGGAAACTGGATGCCACATTCATTTTCCAGACTCCAACAGGAACAGCACAGTCGAAAAAAGTAACCAGGTAATTATCAGTATTCTGGATCTTCATTTTAATCAATCGTAAAGGTTTGATAGCAGTTTTGACAAAACTTTTAAAAAGAATCTTTAAGAAGCTTTGCATATTTGTTTTTGCAGCTTCAACACTTTTCTGCAGGTGGGGCACCGGTGTCCCTTTCATATTTTTCTGATGCTCTAATTACAATCAAATGTATTTATATTATAAAAGCAGCGTAATAGTTCAGTTACTGAAATCTACTACATTATCGGAATTATATTTACTGAAATCCAAGAGTTTAAATATTTAAATTTAAAGTTTAAATATTAAAATTACCAATTTTGTAAACCAAACTTCAATGATTAACTAATAGATGACTACAAGTAAGTGCGAATTTGAAAAATTATTATTTGGAAGAGAGAAATAGAGTGTTTCCCTTTAACGCAGAAGACACTTGTGTTTCATGGTTTATTTCATAAACATAAACTATTCAAACGCTAAATATAATATTTTTAGCTTATTTTGACCTAAATGAATACAAAATCAGAAGTGTGAAAATATGTAATAAAATTTACACCAAAGGGCTAAGTAGTTTCTTTGAAGAAAGATTCCACGATTCTGAAATACCCCAGTTATATTTCCTTTTCATAGTATTAATTTTGCTCAAATTTATAATTTGACTTGATTGGTTCAAAAAATTAGGTCTGAATAAAAGTAATAAAATTTTTGTTTGCATTCTGTTTTTGCATTTGACTATTTTTTTTAAAAATAATTCCGGTCCTTAGATAATCTTTAGTAGAGGGTGTTGCTGATTGAAAAACTGAAATATTTATATTCAAAATAGAGCAATTTGCAGTAAAAATGTGATATGGACTAAGACTATTCTAACAAATATTTGCAACGGTTACTATTTGTCCTGACATCGAGCAAAAGTCTTACAATATTTAAAAGCTTCATCTGGTGATAAAATTTGCAGATATTAAATTTTCCTCATTTTCTAAACAACTCTATAATCGAACATCTTTAATTGTTTTTCAAATCATCTGTCATTTGCGGTACACCATGTACTTAGATAACATTTAAAGTGTGACATAACTTTTTTCACGTTTAAAAAAACGTAATTCCAAATATCATACTTATGAGCTCTTAATTCTTTTTGAATGGTTCGTGGATTCGGGAAAGGAAGTTTATTTACAAGTAAAGTTTCATGTTATTAGTCTCTTATAGTACAATTGATTCTTTGCTTAGTGTTTGAATGAAAAAAAGTTTTGTTTTCGTTAGCATTGATTTCACTTATGATTACATTTAACTGAAGTCCCAGATATATAAATATCACCCTTAAGTTTCCTTAAAGTTAGTACAAATTAGTTTTTTCTTATCCAGTATTTATTAGTATTTTTGTCTCTTGATACTAAAGGTTTTCTGTTTTTAAACTCTCTACTTCTAGTTTTTAATTTTGAAAAACTTTGGTTAAATTTTATTCCAACTTCAATAGTTTAAAATTAGAGTTCATTTGAAAGCTGAAAACTAGTAAAACTTGCACTACAACTTAATTTTTTCATCCAATCTCTATAAAAAAATGTGTAGAATACTCCAAGTCATAACCTACATTTTCCATTCGATTTATCTGAAATAAAGTGAATATCTAAAAGTTTACGCAACTTTCCAAACGTTAGCTTAAAAAAAATTAATACCTTTAATGCTCACGATAAAGTTACATTTTAGTTTGTGTGAATTATTACTCTAGCATTAAGCATTCATTTAATGACTCATAACGTAAACTGTTAAGATTAAATGAAGATTTATACACTTTATATATGAAGGTCTTATTGGAATCTGTGCTTCTGTTTGGCAGCAGAATTAAGCTGAAGATGCGTTATTTTTAAAAAATCTTCACTTTTATGCAAAAACACGACATTTTCAACTTTTTAACTGGAGTTGATCCACTATTCAAATTAGGTTTTCACATAGATGAAGAATTAAAACAAACCTCAAATTTTTGTACATAAAGATGAGTGAGATTCGGATGTACTTTTTATATAATTTCGTTTGAAATCTGTTCTTGTTACAGCCATAGTAATTAGGAATACTAAATATCATTTTTCGAATTTTTAATGTACCAAAGTTAAACTCTTCCCTATATAGGTATCTATTGCTGGTCAAGCTGCTGGAGTTGAAATGGCTCGTTCGAAAATCAGAGTTAGTATTACAAAGTTCAATTTGCCTAAACATAAAAGCTGTTACAGCATTATCTAAAGTCTTTATTCTTCCAGGATCTGCTGCCACTTGTGTTTACGTTTGAACTTCCAAACGGCGAATCCGTCAAACCAGGAGAAGAATCTTCACCTGCCGTTTCACATATCCAGCAGACTTACAGCTTCAACGTTTCTTTTTGGCAAGTGGGTCCGGTTGGTATGGGTCGAACAGTTCTCGAAGTTAGAGGATGTCAAAGACTTCTCTCACGATTAAGACAAGGACTTGCCTTATTGATGGAATATCTAATTGGATCAAAGACGGTATGTATTAAACTCGTAAAAAGGTGAAAACGATCCTTGTCTGAGAAATATTGTATGTTTTAATTTATAGTAAAAAGCTTCCTCAAAAAAAAAAAAAAACGAGCAAATGACTTAAGTTTCGAATATAAGGTTTTAGAATTTAAGAGCATTACCAAAGTTGAAAAATTTTAACAAGGACTATGAACTTTTGACCTATTTCAAAATATTAAAACTAGAACGTTCACTATTTCCCTACCTAAAACTACCATTGCCGTCATTTTGAACAAAATAAAGTGATCATAAATATTTTATTTTTAAAACATCGTTATAGAAGTTAATTTTTAATAATTTTAAAATTCTGCAGTATTAATGTAGTTTTTATACATAAAATTGCCTTTATTTTCAGGAAAAATAACAAATTACATACCATTGTAGATGTCAGCAAATTATTTTAAATGTAAGTTTTTAGTATTAGAACATTTTTGTTTTGTGTCTACAAAAACACTGACTGAATATATTGTAATTTGAGAAAAAATCAGGGGTGAACGTTTCGTTGTGGCTCAAAATAAAGAACTTCCAGAATATTTTTAAAGTCTTTCATAGTCTTTTTTTATCTCTTGATTTACTACATATTTTAACATACGTAATTTTTAACGAAAAGAGCTGTTTATTGAAATTAGTTTCCTTTTCTATGGATAATAAATAAGAATTCTCAGAAATTTATCCTTTCACGCATGGTGGGTCAGTTATTTCTATGCAAATTGCTACCTTATATCTTGAAGCTATTTGAACAGATATAAATTGTGTAAACAATTAAGTGGGGTAAGAGAGCATCGGCGAGCAGGAGGATTTCTTTTATGAAAAAAACTTGTACATTGTGGAATAAGTCGGGCACATGCTCGAATAAAATTAAGATAAGCAAATAGATTAAAAACTGCGCTACATCCAAGTAATACTCGAATCTCTGCAGCTGTCTTTTTGATTACAATGGTCATTCTAGGTTGAACTTTATTTTAATTCTTTCATTATATATAATAAAATTTCACTTTACATGCTTTTAAAGATTTCAAAAAGTTAAAAAAAAAAGTCACAAATATAGTAAACTGATTTTAAACCTCTCAAATCTGATTTGCGATCAATGACAGCTCTGGTCGTTCTAGGATATTAAGAAAACTTTAAAGTTAATAGAATTAACGAAGGGATGTTCTCGAAGGGAGATTCTTCTAGTATTTGGGTCAGTAATTTCCATTTTCAAAATCAAAGGTCTCTTCGATTATTTTTAGATACCAATCATTGGATTCATGAAGACTGAGATAGCTGCTCAGCATCACCAGTATGTGATGGGACCGTGTGAAAGCAACATCCAAATGATAACTAACAAGACTGGAGCTAAAATCATCTTTCCAGGTGCGGGTACTGAAAACCCACTGCAGCTTACTCCTCTGAAATCCGGACACATGAGCAAATCTACGGTTCTGATACTAGGTTCTTTCGACAGCGTGTGTTTAGCGTGGCAAGAACTGTTAGTAAGTAAATTTCAATAACTTGAGTTAAAGAACAATTTTAAAGTGCATTGTTTCATTAAATAAAAAATTTCTTTCTTGGAAAGAACTATGTACGAATGTAAGGGAAATGGGGAAATTTGACTTTCGCGGTTGAAATTTAAATATGCTTAGGATGTCTGGAAAAATGTGTTTTCAGATTTACTAAATATACATGGTACCCATTTTCCTGAAATTTGAAAACTGGAGAATAGAATCTGTAAAACAATAAGCTTTTTACTATCAAATATTTGTAAATTAAGTTTGCTACAATTAAACTGAGTGTTAAAAATTGGCATGAAATTGAACTTAAGACCAGCGGCTACAAAATTGTCTAAGTTAGGGTTGAAAAAAGAATGATATTGCATTATCTGGTATCACGCTTGAAGTTACACCAGCTTATCTAGTTCTCTCACTTCGTATCAAAATTTAGTTAACCGAATCATATTGAGTTTAATTCTCAGGGTGCCAACTACGACTTATGCAAATTGTTTTATAGAGTGGTGGACTACTTAAAAACTAAAGTATTTAGAATTTTTGGTATAATTGACGACAATTATGAACAATATGAAATTTTGAATTATATGTAACGGTTGTGAAAATAACTTTAAATTAAATTTACAAAACAAAGAAACGTACATTACATCAAACTTTGCTATTACTGGAAATTTTCTTAGCTATTCTCAAGGGTGGTCAACTTTATATGTACACTTAGAGTATATATAAAGTTGATCGCCCTGGATTGCTTCAGCAGCAGAGAAAGGCATAAAGTAGGAAATACGTAAATTTTTAACGGAGTGGGCTTTTTGAATATAACTTTGTAAAATTTTCTAATCTAAAACATTTAACATGAAAGTTGATCTTTAAAATAAATTTGAATTTTTATCTTATTTTTCATCGCTTTACAACCTTACCAACGCACGTGTTCAACTATTTACTAATTGTCTTGAACTTCAAATATTTTAGAACTGAACTTAATTTTCTTTTGTATAGAAATGTTTACCTCTTGTTCTGATGTTTGACTTGAAGGAAGGTCAAGAGTTGGATCCAGGTAAGCTTTTGCCATACTTTCTCAAAGAATATCAGACTATAAATGAACAAGATTTAAATGTAGGTTCTTGTTTTAATCAATAAAATTTAGAAGGCAAGAGAAAACTGAAGTAGATATATTTTACTAATCTATCTTTAGCAGTTAAAACTATCAGATTTAACGCTCTAAAGCTCGGTAATATTTTTGAATTTTCAATTTCTCAGTATAACTTTTGAAATTCATTATCCTGTAGCTTGATCATTAGTTTAGAATTGAACCATTGAATCCTAAACTGATTGTGCAAGTGAATCTCAAATTGGCTTGACATGTTGGCCTACAAACAATGCACTCAATTGGTTTACGGTAGCAGTTAAAATTTATAGCGAATGCGTGGAGATGTATGTAGATAAAGCTTAGATTTAAATTTGAGAAAAAATTCGAAAAAATATCTTTTATATCAGGAGTTTGCTTGTCTTTAGACACTGTTGCAGAGTGCAACATATACTAGCGTCATTAGAGACGGATCAATTAAAGAGATATTTTAAAGACTGTATTCTTAGCACTGCAATTTTTTGATTATAGTAAACTAGTTTTCTCTTACATACCTCTTTATTCCAAACACCTTTAAAAGATTTGACTTTTTAAATTTCTGACGGAGAATTGTACGAGAGATCTTTTTATGTTTTTATGCCAGCATTAGTTTAATTATCGCATTAAGTAGTACGATTGACGTATTGCAGATCTGAGCTTTCGGTAGATCATTTTCGTTATTATAATGTTGCACTTTTGCGTAATTTTGAAGCATATCATAAATTCCAACAATAGACTTCAGCATAATTTTTACTGAAGATCTCATTTGAGGCGCTACAATGCTCCAACTTCAAAAACAGAGGTAGCAGAAATATTTGGGGAACAAAGTTGCGAACTAATCGAGATTTATGTTGCTATCTTGACGGAGATATGTGCAAAACAATTTCATCTATGAACCATTGCACTTATTGAATGGTATATCTAGTTTTTTCTAGAAGCATGTTGGAATGGAGTATGCAACACTCACTACTAAGCGTACCGTAGTTATCCAATTAAAATTCTATGCCAAAGTTTTTCCCCAAAATTTCAACTTTTTTCATGGTAGTGGGAATCTTTTTAAAGTTAATTGTTGACGCGTATGTCAAAATACAATAATCTCGATTGAGTTTTCTGTAGCATATTACTGACTACAATTAATTTTTAATAGATTTTAACAATTTATTTAAATAACTTAACGCTAGAACAAATCTCTGGTTTAACGTAGATGTGAGCGAAATATGTTGGGTTAGCAATGCCAACCATGTAAGATCACGTAGCGATCTTCTGGGGTTGGAGAGCGTGAGCGAACAGGGAGTGTTATCCACTAGTTTTCTATGAAGCGATTAGCTTAATGACTTAAAAAATCTTGTTGTCATTAAGGATATTCAATAATTTTTACTTCAAGTTTTAAAATTGTCATTATTTAACATCTCTGCTTTAAAATAGTTAAGCTCATTTCTTAATTTTTGAAGGGAAAGTTTAATTCAAAATCTGTTTCTAAAAATTTTGAATTGAATGTAGCGAACCCGATAGCTTCATAAATTTTCTTAAATTAAGTACTGTAAAGGTAAAATGGTTCACAGCAGAAAAATGTAATTAGTGTTATTTTTAATTTTGTAATTTTTTTATTTTAGTCATGGTTAACAATTTTATGGAATCTTTCAACATCAACATTATGGTCAGACCGAAGATGAAAGAGAATACTAAAGTGAGTTTGTTTTGTCTAGAAGGTTAGCTAATATAGCGTACTACCCCGAAATATAGCGTACTTTTTTCTTTCAATCTATGAGTTAAATATATTTTTCTCTTCTAGTCTGTTCTCATTCGAGGTTGTGAAAAAGATAGTAAGATTCTTTTCCAAGTGCGTAAAGAAATTCTTAATTTGGACGAAGAGGACTTCTATCCTCTCTCTCCCAATCTGAAACAGAGCAGCTACCGTATGACTTCTAGCGAAACCTTTGGAAGAGTGCGTTTTAACAAAAGGGAACTCAGAGATGAAGAAAAACCAAGGCACGAACGAGAAGTCTTTAACTCGATCAAACAAACAGGTAATCCTGCTAAATTGAGTGCATAATTAGCAGCGGAAAATTTCCGTTACTTTTGAAAGAAAATTTAATCGTTCTAGCCAGATCATGCTACTTTAGACGAGCTATCAAAATCTCCAAAAGTAACTTAATGTTTCTTGCAATGATTGTGGCCAGCAGTTACTTCTAAAAATGGGTCGTACATAACTTGCTGTAGCTTATACAATAATTCCCACGGCTTTCAAAGTAACCGATATTTTATCAGTTACTGCTTTATTGAACTGCTCATTCAATTTTAGTTTGGATTTCTGATTTCTTTCAAACAAATCTTAGTTTCTACTCTTTTTGTTCAAATTACTCCGCATTATTCTTGTAAGTACAAATCGGTTTTGAACTACCAAATTGGTATGAATGCGATGTAACCAGTTAAATGTGTTTTACCTTATGGTTTAGACCAGGAGTGGGCAAACGTTTTTTTGATGGAAGGCAAAAAATCGAGAGAAAAAAAGTTTGGTGGGCCAGGTAAAAACTTAAAATAGAAAAAACTATATGCAAGTTTTAATTTAAATATTTAATGAGATGAATGAAATGGTGACTTCATTTTTAAAAGTTCCTTACTTTACGGTTTCAAGTCAGATGTACTTATTTCAAGGAACGAAGCTAAATGTTTAGTTATTAATCTACTTCTGAAGGGATTTTTTCCGAGAGTCATCTTTGAAAACACTTGTTCGTTTATATAAGATGAAGCATACATAGCGCTGGTTTTTCTTTGCATGAAATATTAAATTTGGGAAGCTAGCTTTTGGTGATTTGTAAAACTCAAACTTTGGCATACTTAGAAACTGTTTTAGATGGTGCCAATCTATGGCTATTCTATAAAGAACTTTCAAAATTTTGCCAATTGAAGCTGTCTGTGCTAGCTATTTCCATCAATTTATGCTTTGTAGAACAAAAATAAATTAAAAAAGGTCATAAGTAACTTTGTTAAAAAAGAGAGCGAAAATAGCTTTAAACAAAGTAGACAGGAAAATGGATGTATATTTATATTCGCCACGGATTGGCAAGTTCTAATTCTATCCGTGGGTCGGATAAAACTTTCCGGTGGGCCATAGCTCCGCGGGCCGTAGTTTGCCCATCCTTGGTTTAGAGACTCTATAGTTTAGCAATTACAATATATCATTACCATTTTTTACTAGTTCATCCTCAGACATTTCTATATTTTGTGAAGTAGTCAAATCAACAAATTGTAATAAGACTAACGCCAAAACCCGCTAAGTATTTAATACTGAACTATCTAATTTAACTAGTTGAAAATTTGCTTTAATGTAAAGTTTAACATGAATTTTCTAGTTTAAAATTTCATAACGTTAATAAAATTGCATTAAAATTCAAACCGATTTAGTAAGTTTAATATTTAAACTTCCTATATGAACCAATAAACTTTCGAAACACACTGACTACGATGTATTGACTGTAGAAAAGAAATTATTTGATATTGAGGGAAATCTGGGTATTTCAGACGATTTTTTAGGTTCTGAAATTCTTTTTGTCTAAAAATAATCTTTGCAACTCGTCATTTACACGAAACTATGCCCGTGAATATTAATCCTCTTCTTGGTCACTCTGAAATAGTTCTTGGCGTGCAGAAGAACTTATCGAATTATTTCGGTCACATTAATAATTTTTTCTTTATTTTAGTTTGTATTTTTCCTTGGCATCAGAAATAAAACATTGATCAAATTATTTAGGTGATTAACATCACTTGATCCGCCGCTACTACTATGTATATAAAATCAACTAGAAAAATTTAGATTAAATGCAAAATTCATTTCCTTAAATGCACATTCACATTAATGTAAAATTAGAATTTCCTATTTTACCTTTGGGTAGTTCATACAAGAGTTCAAAACTGGTTTTAACCCTTAAAGCATCAGAGTGAATCAATGATTTTACAAATTAAAATATAAGAGGCATTTTGGTAAAACTGCCTTCTATAAGATAAAGTAACTAAAGTCATTATTCTGAAGAAATACTAAGTTTATACTAGATTTTTAATGTTAAGTAAAACTATTTATTTTTAGGTTCAACTATGTCTACTGCTGAGTCTCTAACAATTCTAAGTAACATTATTCAACAAAATCCTCAAATAGTTGGTTTGATTAACAACTTGTCCTCCGTGTTTCCTCCTAACATGCCAGTACCTGACGATCAAGTTCCGATTCTCAACCCGGGTTTTAGACCTAACATCCACAATTATGTCCATAATCTTCAACCTAAACAGTATCCCATGAAAAGTAAGTAATGATAATAAGTTCAGAAGTGTTTCAAATTTTTTCTTTTAACACAACCATGAAATTTCTCAACTCTTACGATATGCTTATTGAAATCGTGAAGCGAAAGATCCAATTAGTTCAATATTGTCTAGTGAAATTGGCATGATTTGCTCTTTGGCAAGAAGCAAGAAATTTAAAATGAACCGTACAATTTGAAGCATTAGTCGACAGAAAAAAAATGGTCAGTTTTTCTGAAGTCCTGTAGAAATCTCACAGAATCCACATTTTCTTAGCAGTAACTTAAATTTAACTTTTTAGTTAGTTTCTTGATTTCAATATTAAAATGGTTTGATTTTATGTTTCATAAAAATGAAACATTTTACGAAGTTAATGCCGTAAATAAGTGGTTTGTGTGGAAAGAATCACTTTAAAATTCTTGACAAGATAAGGAGAAAGTTCAGAGCTCATTAATGTGTACGATTAAAATTGTAAGCTTTAATTTGGACAGCCATTAATGGTAAATTTTATAAATAAATTTTCCAAAATATATACTCGTGCAATACACTTCACCCTAGCAAATTCCTTTAGAAGTAAAAAATGAGCTTTCTATGATTTGATGTACACCAAAAGTGCCTTAAAGTAATTTAAGACTTAGCTACAGACAAGCATTACACGTAAACTAAGGCTGTGATTTGAAAATATTAGTTTTTATAAAATATATTGATAGAATAAAACATTTGATGTTTAGAAAATATTACTGTTAATGTAAAAACTACTTAAAAAGAACTGAAGAGTCGGTTCTCTGAATGCTTAGTTAACTAATGTTAAGAAAAGTACATATTTCTGATGTAATTGTAAGGCAAGTGATACCATCTTAGGTAAATCGTGACATCTGTCTATTCAGAAGCCAATCAGGTTCACACACGCATGACGTAGCTTACAGGTATCCCATTAAAACTGATTCAATTGCATGGTTAGGCATAATCACTTCCCACGTTGTGAGCACCCTTTTAAACTTTATATATTCAAATTGGTCTTGTATAATGTCATCGGTCAAATTTATCTTGTTTAATTGTCAGTGATAATATTTAGAGCTAATTTGAAGATTTACATTTCAGGTGTTGAGAGCTGGATTAATCGCCCAGATAGGAGTTACGCTTTTACCCCAGGTGTGAACACAGAAAATTACCTTCAAAAAGATAAACAAACTACTTTGGATGATCAAGATTCAGGGATTTATATGGCAACTCGTAACAAGTAAAATTTTATTATTTAAATCTGTCCTTTACCTCATGCAATGCAATTTGCTAGAAAAATTGCATTCTTAAAGTTAAAAAAGGAGTTATATTTTAAAATTTTCTGGTTAAATATGAGTGTACAAGGACCTTAATCATCAAACTGATTGTTCCTCTTATTAATTTTGAATTAGTTTTTAAAGACGGAACTCTTATCGTGGGGTCAATGACACTAAAAATGAAGCAACATTTAAACTTAATGTTGAAAAAAAAATTTCAGACATAAGTTTCGTTTAAAACTCTTATTTAATAAGGCATTTCATAAATGCGAATATCTTTGTATAATCAATTCACTTATGTGAAGAACAGTATTCTTAACTTAAAATAGCTCAGGCAACAATTTAATCTTAGCCTCAGTTGAGCTAAAAATCAGCTGAAGTCTAGACTAGAACATGCATACAGATGGATCAATATTGAATTGTCTTGACTTCGCTCAATGGACCTGAAAGATTGTTGAAAAATATAAGTCAAATAAAAACTTTTAAGCTCAAGGCTGACTGATTAATGGTTAAGTTTGTTCATAGGGCCTATCAAGGAAAAATATTGATTTAAGTATGGCTACTTAGATCTTCCTGGGTTAGTCTCGTGAGGACCTGACTTAGGCTACTAATTCAGATTGTTACTCAGTGGATAGAGCGTTAGCCTTCGAATGAGATGGAGTTCAAATCCCAGGGATGGCTGATTAATACGAAATGCATACTCGGCTCTCACTTATCAGTGCTGGCATAAAATATACGAACATGATTTAGGATAGTTATTTTGTGTTCATGGCAATCCGATGGCTAAGTAAATCTTGCAATAGTGATGGTTTATCTCAATATCAAAAGTTGAGCCAGTGGTGGCTCAGGGGACAGAACTCTCGCTTCCCAATGAGGGCCCGGGCTCTCTTCCAGTGAATATGAAACTAATTCTGCTCCTGGCTCGCACTGACTGCAGTACTGAGAAAATATCATTTTTGGTAAACGGATCATGGGTTAGAACCTCCCTTGCCGACTGATTAACCGTGGAGGTGTTTCGCAGTTTTCCTTCAAGTAACGCAAATGCGGGTTAGTTCCATCAGACAGTCCTCCACGACAGCGAATTTCTTCTAATACTTGATGCAGGAATTTTCTGGTCTTCCTGATTGGGTTTAAAATTACAAGCCTACAGAGTTGAACATTAGTTGTTAACCCAAAATTAGGACAGCTGTTCAATGACAGATATAGCTATTTTAGATTAGGTAAAAGCCTAAGACCTTACTATTTGTCATTCTTGTTTAGATCTTTAAAAACACTTTCTAGCTACTTGGTCATCTGTTTATTAGGAAGCTCCTTTCTGAACGATATTGAATAAATGGGCAATTCTACTGAAATAAAATTTTTGTTACTTGAATGTACTGTCTTGTAAAATTAAAAATTTAAAGATAAAGATTAAACTGTATTTGAGTATTTTCAATGAACTAATCTTATTGCATAGTGAAAGTATCCATTGAGATATCAATCGATTAAATATTTAATGTATCATGGATTTTTTTCAACTATTAGGCTGTTTGGTGGGCTGGAACCAAAGAGTGATACTAGCAGCAGACCCGAATCATCTGCATCTTCAACTTCCTCTGACACCCCAGATTTCGAACATTCCAGATTCGCGAGAAAAGAGTTACTCTCAGAGCGGTCAGCAGCATCTGAAGTCGGCAACTTTCTCGCTGATTACGAGAATAAAAAGTTATTGGCCAGTAAGGGTAAGAATGATTCTTTGTAATTTGTTAAGTACAGTGCAAAACACACTTTAATTTTTGTTAAAGGGAACAACACAATAAAAGCTTGTAAAAGATTTTTTATGAATTTCACAACAATTGTTATTAGCTTAATAAATTTATCTTTTTGTACACATCTTGATCTTCATTTAATTTTGTTACAAATGCAAAACTTAAAAAAAATAGCGCACATATACAATTTTTAACTTTTTAAACTATCCATAACTTGCTGTGCTCATAAGTTGGAAGAAAATCATTCAAATTTGATTCAGTTTCGTTTTTAAACTACATAACCGTAGTTTTCGTAACACATTGGTTTTTCAATATTTTTCTTAATTTTGTTTTAAAAATTAAAAAAATGGCTTAAACTAAATTTTCGTGGATTGTTCAACCAGCCAGCCCAATTAAAATATCCCTATGTACAACGAAAATTATATTGTGTGCATTGTGTCGAAATTTAAAATAAATAAGTTGAATTTGAGCAGATCCTATTATAATACGTTGAATTAATTCATAAAAGTAAGGTGATAGAAGGATCTAGACCATAAATTTGATAATTACTTTTTAAAAATTGTAAATTAAACTTAAAGTTCAATAGCAATCAAGAAGATGAAACATAGTATTCTTGAAAATTTAATCTGAAGTTTTACTAAAAACTGAATGTTTTTTCAATATGGTAGGGAAGCCGTGCTTTCTATATTTTGATTTTTGTTTCAGAAAATATTAAGTTTCTAATGTATATTTAAAGTGCATGCTTTAGACAAGATTCAAATAACTTTAATTACAGTAATTCAAGAATCTGCTGAAGGAGTTCGTACACCAAGCCATATTTGGGCTGGTTATGGATTCTCAAAGTCTATGCCAGATTTTGCTGGAAGGAGAAAAAGTTCTACCGCCCAATTAGGATCAGTTTCGGAATATTTAGAGGTTAGTTTCTCTGGGATTCTTCAAGTTCATATCTTGTCATGCGTTTTTAAAACTACTAACTGATTCTACATCTGTGATCACCCACCAGAATTGAAACTAGGGGAGCAGGGCTGAAGAGAATAGAAGGGCTGGTTCACGCCTTTGAAGTAGCTCTCGCCGCGCCAATCCTCCGATTTTCTCTAGTGACGTCACTTTGGCGCAAAGCTCGCACTTATACTTCAAGAACGGAGAGTTCGGCCTTACTAGCTCTAACTAATATTGGAGCATTTCTTTTTGCGACATATTCTAAGACATTTGTTGTTTTCTATAACTACTTTCCTCAATTTTTGCAGTGAATTTACAAGAATTTAAAACTATTATCGACATGCCAGTTTGCGCGATTGCAACTTGAAAAAATTTTGATAGAAAAACAAAAGGAAAAAAATATAATTTTCCGCGTGTTCCCTAAAGTAAATGAACAACTATGTAAAGAATGAATTCTGAAATGACACAGTTAATATAAAACAGCAATACGTTTATTCTGTCGTTAAGAACTTAAATAAAAATTCATTATCTAAACAGAAACCGCCTCGTTACTTCAAAAAGAAAGGCAGGTGAAAAAAATTAAAAAATGGATTAAGTCAAAATTAAAATGAAAAAGTATAAATAAATATAGAGTATATAGTTGGAATTCACCTAATTTCATAACATATTTTTTAATGTAGCTATTCTAAATATTTGATTTTTTTAAAAAATTATATTCTCTTCAATTTAAATATCTAAATTATATCATCGTAAATTTAAATGTCTATAAGCAATTGTAATATTTCTAATGTCATTATGAACCTAAATTATTTTGTTTCAGTAATTAGCGTTTAAGGTTGATGTTTCCCAATGATTAAGTATGAACAAATTGCTATTAACGACATATTTTAAAATTAGGAATTCTAAATTTATCTCTACTTCACGTTATAAAAGAATATGTAGACAATAAAAGTGTCGATATATGCTTTCATTTTTCTTAATTAAAGTTAAAACTGAACTTTTTAAAATAAAGTATTTATAGTGTCATTTTCGCCAACTAGTAAAACATTTTTATAAGTTTAAAATGGTATTTTTTTAATATAATAACCAAGAAAGTTTTTTTGAACTATGTTTATGAACGGAAATGTGTTAATCACGTAAAGTTTGAAGGCTAATAACCAGAAAAAGTCTAACTTATTTTTACAAAGAGAAAGATGCAAAGTTATCATATCTTTGCTTGCGATCTCCGAGATCTGTGGACACAGTGACGTCATGAGGGAAATCGTAGCTTCAGCTGTAAGAGCGGAGTGAACTAGCCCTTCTATTTATTCTCTTTAGCCCTGCTAGGGGAGAGGTTTGAAGTAAAATTTAAAAATACCATCGTCGTAACTTTCAGCAAATTTGCCTTGAATGTTATCTTATTTTTAGTACAGATTAGTATGATTTGACTTCTGCAGTGCTATATTGAAAAGTTGAACAAAGCATTTGTCATGTGTTTTCCGTAATCAATTTTAATAGTCTTTGAATGTTCGATGTTTTCGGTTAAAAAAAAATCATCAAAAACGTGCGATTCAAATATTTTGAATGGAAATGTCTTAAGGTAAACAAACTTTGAAATTTTTTGGCAAGTAATTTTAGCCTTGCTGAAGTTTTAACATGTAAGAGTTCCAAATTTTCGATCACTTTTGGGACTTACTAAATGTTAAGTTGCGGCTATCTTTCTATTTTAATGGTCTAAAATTAAAATCATAGATAAGGGATCAACCATTTGTGTTTAAGATTAGCACTTTGTACATGAAAACCCGGTCATTAGAATAAATTATCATTAGAATACTAAAATTTGTTTCACTCTACTATCAAGTAAAAAAACTTTCTCCTAAAATTTTAAATATATAATGGCACTGAATTTAATTTTATGTTTAAAATTTGTTCTGTGAGAATTTTCCTTTAATTTCAGGTTGATTCAAAAGTCTCCAATGTAGAAGCGGCTGCTGCAAAAGCTTGGAATGCAGATGTATCAGACACAGAACCTCAAGGTTCGTATTTCAAATTTTACGGTCTAAAATCTGCATGCAAAAGTTTAACCCAGACTTTTTTATAATCTAAGCATAATCAAAAGAATCTTAATTTTATCCAAAATTGGGACCAGAGTGCCCTTTAAGGAGCTTTTTCAATTTTTGTTAAGGTGTTAAGGTTGACTGTATGTTTATTTGAAGTTTACTTAACACACCTGGAGAGGTTGGGGTTTTTAAGTCTTATTCACACTGACGCTTTTTTTGTTTAGGTGGTTGGAAATTTACTTTAGAGAAACCAGCTTAGAGTTTATTTTTGTGTACAGTCTATTTTTTCTACACGCCAAATGAATAAGTATATTTGAGGTGAATAATTTCACCCAATCAAAACTAAAAGTATTGCAGAGTTCTATATAAGAATGATTTTATGAGGTATAAATGAGGTTGAAATTGGGGGTTATTAATGAGGCTTACCTCAACAATAACTTTTGAATGTCCTTGAAAACCTCTAAATTACTAATTTATTATACATCGTTCATAAAAAACATAAAGCTAATTTTCTGGCCAACGTTCAATAGCTTACGGAATATGATAAAGCGTAAATATATAGAATCCCAGAGCAGATTTTAAAATTTAAATTTTTTCTCTATAAAATGACTTGCTACATTTCAAATTATTCAAAACTAACCACTCGTTTAATTCATTTCTTATTTTAATCTAGTAAAGATCAGATCTATATGTGTGCCCTCATTACTTCTATCACGATATCCGATCGTTTAAATAGGCTTTCGATCATAATTTATCTTCATAATTATTAAAATTACATATTTGACACTTCTTGAAATATTAAAAGATTTGATCAGGTAATTTAGCTTGAACAATTAGTAATAAATCGGAACTGTGTAAATTGTTTTTGACTAGTGTTCATATTTATTTTCAAATCTCAATTAAACTGTATAGTAAAATTGTATTTTCCGGGATTTTCGGGAAGCTAAGTTTAATAAGGGTTAACAAATTTTTAGTCGTTATAATTCTAAGTTTTAGTTGTAATTAGTAACTACTCAGGGAACTTTCAAATTTAAGAAATAGCCTGTATCCTGCTGAAATAAAATAATTTATCCCAAACTTAGACAATTTAAACAATATTGCTGAGGATTTCAAAAAATTATTCCTGTTTAATTGTAATTCACAACTTATGGATTGTGTTTTTTTTTCTTAGTGTCATCTCCTTTTGCATTGAGCAACTTCTGGGAAAACGTGCCAAGACAGCCTCCAAATTATGGTTCCGTTAAAAACTTAGAACAACTTTTGTGCCTGCTAGACCTTGATAAGTATAACGACGTATTTACAAATCAAGAGGTCAGTTGTATATGCAATAATTGTAATACAATCTGAAATACGAATACTATTTTACTAAATTAAAATTCTTATTATAGATTGACTTGCCTACTTTCCTTGCTTTGACAGAGATTGATCTTCAGCAATTGAACATTAGCTACATTGCTCGACGAAAAATGCTCGCTGCTATATCTGGTACGTCATTAAATTAAAAATTTATATGGAACAAAATTTAATTTTTGATCTTTGCTTGTAAATTAATAACGTCGTTATTGAAGAATATTTTTCAGGGATTGCATGTTGGTGCTAAAAGTTTACTCAAACAGCGTAACACTAAATTGTGCTAGTTTTGTACTTAAATTGATCTCTGGATAAGGGTAAAAATTGAGTATCCATATTTTTGTAGTTTCTATGTAGTGGGTTTGTGTAAAACGGAAACAATTGTTTTAGAAATTAAATAAAACTTTCATAACTTTACAAATTCGTAAAATTTTCTTGCTTTTTCCAAATTGTGTGTGTGTGTGTGGGGGGGGGGTGATCAATTTATAAAAGAAGTATTTCATGAGAAGCAAATACCGTATAGGTAAATTCTAAATGACTTACAGTTTAGTGACTTGAGAGTTAAGACCAGAAGTTTAGTTGGGCCTCCTAAAAATATTTTTGTAAAAATGGCTCATAAAGGAAACGAAGACGGCTGCTATTGTAAATTATGTCAAAGCGTACTGTAATTCATTATGTCAATTTGTAGGAATCTCTCAAACATATTTTAATGGCCTAACAAAGTTTCTAATTCTTTACTCTTTCCATTAAATTGTTCAGTAAACTTGTGTAGCTGAAGTTGAAATGAGCCGAATGAGTTGCTTTTTTCTAAAGTTTGCTATCTGTTTTAAGTACAGAAGTAAAATGCTTTAAATAAAATGTTATTGCATCAAATTATTTATCGATGTTATCTTTGCTCCAATCGAACAAGCTTTCAAAAAATTTGTAATTTAATATCCTATGTGGTGATTCAGTGTTGTCTCTTTAAAAGGACATAAATGTAGTTTGTATAGAAGTTATCTCCTGTTTTTGTAATGCTGAGTTTTGCATCTTTTTTCGCCTGCTGATTATTTGGCCAAAAATTTCTTAGTATCGAAAAGTCCCTTAGGAAGATTTGTCAGAGGTTTGCCATAAAAAATGCCATAGAATATTCTTATGGAGGTTTTGCCTATGGTAAATTTTGCCACATACGTATGGCAAAAATGACACATTCCAACATCTGTTATGGAAGTTAGTCCCAAAATTTTGGAACAAACTGAATAATGGTTACAAGCTGATGCCCATGGATCGTTGGACAAATTTATATGGGTTTCAAGTAATCACCCTGATTTAGCAAAGTGCTCAGTGCTTAACTATGTCATCGTGATTTAACTTTCATCTACTCAAAGCAACACATCCTAGAAGACCTTCGCACGGGTCACTTAACAATCTAAAGGAATGAACATAAATTGCTGAATAAGGGAAAATAAAGTTGTGAAAACGTTCCGAATATAGGATCGGGGTTCTCGTTTATCAAAAATATCAGCTTCGTGACTTTTGCGCTTTTTGCGAATTTTAATTTTTCTAGATATGCCTCTTCTGGCGTTTTTATAAATTTGCATTGTAAATATATTTAGTATTAGCAAGTAGTTTAAAACAGTTTTGCAACGTTGATTTCAAATATTAATCATCTGTGATCCTCCCTATAGAAAGTTGACCTTTATAAAATAGTTGCAAATGTCATGGCCTTGAAGGTTTTGATAATTTTGTTCTTAAAGTTCAGTACACTATATTAAATTTTCGTCTCTAACTATTACATTCTTTGTCTTATAACATTTACAAAAATAGTTATTCAGAATATATTGATATGTAAAGTAACTTATAATGCAAAATGCTTTTTAAAGATTGTAATGTAAATTTTACTAGTCATGTTCATCAAACGTTTAGAATATGCAGTTTAGAATATGTAAACTATAAAACGTGAACTGATTAAAGCAAAACTCTATTTTAAATACGTATGATCCTAGTGTTAAATATTTATAAGAATATAAGGATTATAAGGATTGATTTTTAATGAGAAATTTCCAGTTTTTTGGTTCTTAAAAGTTAAGACTAAGGTACTGTAGATTAGGAATTCTGTTCCGGACAATTTTGGTGGAAAATCTATTACGCTTTTTCATAACATCAAAGGCATATCATTCTTGGCAATGCACACTACAGAAGATATGTTTGTAAGTGACTTGAATTAACTTTGAAGCTAAAATTACAAAATTCTTTCGATAGAAGTTTCGTTTAAAATTAACTCAAAAAATTTTTTTACAGCTATTCGCGAAAATAAAATGGGAGAATGGCCTTCTCGACAATTTCGAGCAGCACCTGGAGCAGAGCGGAAGACTTTCAGATATTCTGGCTCGACCAATGAAGACTGTGAACGAATTTGAAGAACTTTTGATGTGATGACTTTTTAAAGTTATTCAGATGTTATATGGAATTTCCACTAGTTTTTTTGATTGTTTATAGTTGCAAAGCGACTTCAAAATAGTCTATCAAACATCCATCAGTCTCTAAACATTGTTTTAATTTACCTAATTCTGATAAAAATCTAGCATGCTTAGACGCTATTTTCTTAAAATTTTAATCAATTGAAGAAATGATCTGAAAGTTCTTAAAAGTAAATAAAATTTACCTTTAAGAACAAATTAACTTCTAACTTTTAGTTTTTTATCTTTAGATTAATAATACTGACCTTGTGAATTGAATTTTAAATTTTTTCGAACTAATAAATAGCATTTTGCAACTACGAATCATTCTTGGTTTTGAGTTCGAAACTTTCAAATGTTTAATCTACTTTTATTGAATTTTCTACATGACAAAGTGTTTTGAATTTGCATGGTTTGTAACATTCTAAATCGAATTTTCTTGTTCCTGCGTTTTATGTTTTAACTTTTAAAGGGCTTACTGCTCCTTTTTGACTTGTTTGTAAACTATGAGTGTGTTAAATTAAATTATTCTACTGGATAGTTTTAAATGACACTATTCTCAAAATGTAAGATTTAAAAGTTTATATTTATTCTATAACTTGTTTGTTACAAAAATTTGATCAGCAGCTTTAACACTAAGCCATTTATGTGCTTTTCAATACTGAAGCCGCATCAAAGCTGTTTTACTGTTATAAGCATTTTGCCTGTTATGGTGATTTGTAGTTTTTATTACTAGTTGATATCAATAAAGTTTATTCAGTTTGATATTGTTTCTTTCTGAAAAGAGCACGCACAGATAAAGTAATATACGGGGGGCGTAAGGTGTTTATGGCTTTTTGCTTTAGTAGTTTCGATCTTTGGACATATGGCGAAGGTAGTTGAAGATCTTAGTTAAATGAATATTTTTAGTAACGTATAGGGTAAATTTGCATTTAAATACATAAGCTGTCTGTAGAAAACTATTTCGTGCCTTTAATTTTTATCTGCAAGCTTTGATTTCTTTAAATTTACCAACTCCTAATTCAAACTATTTGCATCTTAGCGTTCGTATTCTTAGTTTGATTTCGAAAGAATAACTTTCTAAGATTATTCTTCAGACTGTTTGTGGCCCATTGACCTTAGATACCAATTGATCTTGGAACATTTTCCAAGAATACGCACTGTCATTTAATACTTTAATCCAGTGAGGATTGCGTAATTTAAAGACTTTGGAATATGAATTAATATAGTATAGTTAAAAATTCTTTCAGCAAGAAATTTTTCAGAAGTGTTACTAGGACTTTCCTTCCAAACAAATGAACTTACAGAAGCTAATAGATATCAGTGCAACGATTAGTCTTTCAATTTCTGATAGAATTTAAATTTGTATTCGAATGAAAGTATTTTATAAAATCTTTGCACTATTAACTGTTATACTTTCATCCGAGTGGTCTTAACTTTTCAAGTTTGAGTTTTCAAATTATCGCTTAACATGTTCATTCATGAAATTTTCGAAACAATTTCTGAAAGATTCTTGCATTTTGACAAACAAAATAGTATTGTTTTGAAATTGAGTGCTTAAGTTTAATTTGATAGGTCTATTCAAAATTCCTATCTGGGGCTTCGAGATGTTGTAGTAAGATATAAGAATGAAAACCACAAAACTGCTGCTTTAAATACTGTTGTCATTCCCTGGGAAGGATAGCTACGAAGTCTTTTTCTTTTTATACCGCCAGATGGCGTTCTTTTTAAATTTGTATGTGTTTGTTTGCTTTTCGTTAATAAACTTTACTTTCTGTCTGAATCTCGATCCACGGACTACAGTTGGCAGCATGACTGTGGTTTTGAAAATTATGACGCAGTAAAAAGTTTCACTTAGTTTCGCCGTGATTTATATCGTTTAGATTCCAAAATCAAAATGAACAGGGATCTGCCGAGTATCCCACTGCTGAACAGTGATAACTTCTATCAGTGGAGTATTAAAGTCAAGGCTTTGCTGACACTTAAGAAAATAGCTAATGTGCTAACTGAAGAAACCCCCGTTGATCCAAAGTTGCGAGAACAATGGACTCTAAACAATGATGACGCAGTTGCATACATACAACTATCGCTTTCTGATGACCAAAGTCTTCAGTTCGCAAACGAAACTAACGCTAAAATTCTATGGGAAAAAATTCAAAGCACATTTACTGGTAAAACAGAAGATCGAAAAATCGATGCAAGTAACGAAGTAAAAAATCTTGAAATGAAGGAAAATGAAAATGTGTCAGACTATATTGCAAGATCACGAGGACTTAAAACGAAATGTTCGTCACTGGGTCTGGAAATTTCTGAAAGAGAACTTGTATTTTATACTGTTAGAGGGTTACGAGGAAAGTTTTCCAAAATAAGAGAAATCCTGAAAACCCAACGTGAAAAGCCAATGGATGAGATTTTAGAAATACTGCGGGAGGAAGAGAACAGCTTATCAAAATTAAGAAATGATATTCCCAGACGCACAGAAGCATTCGGAGTAAAACATAAAAATGAAAATAGAAAAACGAAGAAATGTTTCATTTGCCATAAAACGAATCACCTAGCTAAAGACTGCTATTTCCGAAACAAGAACGAGGGAAATCAAAACCAAACATCTCAAGAAAAAAGAACATTTTCGAACTATAAATCGGGTATGAACAAAATCAAAAACAATAACGCTCATTGTGCATTTGAAAATCAAGATAAACATTCTAGTGAAAATTTTGCACTTACCGCGGAACAAGAACAACACCAAATAAATTCAAGTGCTACCGGTAAAAACAAAACTGTTTTTATTTTGGATTCTGGTGCTACTTCACACATGGTAAAAGATTTAAACTTTTTTGAAAACTTAAATCATGTTAATGGAATAATACAATTAGCAGGTAAGAAATCAAATTTAATTTCAAAAGGAATTGGTATTGTAAAAGCTACAACAACAGTTGATAATTGCAGTAAAAATCTAACAATATATGATGTAATATATGTACCAGATTTACGAAACAATTTAATTTCAGTATCTAAATTAATTGATAAAGGTTATAAAATAGAATCTAATGGTAATGATATTTTGATTTTAACTAATGATAATCGCAGTGTTTTAAAAGCTGTAAAAGTAAACAATCGTTTTGAAATTTTAATGGAACCGTGTAATAACATTTCACCTAAATTTTTTGATTATAACGATGTAAACAATTCTGAATTAGAATGTAATGATGTAAGTAATCTGGATACTTATAATATGTGGCATAAAAGACTATGTCATTTAAATCCACAATACATGGTTAAAATGCAAAATGTTATTGGCATAAATTTTAAAGATTTTGAAAATTATCATTGTGAATCATGTGATATAAGTAAAGTAACTCATAAGAGTCATCCATCAGTTAATATTGCACAAAGTAATTCTGTATTAGAGTTAATTCATGCGGACCTTGCAGGCCCTATAAATTGTGATTCATTAGGAAATTCAAAATATTTTTTAGTACTAGTGGATGATTTTTCTGGGATGTACTTTTCTTATTTTTTGAAACATAAAAATGAAGTATTTGAAATGTTTTGTATGTTTAAAGAAAGGTATGAAAATTTAATGAATAAGAAAATCCAAAGATTCAGAACAGATAACGGTCTAGAATTTGTTAATAACGAGATTGATAGTTTTCTAGAAAAATACGGGATCATACATGAAAAAACAGTACCGTATAATCCTTCGTCAAATGGGCGTGCTGAGAGAGCCATAAGAGTATTAGTAGAAAGGGCTAGGACATTATTATATGAAAGTGAATTACCATTAAAATTCTGGGCTGAAGCGATAAATTTTAGCACTCACATTTCTAATCTTACACCGCGTAAAAATAAACAAAATCTTCCGATTGAAATATGGTCAGGAAAAGAACCTAAACTTAACTACTTAAAAGTATTTGGATGCGTCGTTTATTTTCATATACCTAAACAATTCCGAAATAAATTTGATGTTCCGGGAAAACGTGGGATTTTCGTCGGTTATTCTAGAGAAAGGCGCGCGTATAGAATATATGATGTTGATAAAAATATTGTAATTGAAGAGCGATCTGTTAAATTTAACGAATCATTAAGAGGAAGTAAATTTCTAACAAACAAAAATGAATGTAGTATATGGAACATTGAGGATTTGACTCAGTTTAACATATCTCAACCGCAAATCGAAACTGAAACCCAAAACTCCCCTCCAACTGAATCAAGCAGTGAACATTCTTTTTCTCATAAATCTTCTCAAGAAAGTGCTGATTCACAAAATGAAAATAATCAAAATACTCCTGCATTAAGACGTTCTGAAAGAATTAAAAATAAAATATCCGCAAACGCGAACTTAGCCTTGAAAGGATCATCTATTCCTCAAAATTATGACCAGGCGATAAATAGTAATAAATATTCCGAGTGGAAAACCGCAATGGAAAATGAACTTCTTTCGATGGAGAAACATAAGGTTTTTGAATTAATTGAGAGGCCTAAGAAGGAAAAAATAATAAAAAGTAAATGGGTGTATACAATTAAAAATAACGATAAAAACAAAATTTACAAAGCGCGACTGGTTGCAGCAGGATTTAATCAAATTAAAAATGTTGATTATTCTGAATCATATTCACCTGTGGTAAATATTGAATCATTCAGGTTATTAATTGCTTTATCAGCAAAATTGGATTTATTTGTTAAATTTTTTGACATTAAAACTGCATATTTATATGGTGATATTGATGAAACTCTGTATATGGAAATACCTCCAGGCTTTGAAGTTAAATATGGTAAAAATAAAGTGTGTAAATTAAATAAAAGTATTTATGGTCTACCTCAATCTGGTAGAAATTGGCATATAAAGTTAAAAAATGAACTTAAAAAGATTGGTCTCACTCAACTTGCATCCGACAATTGCGTATTTACTAAAATTAATGACAATGATTTTTTCGCAATTTGTGTATACGTAGATGATTTGGCAATATTTTCTAATAATTCGAAATTATACAAGGAAATTATTTCAAAACTTAATCAAACATTTGAATTAAAAGAAACAATTGATGATTCAAAATTTTTAGGCATTGAGATTTCACAAAAAGAAAACGGAATTGGTCTATCTCAAACTCATTACATTGAAACTGTAATGAAAAAATATGATTTGGAAAATTGCAAGAAAACAAATATTCCCATAACTAAAGGTGAAGATAGATGTTTTAATCCTACTGATGATTTAGTAGATCAGACTGATTATCAGGAAATCGTCGGTGAACTTTTATATTTAGCAAATAGAACCCGACCAGATATTGCTTTTGTAACTAGTTATTTATCACAATTTAATAAACGTCCAGAAAAAAGGCATTATGTTTTGGCCAAGAGAGTTTTGAAATATTTGAACGGTTCAAAAGATAGAGTCTTGTTTTATAGTAAAGAATTTGGTTTTTTAAGCTGTAGTGCGGATGCAAGTTGGGGCAATGCAGAAGGAGGAAAATCTTTTTCAGGTTGTGTAATTATGATAGGTAATTCTCTTATAACATGGAAAAGTAGAAAACAAAGATGTGTAGGACTTTCAACATGTGAAGCTGAATTATTTACTGCAGCTGACACAGCTCGAGAACTTACTTGGATAATAAATATGTTAAATGAGTTGAACTGTAAAAAATTTATTGATGCTCCTGTTACTATGTTTTCTGATAGCCAAGCAGCTATTGACTGGTTGAATAATGGTAAATCTTCTAACAAAACCAGGCATGTAAATCTTAAATTTCATTTTGTGCGAGATATGATTGAAGATAAAATATTAAAAACTGTTTATAAGAATACTAATGATAATATTTCTGATTTTTTAACTAAAGCTGTAACTTTTGAGAAGTTAATTTTTTCTTTGGAAAAAATAAGTTTAATTTGAAATTTATATTAAGAGAATTAATATTTTTTATGTATATATTGTTATATGTGTTAAAAAGTAAAATCCTTCTCGCAGGGGGAGATTGTTGTCATTCCCTGGGAAGGATAGCTACGAAGTCTTTTTCTTTTTATACCGCCAGATGGCGTTCTTTTTAAATTTGTATGTGTTTGTTTGCTTTTCGTTAATAAACTTTACTTTCTGTCTGAATCTCGATCCACGGACTACAAATACAAAAGCAATTAGTTTTCAAGGGCGGATAAGCACATTATACACTGTTAAAAATTCAGAGCTACGTTACGCCAAAAATATTATTTGCTGGCTGCATAAAATGGAGCTAAATTTTTTAGATTTTTATACTTTCAAAAGCTCAAGTATCAGTAGAGGGTTGCTCCAAAAGTAGGAGTTTTGAAGAAACAAAACTCCTATTTTCTTTCTTTTTTAAAAGCATCGGAAGGTTGCGCATTTATTAGGCATTTTTAAAGCTTTCAAATGCAGGTTAAGGTTGCTATTTAACGTAACAAAACTTGTTGTTGTTCTTCCTTATCCTCCAATTGTCTGACGGAGTCTGACAAGATCCAATATGTTGTTGACCCTCAAAAAGTCGATGACAAGAAGTGGAGTAGCGTATAAGTCATTCTTGGATAGGCCCAAGCAGTTGAGGATATGTTTGGGAGAGGCCTGCTGGGCTTCACATTTGGAACAGACTGCATAAGTCTTTCTTCTTTCGAACTACGAGAGACTATTCGTGTGTCCACTTGCCAATCTGGAAATTGCTGTTTGAGACTCTCTATCACCTATATGAACAAGTGAAGAGCCCGGTTCCTTGGCCGCATACCAGTTTTGAGAGTGGGGGGTTCCTCCACTTTTTTGACAGATGGCTTTTGATTTTGGACAGATTCTCTGAGTAGGTAAGGGCTTAGGACGAAGGTATTGAATGACTACAGCCCTCCTTGGCCAAGCGATCTGCTTGTTCCCGTAGCAAAACTATTTACCATTCATAAGTTATTTTGATATACGTCAAACCATTTTATACCTCCAACTGAATATAAAAATAGAACATAAAATGAATTTTGATTCAAACAGACTATTTTCCTACTCAAATAAGTAGAAACTTGAAACATGCATTAGTAGTCCCGTTACACAGAGACAAAACAGTGAAGAAAACAGGGCTTCTTAAACAAACATCGTTCAGTTTAATCACCGTCAGTTTTGTGTCTTTTACAAAATTTTGGTGTAACTCGAGATTATCATTCATTTAAATTTGGGTAAATGAGAAACTTTGCACCAAATAATGGTTAAAAATTTAGTTTATTTTTTTTTGCAGTGTACTAAATTATGTGGAATAAAATTTTACCTAACTAAACCATTTATTACGTTACATTACTAACTAAACCATTTATGTTACATTACCAAACTTAACTATTTATTACGTGAAATTACCTAACTAAACTATTTCAAAATCAAATGTAAAAGTTCAGTTTTATAATTCCAGTATGTAGTTATCCTGAAATCACTTAGCAAATGAGTTTTAAATTTAAATTAAAATCAAATTTAAATGTAATTTCGTTTGATATTAAGAATATGTTAGCTAAAAGGTGATCTTTTTATAAAAAATTCTAGACCTGACAATAGCGTAAATAGACTAAGGAATATTCTTCATCCGTGCAATTTCAAATTTAAAAGCTATTACTGAAACTTGAAATTCTTGTTTTAAAATACAAAATATCTACTTTCATAATTCACTTTTTACTATGAATTGCAAATAAAAATTATTTACCCTTTTTAAGAAATCTGGATCTTATTGTTACAGAAATAGTATTATATCCAAATGAAAATGCGTGTCATAAAAATATCTTTCTTTTTTTTCTTCTTTTTTTTCGAATTTCGGCCGATAATTCTTATTTGTTTGAAATCTTAGAGGCTTGCTTTATTTATCCAAGAGTAAGTAATATGAATAAAAGTTTTAGGAATACAACATTTAAGTTATATGAATAAAAGTTTTAGGAAGGTTTTGTGCAATAAAATTTATCATTTTTATTGCTGTTTTTTATCTTTCAAATGATTATAAGTAGCACTCGAATGGTATGATAAAATTCTCATATTTTAGTATTTACTAGACAAATGTAAGGAAAAAGTATCCTATTCTTAGAATGCTGAATATAATTCTTTTATTTTTGACTAAAAATATGTTTCGTTATTTTAAATCGATACAATCGAATGTAATTTATAAATTTAAGTATTTATAGATTAATCACTGATTTACATAGTGGATTGATGGCATATTTGCGAACTTTCCAGTTTTACATGTAAGAGATGGAATATTTTTTTTAAATGTGGGGCACTTGGGATGTATTGTCCCATTGGCCAGAACTGCTACTCTCTTCTCGTTACCCAGTGGACCTAAGTCACAGCTGTGGAGCAACGTCGCCCACGTCACACAACCACAAGCCCGTTTATAGGGCGGGTCACATTCATACAATCACACACAAAGGAGAAAGAAACATCCATGCGCTGAGCGGGATTCGAATCCGCAGCCATCAGCTCCGCAGTCAGGCACGCTAACCACTCGGCCACCTGGTCAGTGAGATGGAATATAAGATTTGCAAAAAATAAACTAAATACTGAACCTGTATTGGATACTTGCAACTCAAGTGCACTGATACACAGACACGTGACCTATGACCTAAGAGCTAGTTAGTTTTTGTAAACAAGATGGCGCGTTAAAAATCAAGCTAAGTTTCTCACATAAGTTAGCATGTTAATTAACGTGATGTTAATCAAATAAAACGCCGTATTGGCGTATCAAATTTAAAATGTAATTATTTCTTATCTACCTCTTTTATTTTACCTGGATTTATTATTCGTGTATTTATTTTATTGTAACCCTGATTATTTTTGTTTTATGTTTCTGACAACTTCGTTGCATAATTAGTTTATGTTTCAAGTGTAGTAAAGAGACTTTCAATTTTTTTAAAAAATAAATAAATAAAACACTTGATAGTAGACTGCATGGAATTTATGAGGGTAACAAATAAACATGATGTTTGTCGGAATTGGTTACTTTGGTTTTGCTGAAGAAATCTGAAAATTGTGGTTTTCGTATCATAATCCATCTTTTCAGTTTTATATTTCTAATTTGTCCCGTAGTGAATTGATTATAAAGACATGGTTTCCAGTAGAATACCGATGTCAAGGATCACTGGCTGCGGGCAGTAAGCCGGAGGATGATCAGTTTGATCAACCTGTGTAGGAATTGAGGGTGCAGGGTATCGGTCCTTGTTAATCTATTCTGATTAAAGTGCTCGACTTCGCGTGCAGGTTCTCTGGCTGCTAAGCGGAAGAGCCTTACCCTGTGCAGTTGATCAAAATTGTGATGGATTATCTTCGGATCATCTTCAGGGATGTTTCACAGACAGTCACCGATGGCCCAATGTGCAACTCTAGTGTGACGTAAATAACGTACCAACCTGCAAGAGTAATTTAACAATTAGCAAAATTTTCCCTTCCATTCTCTAGTAACAAATTTGCAACACTTATCAAGGTAAATCTTAACTATCATGTATTGGCCACGATCAATAGCCTTATTTTTTGTGCCGAATTATTCTGAATACAATTAACAGTTTTTTTTTTTTTTTTTCTAAAAAAAAAAAAACGATTTGTAATGTAATCCATAATGTTTTCTTACAAATAAAACATTAAAATCTAAATTAATTAACGTAATGAACTTTCTAGCAGAAAATGGCTCCTTATTAAAATTTTAATCAAATCGGACATTTTAAGTAATCTTGATAGTGTTTATAACCTCTTAAACTTTTTTGATATAGTATTCAACCTCAGTTTCTGTATACAAAAAATCAAAGAAAAAGAGAAGGGGGGGGGGATCTTTTTCAAAATTGTTTATTTAGTTAAGGCAATAACAAATAGTTTATGGCCTTTAAGTTTTTTTTCCTTTTATACTTCTTTTATTATTTTTGTTATTATGTGTTATTAACTTGCACCATATTTAATCTTTGTATTTTTTAAAATATTGTGACTTTGTACTGATCTAAATTCTTAATAAATTCTTGCTGAATGGGCTCGTTCCTAGGCTGGAGTGGAGCCGGACCAGTAGCCAAGCTTTGGGCTATATGGTAAAGGGTCCATAATGACCTAGGTACATGTCCAAAGCTTGGAGAAAAGAAAAAAAAAAGAATCAATAATGTAAATCCGTTGCAAAAAGCAGTAAATAATGTAATATAAAATTTTAAAATGATATTAATGTTACTTAATTGTCTCGGTTTATGTCTTTAAATTTCGTGCGTGCTAATTAAACACTTTTTTGATCAATTCGGAATATTTAGAGAAAAAAAGGTTTTTAACACCTTTCTTACGTACAACTTTGATTGTTCTGAATTAAAAGAAGTCAAAAATCCGTCGATGAATTGAGAATGTGGGGGGGGGGGGGGCGTGTACATGATCTTATTCGTCTAAAAAGTGCTTTTGCATCACCTAGCAGTGTACAATGATATTTATGGTCATGTAGCTTTAGATTTATCAATCGTTACAAGAAATTCTAGTTCTGTAGGAATGTTGGAATCACAAAATAGGAAATGAACCGCAAAATGACATTGATACTTTTCACTTCAACCTTCTTTATTTTTATTATCACACAAGCATATAAATCATGTTGACTGGGAGATGCGAGTTTTTTAAAATTTCACAAGCAACTTTTAAAATTAGAATCATTGTTGTATACATTCGTTATGGTTTCATTTGGTCTTTCTAAATTGTAATCCATGCTCATAATTACATAGCTCGATATCTATAAGACAAATCACTCTTGTATTTATAAGACTAACTTGAAACATTTCTCGAGAGAATTTACAGGAATTTTTTTTCTAACTGATATTTCTGTTTTGTTGACGTCCCAAAAATTTTGGAAGCACTCAAAGTAAAAATTTGGAAGATACCAAGATGAAAGAATTAGCTTATAGCTTACATAGATAATTAAACTTAAGGGATTGAAAGGGATTGTACGGTACTTTTTATTTATTTATTTCGTAATAGAGCTGCTCAATGGGCTGTTGGCGATGGTTTGGGAAACCTTCCTGAAGATTATCCTTGAAGAACTTTGTGATTCCGAAAGATTCAACGTGCACTAGTCACCAATTTAGGAACGGAGAGTCTTCGACCGGCGGGGATCGAACTCACGACCTTTCGCATATGGACCCAACGCCCTACCAGTCAGGCTATCCCACCCAAGGAATAATGTGACTTCCTCAAAAAGGAGGAAAAAGGCCGGGATAGCTTGATTGGTAGGGCACTGGGCCTATATCCAAGAGTTCGTGGGTTCCATCCCCGCCGGCCGAAGACTCCCAGTGTAGTAAATGGTGACTGATGCACGTTAAATCTGTCGAGTTGCAAAGCCCTCCATGTTCTCTTATCAAATCAATACCTCTGGGGGTAATGATCCAGGAGTTTCCTGCCTTCTGGATTGGTTCAAAAATACAAGAATACGGAGTTGAACATTAGTAGTCGTAAACCCAAAAATTGGATCAGCTATTCAACGAATAAATATAATAAAAAAAAGATATAAAAATACAAGATATAAAAAAAATAAAAAAAGAGGAAAAAGGGGATTAAAATGGAAGTTAACAAAGTAAAAGTGCTTAAGTGAGTAACGGGTAAGTGATATGATGAACAACATCACAACTTCCACTAAAGGTTTTTCAGTACATTTCTCAATACTCTGTAAATTGTATTATTGAAAAATCTTAATTTTTGAAAATTTTTGTTCGAAATAGAGGAGTCTTACTAAGTAAATAAAATATTTAATTGTTTTGTGGAAAATCATTTAATTTCAATAAAATTCTTAGCATCAAACACAAAAAAATTTACTGTTCTATAATGCAGAATTTTTTTTTAAAGAAGTCCTGCAATTCACATACAAATCAGTATTTCACTTATTTACCTAATTTCCTAACAATGACAGTTAAAACGAGCATAAAGATCAGAAACATTACAGAAACAATTGTTTAGATATAAAACATACATAACAATAACAGATGCAAACATTACTATAAAACATTAGAGAAAATAACTAATTTAAATAATGAATGCTAATGTATTAACTTATAATAAAAGCAACTTACCTTAGAACAATCGATTTAAGAAAAAATTTCAGCTAAATGCTGTACTCCAAATAAAATTTATTTGCAATTTCCTCTAGGAAGATTTTGAATAGAGGACGAGAATTATAGTATCCATATTTTATTTTTACGAATTCCTTAATGAACGCTGCGTTGGTATTCTTTCGTTTCAATAAAACTTAATCTTCTATATTTATTACTCAAATAATAGAAGTAACGGAAAAATAAGCAATAAAAACGTCAAACAAAAATTTATCTACAATTCTTATATTTCAGATTATTTAGATTTATACATAAATGTATTTTCATTTTAGTTCTTTATGAAGAAAAATGTATTTTGCATTTGTAACGGGAAGGATATTTATTCGAGAGAATTGTTTCATATTTAAAAATGCTATCTTATAATTCTTTTAAACGTTTTCTCAGAATTATGCGTTATTTAATTCTATTTTTTTGGTGATATGTTTTAAAATATGGAGGATTTTTATCATCAGTATTTCTTTATATTTAAATTTGATTTGGATCTTTCATAAAATGCGTAATCTAAGCCTATTTTTGACAAATTAGGATCAGATATTGTCTCCCCTCCTTGTTAGCAAAAATAAGCAAATAACAAATTCCTTTCTTGCTTATGTTTATAGGTCACCCCTCTTTTTTTTTGCTTTAACGTTGACTTTTACTACAATTTAATTTTGTGATTAAATTCAAATAAAAGATTTAATTTTGCGATCAAAAGTCATAATCTCTGAATTTCTTCAAAGAAATTTTTTTCCCCTACTATTTCATTTTATTTCTTAAACATGAAATCTTTGTACCTGCTATTTTTTTATTACATTTAAAAAATAAGTTGAACGACATTTTGAACATAAGGAGATTTGATTGTCTTACGGAAGCATTGCTTACATAAGCAGTGTATGAACAATGCTTACTTAAGTCAATCAATCTTCTTATGTCCAATTTTTTTTTAAAGTTAAGCAAAATTTGGACATAAGGCGATTTGATTGTTTTGTGTAAGCATTATTCAAACCCTTCATCCTTTCTTGTTAGAAAAAATAAGCATATCACACATCCATGAACACATCATTATTTAATTTTTTTTTTAATTTTTGAGTTTTTCTGCACAAAAAATTACTAGTACTTATTCATAAACGTACTAGTTATAACAAATTTAATAAACATATTGACACTATCTTTAAAGCCTTTTTAATTAAAAACTTTTTCAGATAATTTTTCTCTATAATATTCATCAATCCTTGAAATATATTCATCAATCATTGATGAATATATATATTCATCAATCATTGAAAAACTTCGAACACATTGTTGAATCAAAGTTAATTAAAGACTATTAATCACGGCGTTGTAGAACAGAATACGTTTTAAATCATAGAAAAATCTGAAACAAATACCACACCCAAGCAAAATTGAATAGCCATTTTTCACACCCATTATTTCAGCTGCGAATAATTCAGTTCCATGTCTACAAAACGTCTCAGTTGGAGTTGAAAAGAAGTACCAACGGCGTATCCGCAACAAAGCGGATATCCCAGATCGCGAATATTCCAGAATTCGAATATTCCATTCACTAGGGTGTACTTTCTAATATGCTGACATCATACGTCGTAGAAGAGTGAGAAATGAATATGCCGCCAAATCTAAGGGGCAAAGATGAAGAACTGCTTCCAGCAGCAGAAAACTTGCCGGTCGTAGAAGATGGTTGGCGTTGATATCTGGATGAATTGCTCGGTAATGATTTACTTTGATGGATAGAGCTCATTATGAATGAAGTTATATGTTGGATACAGGAAGAGAACTTCCTTTTTTCGCCAAGACATGAAAGAATTAGTCTCAATTGTACTTCCATTAATCATATACTGCAATTTAGTGGTGATGTGGATTCACACTCTTTTAGAAAACGATGCGGGAAATGTCGATATAAAAATAATTTTTATAAATATATGTATTTAGTATAATTCATCATGCAATGATTTTTAGCGATAATAAGCATTTTTATTGTTTTTTGAAACAAATTTGGGAAATGATTGCAAGGCTAATGTCCATTATAAATCTATATATGATACTATTTTTTTATGTAATGGCTTTAGAATGATAACACTGAACAAATGTTCAGTGGCCTTCATATAAATATTTTATCTTACCTAATTCGTGTGTAGGGATTTCCAATATGAAATTAGTTTTGCTCTTAAAGATACAGATTTGTTTTAAAACGACATTTTAAGACTATTTTTTGCCAAAATATAAAAGTTTAAAAACAACACTATAAAAACAAGGGGTTGCGTTAACTTCAGCAAACTTCTTGGAACAACAACAAATTTCATGGAGATAAACTTTAAAGGGAGTTGGGGCAGTTCCTCAGGATTGAGGATCAGGATTAGGGCAGATCATCATGCTCAAAAATATCATTGTACGCGGCTAGGGGCACTTACATACTATAGCACCTGTTTAGAAGCTCCCGAGGAAACAGTTCATAATAGGGAAGCTCCCTTAGAGACGTATGTTGCATCTCCGGGAATGGATTTTCATTCAATTTAAATCCTGATAAAGTCCCTAATTCACTAAAAATTTGTCGCAACATTTACATGACCCCCTGTTATATATAACGTGTCTAAACTTGTACATTTTGGCAAAAATTACTTCCCCAAAAAATTGTAGAGTGGAGAGAGAAATTGATTGCAGATTTCAAATCTTTTTCTTCTTCTTCAGCACGACAGCCCCTTACAGGCCTTGGCTGTCTCAACCACACGTAGCCTCCAATGCCTCCTGTCGATGGCGACTTAAAATTCCAGTGGTTTATCTTTAATACTTTTAGATCTTTAGATTTCAAACCAGTGATATGAAATTATCTAAAACCTGTTTAAAAAAAAGACTCATGCAACAAACAGTGTAATTCTTATTCTGGCTACTTTAGAATACGGAGCCAGAAAAAAAATTAAAACGCAGCTGTATGTTATAAAATAAAGCAACACCATGCAATCTTATTTATCACACAGTGTGTTCGTTAAACCACTGTATCCGTAGACATTCAAAAAAGCACCATGGCATTACGGATACAATCTATAAGGCTCTTAACTGGAAATATGTTTTACTACTGCTTTAAAAACCTCGCCAGAAAACCTTTTAAGTCAAAGGCCTGTTGAAAATGTCGTTTATCATACATTGATAATTGGTAGGGCATTACAGGTTGGTAGGGAATTGGGACCATGCCCAAGGGGTTGTGAGTTTGATCCCCAATTGCTGAAGACTCCCCGTGTGGTAAATGGTGACTGATGCGCATTGAATTCGTGCGGGGAGCAAAGTGCTCCACGTACCCATATATCAAATCAATACTTCTGAGGGTTAATGAATTGAAGATTGATGATTCTTTAGTTCAGGTCAAAATTACGATCAATGGATTAATGAATGGACGTATGAATGGGTCCGCCCTATAAACGGGCTTTGACGTGTGTGTGATTAAGTCGTATTCTTGGCCATAGATGGCACCACTGAAGAACAAGAAACTCACCCTCTGCTTTAAATTCGCTTGGTTTCCCCAAGCAGGCTTGCTGGTAAACAATAATAACAACAAACATTTCCTCTGAGCCGTGATGGCTCAGGGGATAGAGCGTTCGCCTTCAAATTAGGGGAACCAGGTTCGAATCCCAGTCGATACGAAATCCGCATCCGGCTTGCACTGACCACAGTGCTGAAGTGAAATATCCTCAGTGGTAGACGGATCTTGCCGTCAGGCTAACCGTGGGAGCTTCTAGTGGTCTCCCTCTCCATGTAACGCAAATGTGGGTTAGCTTCATCAAAAAGTCCTCCACGAAGGCAAAATTTCTCCCAATACTCAATCCAGGAGTTCTCTTGTCTTCCGGATTGGGTTCAAAATTACAAGGCTACGGAATTGAACATAAGTAGTCGTAAACCCATAAAATTCGGTCGACTGTTATAACGATGGTTATAAAATAAAAAATAGAAAAACATTTCCTCTATGATGGTTTCGGGAGATCATAGAGATAGATAGTATAGATAATTAAATTTCGAAACACTAAAAAAAAATGACTGAACAAATATAATTTTTTTCTTCTGAGAAATATAATACAAGTTTTTTCGCGTATAGCTCAAAATAATACTGATAATTTGTTAGTTAGTTTATAATGTAATAAAGATTATAAATTTTTGAATTCGAAAGTATAAAAATTTCAATGTTTGCTTCAAACTGGGTAATTGTGTAAGGCAAAATTCAAAGCATGAACCCTTTCGGAATGTGATTCCAAAATTTCAAAAATATTACTATCGACAGATCTTTCGTAGCAATTGTATAGTCTAACTAACTTAAAATAAATATATGCTACAAGTTTAAACAAGTTATACATTAAATTTTAGTTTTTCAGAAAGCCATGTTGTAGTCATGCATTTTGAAATCTGAAATTAGAATTTTCGAGATTGTTTTCAGTTTTAAGAATTGTTGTTTCTTTGGTATTGTCGCTCGAAATTTTCAGAAAGGATTTTAAAAATCCTTACTTTGTTTCAATTCCTACAGTTATTTTGCAAGAAAGTTATTTTCTTTCCCATGTGTTCCTACTTTATATTCTGTTCAAAAATCCAACGCGAGACATTATTTGATATCTTGGAAATTTGCATAAAGAATAGAAACGCAGAAATGTTTAGAGGACAACGAACTGTTATTTACTTTAAAATTTATATACATGGTTGGTTGATTTAAAATGATCTTACGTGACTGAAGATTTGTTATATTTATTTAAAAATGAATTTACTATTTGAAACGTCTATGTATGATGAGTTTATTATAAAGTAGTAAAATTTAAGAAGGAATCTATGTAAAATATATATTTCTCTTATGTGGTACTATAAACTCTGGGATCTATTAGCAAAACGCTATAGTTATCATTCGCTATAGTTATCAAACGCTATAGTTAGATTATACATAATGTTTTAAATAATGTTGAATAATTAGTTACTTTAAGTATTTATTTAGAATAATTATGTATTTTTATAGGAATAATAACTTGGTTACGAAGTAATTATTTAGATTATTTTTTATACTTTCTGAAATGGGACTGTAGAAATTGAAATTATAACAGTGCTATGGTGCTGCTATAATTGGCAACGGAGCTTGCCTTTTTCAAGCAATATCTATCTATCTATCTATCTATATATATATAGATACATGTCTATATATACATATCTATATATACATGTATAGATATAGTTAGATAGATAGAAAGATGTTTTATGTGATATTTAAATTATGGAGCGAGAGGTGCGTCTGTATGTAATGCAGCACTTAATGTAGCATTGTATGAGTGAGTTTTCTATCCTATCTCACGACAGAGGACAATAACTTAAAGCTTTACTTAATAACTTAACTTAAGCTTCTGTCACTTACTATGCTGAAATGTCCACTTTTCGGTGGTTTGAGCAATTTAATGACTGCCCGTACAAATTTTAGATTATTTCTAAACTTAAGGAACTTTGTTAATATCGCGGATGGTTTTAAATTGAAATCATAGTACTTCCACATGTGCACAATTGCATAAATTGCTAGACGGTGAAAAATTTGGTTTTATTGTTTAAAACCAATCCAGGAGTATTAGAGGAGAACTAGAATGTTTAAATACAGTTGTGCTGTTCAATCGGCTTGGTTACCTTTAAAGTTTATATGATGTAAAAAAATAACTTTGGAAAGTGATCACCTGGTCGCCAAAGGAGGCAGTTTTTATTTTTAAATTTTTTTTTATTTTATAATAAAAGGAACTCTATAAGTCAGCCATTCTTTTTTAAAACGTTTTTGGAAGTTTAGCAGTTTTAATTTATTTGCAGTGTCATGCAACTTCATTAGTTCTGACAAATATAAACTTATCAAGCGAATTTCTTGAACAAAGTACACTGAAAATTTATACAAAAGAGAAAGGTGTACAAAACCTGGTAGGTGAACAAAGCCAGGACTCGGCTTTTATGTCTAGATTAGTGCTGTTTGTCGGGACTCTTTTCCCCTAATTGTGTAATGAATTTTTAATTATCATAACCCCATCGTAAACATACAAGTAAACATTTAATGGTAAGACAAGACGACACAGTAATAAAACAAAACGTGTAAATATATGAACAGAATCAAAATGGTGATGGTATGTCTTCGGATCATTCTCAGGGATATTTCGCAGACCATCGCAAATTGTTCAGCTCTAAACCGACGTAAACAAATAAGAAGCGTGTAGGACACTAGTTACATTAGACTCATTCTCCAGCGGGGGGGGGGGGGACAGGGGGGGGGGAACCTGAAACCTTCAATCAAAAATCACATGAAACTAGTTGCAGACAATTTTCATGTCAATTGGAAATAAATAAAAACAGTTTAGTTTATTTGTCAGGGCTAATATTTTGAAAACTTCGGCTGAAAATTTAAATAAAAAAGCGTCTTTTTATTGGTATATTTCGCCATCTTTATAATCGTTGTTCGACGAATCGAACGCTGACTTCAAATGGACAAAGCTAACAATTTGAAACTATTACAATCTCGTAACTGTTCTATATACATCTTATTATTAGCGGAAAAAAATTATTTCGTATGTTGAAAGAGCCTTCGATGGAAAATCCTTAAATCAGAATGCTTCATTATGGGCTCAGCGTAATATATATATTTAAAATCTTTGTCGTTAAAGGAAGTCAAAAAGCATACACATTAGAAGTCGCAAGTTAATGTTTGAACTAGGGAAACACTTAAAAGACTAATGAAATCTGACATATCATTAATGAAGAAGGAGGAATAATGTTTGTCATCTTTTAAAAACTTTTCCAATAATTATTTTCTAACTCCTCTCTGTGCTATATGGTAATCAAGCAACTTTCTAACGTTTCCAGTTCCGTCTTCCACAGCAATGATTTGATAGATTTCGATAGCTTTTTTTTTCTTCCTTTAAGGAATATTCATGTTTGATCATTTTCTATGTTTTTTAGGCACATTAAAATTTATTCCATTTACCTACAATTTAATAGTACGCAATGACAAGTATGTCAATACAAACCAAATAGAATAATTTTTACTTACAAAAATTCACACTTATTTTATTAACTAAAAATATTTATAGAACTGCTCTATCATTTACAATAAAAAATTTTGAAACTGAAACTATTATATGCCTAGGATATTTTGAATAGTCTTTTAGAGTTTTATTTACTATAAAATCATATACGCATATACAAACACATTAATATATCATTTTTCAATATACAATTTTCTTTCGTCCTATTTGATGTACTCAAAAACTATAGGCAAATTGAATAAAAATTAAAACGGTTAAATCTTTCGGAAGTTAAGAAATGTTGAGGATAAAAAACGTAACAAGAAAAATATTTTTACATTTTCAAAAACATATATTTTCTAATTACGCTTTACAGATTCTCAAAATAACCATTTTTTTTCTTCAAATTAACAACAATTTCGGTTTTTCAAACAACTATTGAAAGTTGAGAGCGAGACAAGAGATAACAAAATTTACAAAATTAACGAAATTTTACAAGAGATAAAAGTAGTATAGATAACTGCTACTACTGTCACCAAAAGAATTTTTATTTAAGAACGATATAAATAATACTTATTACGTTTGTAAACTTAAATAAAATGTTGATAGTTAAGCCATTTTTTTTTGAATTTGAAAATCCTTTGTCAGTTTCAACGATAGACACACATATAACGTTTTTAACGTATACATTGTTAATAAAGTTTTCAAATTTGATTATTAGTAATAGCTTAAACTGGATTAATTCGAAAAAAATATTATGTTAAATATTATTTTAACTAAATTTTACTCTGCTACGATAAATTATTTTCCAAAACTTATTTATTTCGTCTACACGTTTTTAGCTTCAAACTTAATTTAAAGTTCAACTTATATCTTCTCTCTTTTGTAAATAAAAGAAGCACTGTTTCAGTACCTCGTCATATCTTATTCATTGCATCAAAAAGTTTAAGTCTTCTTTTCATTTTTATAGAAAATTTTATGATACAAAAACTTTAAATTTTAAAACATAGAAAATTATGAATAGAACGTAAGGAGAGTAAAATTGGATGAGTCTTTATTTCTGAAATTTAAAAATTTAAAGATAAATTTAACTATTTTAAAAAAAACATTCCACGTGTTTTTACAATTTTTTTAATTCTAGATTTTAACATAAAATATATAATTTTTTCTTTTGTGAAAATTTTTAAATGTTAAGCATTTATAAATTTCTGATTAAATATTTGACGATGATTCAATCAATTAATCATATTAAAAAATGATGTATAATAATTATATGATATAAAGTATGTACGATATAAAATTATGATTTAATACATATGATATGATATAAATTATTATATAATATACGAAATAATAATATTATATGAAGTAATATGATATAATAATATTATATGATATAAGATGACATAATAATACTATATGATATAATATGATATAATAATATTATATGATATAATATGACATAATAATACTATATGATATAATATGATATAAAAACAGTATATGATATGATATAAATTATGATAAGATATAAAATTTTGTTTTTCTTTAGTATGCATAAGTACTGAGTGACGATTGTTCCTATACAGATCGTATTTTATTTTATATTAAACTAACTGTATATCCGTTCTTTGAACGGAGGGGAAAAAAAAGAGAAAAAAAATGAAATAAATAAATTAGAACTGAACAACATGCACAAAACTGAAAGGCATATACCAATAAATAAAGTTATTATAACGTTAATAAAGTTAATATAATTTCAGTTATTTATAATTTGTTGCCCTTCCGGTAGCTTCGCATTATAAGAATAATAAGCAAAACACTTCTTTTTATATTTCCTCTCAACAGAATAAAAATTAACAGTATTCAGTATCACTTGGTAAGACGCTATTGCTCACGGCCAACGCATAATAGTTCAAAATTTATCGCTATCAAGCAATTTTACCAGGTACTTATTCCTTTAGGAGCTGCGATAGTTAAGTGGTTAAAGCACTAAAGGGGCTCGTTACTCAATGGCGGCTCTTGAAGCCCACCCCTGTTCACATTGATGGACGCCAGCTTGTCTGAGAAGTAAAGGTGGTCCGTGCGCGATGCTGTCATTTTATCACAATCAAGCCGTTGGTCACGAAATTGTGTAGCCTTAACCTCTGTGATCCCCTGTAATACAACATGCTATTGATGAAATGCTCTACTTTTCTTATTCCTTTCGAATTGGCCGTAAGATACCTATTTCTATAGAATCTTTATTAATACCACTTAATATTGGCGCAGCTTCAATAATTACAAAATATAGCACTATAGCACTCTGTGAGTGAATATTGTTGAGTCAATATTAGTTATCCTTTTTTTAATAGTATTTTGGCTACATATTACATTACTAAACGAATAAGCATCTTTTCCCTATTATTTTTTTTTAACTTCAATATGTACCTATTACCTAAATTACATCATAGGTGTCAATAATAGACTGTCAATTTTTTACCCTTCCCCTAAACGATTTAGTAGCCATTTTCATTAATTTCGCCTCTCAATATATTGCTGTTTATTTTTCTTAATTTCAATTACCGTTGGTTTTAAGTTATTTAGTTTTGTAGAAACACGCTTTCTAAGAATTTCTATTAACAAAATTAACACGCGGTTTCAGATCACTTTAGGAATACTAATTTGGTGACATAGTATACCCTTGCTACCACGTTAAGGTTGATAATTAAATTTACGTGACAAAGCGAATGAAAAATAACTAAATAGTACTTGCAATCAGCACTTTTATTGATGAAATAGATCTATTAGATAGCGGACATCATTGTTATGTTTAAAATGTTTGATAAAAAAGGATCGTCCCTAGTTTATTTTAAAAGAGAGACTAATGTTTAACCAATCAGAAAATTCCATTTTTCAAACGGGTCTCTAACTCGAACAGTTCGTAGTAGAATATTTTGACTTTCGACTTTCCTGTGCTTCGAAGAATCAGTATACCAAATTTCATCATTATATATATATATATATATATATATATATATATATATATATATATATATATATATATATATATATATATATATATATATATATATATATATATATATATATATATATATATATATATATATATATATATACACAGTCCAGTCACATTAATGTGACCACCTGTCAAAAGCCAGAATAACCACCTTTGGCAGAGCGAACCGCTACGAGACGTGCAGGAAGAAAGTCAATTTGGTTTCTGAAAGTGTTCACTGGGATGTTGAGCCATGCCGACTCCAGTGCCGTGGCCAGCTGCGCTAGATTACGCGGTTGAGGATCCATGGCACTAACAACCCGATCGAGGTGGTCCCACAGATTCTCGATTGGGTTTGAATCCGGTGAGTTTGCGGGCCAGGGGAGTACGGTAAATTCATCCTGGTGCTCTTCGAACCACGCACATGCACTGCGAGCTGTATGAGATCTCGCATTGTCCTGGTGGTAGATGCCATCATTCTGAGGAAAAATTATTTACATGTAGGGGTGGACATGGTCCGCAAGGACAGATACGTACTTGTACTGATCCATCGTGCCTTCCACAGTGATGAGTGCACCCAGTGAATGCCAGGAAAACATTCCCCAAACCATAACACTCCCTCTTCCAGCCTGCAGCTTTCCGGCAATTGCTGCAGGGTGTTGCTTTCAGACGTTTCACGCCGTATACGCCAACGTCCATCTGTCACATGGAGCATAAAATGTGATTCCTCGGAAAAAGCCACCTGTTGCCACTCTGTGGACGTCTAGTTGCGGTACTGGCGTGCAAATTCCAGCCTTCGTCACCGATGAACAGCAGTCAGCTTAGGTGCATTAACCAGGCGTCTGCTGCGGAGGCCCATGCGCAGCAACGTTCGCTGAACAGTTGTTGAGGATACACTCTTGGTAGCCCCTTGGTTCATCTGGACGGTCAGTTGCTCAACAGTTGCACGTCCATTCGTCTAAACGCATCTCAGTAGCCTTCATTCACCTCTGCCATCTTTGGCCCGTGGTGCACCACATGTGCCACGCCGCTTGTTTTGTATAGTGCCATTTTGCCACACACGGTATACTTTTACCACGGCGGTACGCGAACAGTTCACAAAATCAGTCGTTTCCGAAATGTTTCCACCCTTGGCCCGAAAGCCAATAATCATGCCCTTTTGGACGTCGGATAAATCGCTACGTTTCTGCATTGCGCCAACGAGTGAAATGCTTTTCGATGCCTTAAAACATCCAATATATACACTACACTGTAATGTGCTGCCACCTACACTCTGTGAGTGGTTATTTCACGTTGACGTCGAAAGTAGGTGGTGGTCACATTAATGTGACTGGACTGTGTATATATATATATCCGACGGTCAGTTATGTATATGTTTTTAAATATATTGAACAAAAATTTTCCCATTCAAATCCTCGCACGTCGGGGCATTTTCATTAACACAACTGTTAAAGTGGGATCTTTTATGAACCACAATGGACGATGATATTTTTATGTTTTTAGATAATAATATTGTAAGAAGTATCTATTTTGAGCAGATAAATTTAATTGATATACGGTTTTCCAATGTAAATATAAATTTGCATCTTCGATATAACATACACTGATTCTAAATTAATCTTTTAACAATGATGAGGGGTTCGATTTTTTATAGTTTCAGGATTCAGATCAGAAATATTCACTGATACGGAAAAACATGTTTTTTATATGTCTTATGTTCCGCGAAAAAAATAAATAAATTAGTAAATGGCGACAACCTGCTTAAATGATTCGTAATTCGTTTTGAAAAAAAAAATGAAATAAAGTGTTCATGGAGTTGACAAACAGGTTTTGATGTTTCTAGTTACGACCGCCTTAAAAGTTTCTTGAATTATTTTTGCTTCGCTTAAATACCAATTAGTATTTTCAATATATTTATAAGCATATATGGCAGTACTTTTACTTTCGTTACTTGTACCGCCGGTACAAGTAAAAAGTACATACTTTTACTTGTACTTCGTTACTTTTTAAACTTAGTACTTTTACTTGTACTTTCGTTACTTTTTTAGGGAAAAAGTACAAGTATTTGTAACGGAAATGTCGAATGAAATCGTTACTTTTTTCTAAAACTCGGTAAGCTTTCTAGAAAAAAATTAAATTTAAAAAAAAATGCTTATGTTTTTTTTTTAATTTATAAAGTTAATGTGCAATATATATGCATTCACAGCTAACTTCGTGTTTAAATACCTTGACCATTTAAAATTGTCATTCCGGAAAGGGAAAAGACGGCTCTTTTGATCTTTTTTTGACTGCAACTATCATTGTGAGTGGAGTGTTCTCCAGAATTGTGTGTCCAGAACAGTCATTATTCATCTTCCGAAAATTGCCTGTGATAAAGGATGACATGAATAGCAAAGGTTTTGAATACCGGTGGTTTTCATCTCAAGAAAAAGTTTCAGAATGGTAAAAAATGCGCTTTGAAACTCTGTAAACCAAGTATAATGAATGTATACGATTTTAAGAAAAGTAATTCATCCAACCTTCAAATCTGTGAAGGCTTATTAAAACAACAGTTTGTAAACCTTTAAACAAAGCTCTTTTAGATGGCGTGCGCGAAAGGATTCGCGACGTGATTTCGCAGGACGATTTATTGTTTGCTGCAGGTCTGGTACCTTCATCAAATTTAATTGGTTGGAAGAAAAAGCTAGGGAGGAGGCTACAAAAAAATTGGAAAGACTTATCCAAGCTGAACACCCTGCTATAACTAATAACGTAACAGAAAAAAACCAGGGATTTTAAATTTTCTAAAGCTGAAAGCATCATGCCAATCAGCAGCGACAGAAGAATTTATGGCATACATGAGCTCAAATGTCGAAACGGAAAGCATATCAATTTTGAATCGATATCCAATCGCAAAAAAATTATATATGAAATATAATACTGCAGTACCTTCTAGTGCTCCCGTGGAGCGCTTATTCAGCGTGGCAAGCGAGTTCTGAGAAATTCTCGCAGCAGACTCAGTGACACCACTTTCGAAATGCAATTATTTTGCAAAATGAATAAAAATATTAATTAGCAGGTTATTTTAATTCATTTTCGAGTTTTATGCATTTAGTTAATACATTTTAAATAAAAAATGTTGGATTTTGTTATTACGTTTTTCAAACTTCTTTTTGAACTCACTAATATTACATTTTTGTCTTAATACATTTTTTACTAAATAAATTTTTACCTAGTACATTTTTTACTAAAATTATGCTTATGCCCGACCTTGTCAAACAGCACCCAGTCAAATCTCTAAGAACTTCAGAACTATTTGTGAAAACTAATATAATTACTATTTTCACTCTTGAAAACTCGAAGGTATTAATTTAGCCGTTGATACTAAAATTCGTTTGCAAATTTTAATTATTCCGTTAGGCAGAAATGCTCGGAAAATGATTTTCTCGCATGACTTCAGCACTTGCCATTGTTACAAATAAAACTGTAGACTGTTCTGTTTCAACTTATACTGCACATTCAATTATTTTTTACTAGCTCAAAGATCACAAAGCTATATGAAACCCCGTGTTTGCTTTGTTTATGTTTGTGCTTTTAAAGCGCGTTTCTATAGAGTAAAACAATTTTAAATCAATCGTAATTTAAATAAATACAAATAATAAACTAAAAATTAAAATCAATAGATAAAATTTATTTTTCGTGCAAATCCGTAAAAAGTTTGATATTAAAATTATATTTGATTTTAAAATTATATTATACGATCATATTATAAAATTATATAACAATATTCTACCGAATTTAAAAATAAATTAATGTCCATAACTTTCAAAATTAAAAGTAATTAAATAAATAACAAAAAATTTTCAAAAACATTAAAGAACATGAGAATATTATTCAATAAAATTTTTGGTTACTTTGAATTTTCGATTTGATAGAAATGTACTTCAAAATCGTTACTTTTTTTGTTTAGTACTTATACTTTTACTTGTACTTTTTACTCGTTACTTTTTAAAATAAGAACTTTTTACTTTTTACTCGTTACATTTTTTAAAAATACTTGTACTTTTACTCGTTACTTTTTAAAAGTAACGTTGCCATATATGTTTATAAGTCCGTTTTTGATCAAGATTCTCAACAACTGTTATTTAAAACAACGTAGCTCGAGATTTTAAATATAGATGGCGCCAGATAGTCTGTATTAAAAACTATTCTTTTAAAACAATTGCATTTAAATAGTTGGTGACGAATTCGGAAGTAAATATTGAATTTTGACGAGGAACAGCATCCTAATAATTCATTAAAAATTTATGGTTAGAGTGTAATGAAAAAAGTTCTATTTAGTTTCTTAAGTTAGTTAGAAGTAAAATAATGGGGTGTTAACTCTAAAATCCATTTTTTAAATATATCAGTGTAAGCGTGCTTATTTTTTTAATAAACAAGGTTGAAGTGTGTTTTGTTATACTCTGCAATATTCATTGAGAATTTCAAACTTTTTTCGATTCAAGAAATATAAAATTTATGTATTAATATGAACATGTAACCATAATATTATAAGGTATGCACGGTGTGAGATCACGTCATTTAAATATAACACAATTTAATTAAATTTAAATTTATAAATATTAGATTGGTGCGAATTATTATTATATTTAGGTAATATTAGGTAATATGTTTGACAAAAATTGCCCTAAATCAGAAATATCCATTTGATTGTATTACCTATTTAAATATATTAATATAAACAAATAAGTGCATAATATTTGAGGGGAGTTTCCATACTGGAAGTAGCAAATGGATGTATTTAATTTATATTCGGTACATTTTTCACTATAGCATACTGTTAAAAATTACAGTAAAAAGTATCGGCCGGGATGTAAAACAGCAAAATTCAATTTTACTGTTTAATTTTAAGGAGCAAAAAATCTAATTTACCGTAATTTTTATATCCAGTTATTAAGTGATTCTAGAGTAATATTTACTGTAGAATCACTTAACTATCGTAATTAAAAAATATCACTGTAAAAATTATGGCAAAATTTTTACGGTAAAATGGATTTTACGGATGTTGTATCCAGGTTTCCAGTTTTTTTTACCAAAGCTTTTGCGAAAATGTGAAAAAATGTCTTGTTTATTTATCTCTATTTGAAATGTACAGTTAAGAAAGTTAGACTGACGAGCAAGAAGCTTTTATTTTAACGTAAAAATATGTACCTTTCAAACTTGAAATTTTTAATTTCTTAAAATTTTACTTTTAGTTATTTTTTTCTCTTTTTACTTTTTTTCCAACAACATGTACCACAACTTTTTAATAAGATTTTGTATATATAATATTTATAGAACTATAAATGTAAAAAATTCGTTAAAAGTTATGAATTTAAACTTGGAAACATATCCTAATGAACAAAAGATTATAATTGATTAAAATTATCTAGAATCGAAAATAATTTCATGTATTGGGGGGGGGGCAAGAAAATTTCAACGAAATATTAATCATTTGTTTAAATCTTTATCTCATTAAATACTTATTTCGAACTAGTTTTTAGAATAATTATTTGATATTTTTTTTTGTCTCAAGTGTTAGAAGAAATTTTAAGATTGCATTTTGTTGTTTTGATTATAACAAATTGCATTTCCTATAAATGTAACTATTAAATTAATAAGGAAAATCAATTCTAGTTCCTAGACGTAAAATATTCGTCCGTCTAGACGCTTTTCTATGTAATTTTCTAACAATATTAAACTGCCGTATTTACTGTAATATTATTAGGTTATATATCGTATTTTACTCGCATCTTTTATCCAGAGCAATAATTTACCATTATTTCAGTGAATTTAGTAGATAGCACGTAAACACTTTTATTTAATCCAGTAATGGTTAGCGTCCCTCTTTAGGGACGGTTCTGAAACTACATAAACTACATCTAAAACTACTACTTTTTTTTTTCCAATGTGGAACCGAAGCAAATTGTTTTTAAAAATTCATTTGTTTCATGATGTACTATATTTTTTCTTTTCACATTTTCATATTTCACAGTTTCAAATTTTATTTTATAACTGGTGTTTAACAGCAGACCCAATTCTGAGTTTACGACTATCAATGTTCAACTCTGTAGTCTGGTAATTTTGAACCCGACCCAGAAGACAAACCGAACTTTTTGATGAAACTAACTCGCATGTGCGTCACACGGAAAGGAAAACCACTAAAAAACTTCCACGGTTAGCCCGTTGGCAATGGGGTTCTAATCCAGGATACTTCTACCACTGAGGATATTTTATGCCGGCACTGTGATCTGTGAGAGCCGGGAGTTCGATTCGACCAGCCAACGTTGGGAATCGAACCTGGAACATCTCTTTGGTAAACGCGCTCTTTATATCTGAGCCATCGTGGCTCTAAGTGTTAAATTTTTAAGATTCGTCATTATATATATATATATATATATATATATATATATATATATATATATATATATATATATATATATATATATATATATATATATATATATATATATATATATATATATATATATATATATATATATATATATATATATATATATATATATATAAGTTACTACTATTCCGAGAGGAAAATATGGAAGAGACTGTTATAATAAAAAATAAATCATGTGACTAATTAAAACTTCAATCAGTTTATGATTGCTATCTAGTTCAAATAATAATATTATTTCCTAGTAATTCAATAAATCATTTTTCATTTAGTGAAAACAAAAATAGAAACATTGCAAAGATAATTAAAAAAGTGGTAGTTTCTTTTATTTCTTTACATGAGTAGGGGAGAGTGGGGTCAATTGTAACAGGGTACGATTGTAACAGAGCAAAAATTTCGAGTGTCGGGTTCTAGATTTGGTTCCTAGAGGGCGCACAAGGTGTATTTAATAAATCTACATTTACATCCCTGCTGGCAACCATTTTTATGTACTTTTGAAAGAGTTACATGACAAAAGATATTTTCACGCTACGTAAGTACTTTTTCTGGTATTAGAATATTATATTGTAGCAAAGTAATTTTAACAAATTTAAACAAATAAAAATTATTAACCGAATATGTAAGTGGGCGCCTTAATTAACATTTCAAGAGAAAAAAGATTAGTTTTGTTAATTAACTAGCATAGTTTTTAACAAATGAAGCTGAAATGGCGTCTTGGGGACGATTGTAACAATAAGTAAAGGGACGATTGTAACAGCTGAAAATAAAATTCATAATTTCAATTGCAATTGTTTAACCCCTTAGGTCCCATTTCTTATGTTTACAAACCATTACTTAACTCTTTAAGAACCACCAATAGTTTCCTATATCATCTATATTAGGTTGCACGTGCATTATTTTATTTGTCACCTTTCACAGCATAAATTAAAATTTTTAACCCCTTAAAGTTAAAAGTTTAACCCTTTAGGTCTCTGCTCATTATTATTTTTATTCCTAAAATATCATTACTATTTTGATCAATAAAAAAATATATCACAACTACGATAATATGCATAATTAACTATGTTTTAGTTGAATTTATGAACTGTTACAATTGACCCCGTAAGTGGGGACAATTGTAACAAGAGCACGACTGTCAAAAATTGTTAATAACTAAAATAATAACATTTAAAATAAGGTATATATTTTTTTTTCTAGTAGAGGATAGTCTACTTTACTCGTCCTTCAATTAATACTAATAATATATTGGAATTTTAGTTAGTTAAAAATAGTTAAGTAAAAAATGTTACAATTGACCCCACTCTCCCCAATAGTATTTATAATTATATAAAATCTTTTAAAAAATATCGTAATCAAATTGACTATTATTCTATAATACTACATATCACTTATTGTCTTCGTAATTAAAAACAGCATACTAATTTTTATAACTGAATGCTGTTAAGTATGAACGCTGAAAACATTTCTTACATAGTATATTAAAGGTATTTATCATTATAAACTTCATTAATTATGAAATCATTAATGAAATCAATAATGAACTTCAGTAATTAAAAGATAATTTCAAACAGAAAAATAGTTTTTAGTAAATATTTATCAGTTTATGTTAATTTAAAAATAATCAAACCAGTTTAAAATGTTATGTCTAAACCATTGTTTCTCTTCCTAAAATAAGTAATTTGAATTAAAAATTCTTAAATCTAAGTTTCTTATTTCAGTTGACTTTCACGCCGAATGATAATATCTAAATAAATAAAATAAATATGAATGAGAAATAAACTAACAAATTATGATAATTGATACTGTTTATATCAATTATCATTAATGAAATATCGAATGGAAACAATTGTAAGTACCTAATATGTCTTATTTCTTAGTCTTACATTCAGTGCGAATTTCGACAACTATTTTTTTAAAATTCCTAAAACCTTAAATTTGATAATATGATATATAGCTGCTTTTATTACTTCATATTAAAATCTGATTCTAAATTAATACTGTGTGCCACAACTAAAGAAAGCAACCTTGATTTTTTTACAATAATTGGCTCAAAGAAAACCAATGTGTATCAAATATACATATTAAAAGTCTATATCAAGCACAAATTTACAGGAAGTAATTCCAGGCTCCTCCTCGACAGGAAAAAAAAGCATCTAATAAATAGAAAAGCTGGAAAAAAGTGCCCCATTAAAATAAAGCCACTTCTACATATCTGAAATATCAGTCATGTCCAGGTATGTCTTGAAAGTAGGTGATGTTGCATATCATTTACCAATCCCAGAAGGAAAATTGCATCAATATTATATATAATTTCAATGATGGCAGTCTTCAATTCAGCCACAGACTGTTACTGCTTCTTTTTGTATATACAGCCTTACTGAGGATAGCCCTTCACGTTTTATTGGGGATTGCGGTTATGAGGAGGGGTTGGTCATTCATGACATGCGCACTAACCTATTATCCAGAAGTCAACAGTATGAATATTTTGCAACGTAAATGGAGATGTTTCATTTTATTTTATATTTAATAACCACCGTTGAACAGCCGACCCAATTTTGGGTTTACGCCTACTAATGTTCAAGTCCGAATCCTTGCAATTTTGAACCCAATCCAGAAGACAAGGAACTCCTGGATCAACTATTGGGAGAAATTTGCCTTCGGGGAGGACTTTCTGATGGAACTAACCCACATTTGCGGTATATAGAGAGGGAAACCACGAAAACCTCCCTCACTTAGACTGCGACAAGGAGACTCTAACCCATGATCCGTTTACCTTTGAGGATATTTTATGTCAACAATGTGATCGGCACGAGCCGGGTGCGGAATTTGCATCGACCAGCCATAGCTGGGATTTGAACCCGCTTCGCCTCATTGGAAGGCGAACTCTTTATCCCCTGAGTCACTACGGCTCAAATGGAGGTATTGTGTTTCTGACTTAAAATCCATATTAGGCCACAGGCTTTCTGTGTTAATAACAATAAATGGGCTTCAGGAATTTTTTTAAACATCGGCAGCCTTCATACAGCCTAAGAGAAAAGTTAAATTATATTTACTACCATGTCTGAAGCCTTCCAGCCCAAATAATGAGTCTCCACCTCACTATAAAATAGGGAAGAAATATTTTTTCCCGTACTTTTGTAATGCCTGGCATTCAAAATTAAAAAAAAAATTTATATTTGGTCGATTATCTTCAGAACTACTCAGCATAGGTTGATATAGAGCCCCTGAATTAGACAGGCCGACTTATCATCTATTTTTGGAGCAAAGAGCTAACATAAGCACAATACTAACATAACGTTAACTTGCGAACTTGTTTGCTCCAATATTGCTTGATAGGTCAGCTCTGATAGTATAGAAGCCTTAGGTTGATATAATACAACAATAACCCTTCTGCAGTTATAATATACAAGATCCTGCGTAACACTCATTAGAAAAAAATAGTACCAAAGAGTGGTTACAGAATGAATAAAAAATGGTTTAATAGGGGACGGATATACAGGTACGGGCATGCTGGTCTCACAATGTGATGTCATACTGGAAGTACTCTGGCCATTTGTCTCGCTCATTCAGTAACAATGTTTTCAGACACTGAATGGTTCTCGGTGGAAGTCACGTGTTGCAATTACTTTGTCAAAAATATCCCAGACATGCTCTATAGAATTGAGGTTTTTAGACAAGGCTGACCTAGCCAATCCATCCGGTGAATATCATCCTTTTCCAGAAAATGGTCGATCATAAGTGATCTCTGTGGTAGCGCATTTTCATCCATTAAAATGAAATCAAAGCTCATTGCACAGAAAAAAAGGCAAACATAGAGCTCCAAGCTCTCACCCCTATACCTCACACCAGTCACAGTACATCATTCAAAGACATGAAGAACTTCGGCTGCCATAATGGTTGATTTTTCGGACATTAGTGAACATTTACTTTGGCTCTTTCCATATTAAAGTATGTCGAGAGTCAGTGTCTTTTATATACGCTATAAAATCTTTAAAGAGGGTGTTTCGGATAGTAGGGGGCTTGTTATGAATGATCTGCCTTTTCTCAAGGCCTCAGTCTCCAAGAAGACATGAACTGCTATCCTCAGTATGTTTGTATATACAAAAAAGAGGCAGTTTCAGTTTGTGGCAGAATTGAAGACTGCCCTCATTGAAACTTGACATAATATTGATGCTATTGTCCTCCTAGGATCGGTAAATGTTCTGCAACATCACAAATTTGAGGACACATAAATATATGGTGGATATAATCAGAAATTGCTTTTTTTTAATGGGACGTTTTTATCCTCCTTTTTTTTTACTTATTCAGAGCTTCTTCCCTGTCCAGGTGGAGTGGGAGGTGAGTTATACCTTGCAAATATGTGTTTAGATATAGAATTTCATAATATATATGTTTGGTTAACATTGATTTTCTTTGCCTCCTGTTATGGCAAAATTCAAGATGGCTTTATTTACTATATACTGTAATAATGTATAAACAATCTATATATAAGTTTGCTATTATAAATATTTGAATAACATTTAAAAAAATAGATTATGCAGCTCCTTATCATCCTCATCTAACTATATTTCGATTAAAAAAGAATAATTTTTTGTAAAGAAACTCATAATTTAACAAATTTTTAAAATTTTTCAAATTTGACAAATTTTTCAAAAATTAGTTTACAAAAGTCACAAATTAGTTATTGCACAGAATTTTGTTATCCATCTTACAAAATCTAAATTGCATGTGTAATTTAATTCAATTGCATGAAACGGGCTGAAATTTCATATTCTATTATATCATACTACACATTTTTTTACCATAAATATAATCTTTGATTCCGGTCTCTTTTATATTTTAAATTCCCAATAAACTGATTGCAGTTACATCAATATATTTCACTGGGTTATGATTAAACTGATTAAAGCTACAGTTATCAATTATTTTTACTACTTTCTGTTTAAATTTATTTAGATTAAAATCAAACTATTTTAAAGAAACGCATTTCATTTACAAGCATGCGATATTACACAATGTTATGTTATAAACTAATCACACAAAGCTCGTTTTAGTCTACATAAATCGCTAAACTTTACAACATATGCCACATAATTCATTCCATGCCCTGAATGTATCATAAATAACATTCTATCCTGAACAATTTGCCTCCTTCATATCTTAAATTCATGCACAAATTGATTCGAGCTACATCAATTAAGTAATTAAACCTATTAATCTAACATGATTAGTAGCTGACCAGTAGATATTCCAACGCAATAAAAAAGAACTTTCCAACAACGTTCGACCAACTTCTCTATAGTTTAGTGCCCAAACTATCAAAAGACGGATCTTTAAAGTGTTATCCGTTCTCGTGTAGATACAGAGCATCAGCCATCAAAAGCTTGTTGGATAAAGTTTAACACAGAAACAGTATGGTTAATAGGATCCGTTTGAATTACGCCTAATCCAAAAGCTCGTCGGCTAGACATCGTCTCTATGTGCGTCGTTTATTAATTTAACAAGAATGTATGTTCCACTATGAAAGCTTTTGGACGTTGAAAGGAAGGATGTCATATTTTGACGGGTTGAACATTTTACCCATTTGATAGATGCATGCCCGTTATAAAGGATTACTGCCAAAATCGCTAAAGCGAAAAGCTCTTTGTAGTTGAGGGGCCTTGATATGTTCATTATTGGGTTCGTTTTATGCATACTAGTCGAAAACTATGCTTTGATGTTATAATCACGAAGCGTGGAAGAGGATATTTACATTTTACCGAAAAACTGTTTGGTTGTTATCCGCACCTTTGTCTACTACAGTTAAACTATCTAAAATAGTTTCACATTATGCATTATTTTAGTTAAGGGGAAACAACACAGAAAAATATTTATTTTCATTTTTCGATAGTTTATCTTTTAAGGTTATTTTACGAAAATATTGAATAAATATTTACATAAATATACAGCCATAATATGTACGCAGGACGAGCTGTGACATGCATGAACAAGTAAACTTGTTCGCTCAGTCCATTAGTGGATTAGTTCACTCCCATAAAAACATTTTAGTAAAATACTATCATTTTTACATATTTATTGAAATAACTTGTTTAAATTATGTAATAAAAATAACTATTGGTACTTTCAATATCAATAATCAAAAGTGCAACTTATTTAGCTGTAATAATAGTTAAAGGAAGTAGCAAAGTGTTACTGACAATTTTAGAACAAGTAAATATAAATATAGGCCCAGCAGTCGAAAAATATGCTCCAAATGAAGATGACCGTAGAATTTTGGCCGCTGGTCTAAAAACATATGAGAAGACACATGTTAGTAGATCTTCAAGAAAAAGGTTTAGACTAGCACTTGAGACGGTTGAGAATGATGGAGACGAAGCATCTTTATAGACCTGGTTTTAATGCATTATAATTAGGTTCAAAATTTTACATACATATATGAATTTTTGTTTTCAAAACTTTAAACGCTATTGATTCAAAAATACATTTTCCTAACCGGTTAATGCCTAATTATTACAATTTTTCACCGATTTCCTTCGAAACTTGACACAATTTTTACAAAATAGTTTTGGCAACACGGTCGCATTTTTTAATTGGATAGACTTATTTTGAGTAATCCAGGAAAATTTTACTGATTTTAAGTAATTTTGTTAATTTTTATTTCGATGCACGGTCATTTTGTTTAAAAATATTTTTAAATTTTTTTTTTACCTACAACAAAAGCTGCATTTATGTAGTTTATGAAAAACGACACGTAATCACAAATTTGGATGATTTTTTCAACTTATGAGTACAGCAAGTTAGAGAAAATAAAAAAGTTGAGAAAAAAGTTATAAAGATTGTATTATATTAGCTCCAAATTTTTTAAAACTTTTTTGTATTTGTAACATGACAAAATGAAGATTAAAATGTGTACAATAAGATAAAAAAAATACTAAGTTATGTTCAGCACAATTATTGCCAAACTTCATTCAAAAATCCTTTTTTACAGGCATCAACTGTGTTCCCCCTTTAGGTAAGTTTTAATGATTCAAGTAATGTATACATCGCATTTACTGTACCAAACACAAATTTTCTAATTTCAATATTAATATTAAGTTAAATTCAAAATTTTTATTCCTATATTTTTATATGCTTCCTTTATTTTCAAGAGTATTATGGTATTTTTTACTTCTTATTAATATTATTCCTTCATTATTTGACTTGCTTGAATTATTATTCTTCAATAATTATTTTTTTAATCATTCAATTGCTATTTTAATTGTTACATTCTAATTTTTTAACAGAGAAAAATATATTTTGTATTATAAAATTATGCAATACAGTTTACTGAGATTTTAAATATATATATATATATATATATATATATATATATATATATATATATATATATATATATATATATATATATATATATATATATATATATATGTATATATATATATATATATATCTTTAGTTCACAACTAAAAGCATACATACATATTTTTAACAGTGAACTTAAGTTTTTGCAGATGAAAAGGAACATTGAAGACAGTCGCAAACATTCGCCAACTATTTTGGTGGCGAAATCAAAACGCGCCAAGATGGGAGTTTTTGAAAGCGAAATTATTAAACCTATGGTGTAAAGGCGAGAGATTTCGGTGTAAACTTACCGCATTTTTGGTGTTTCAAGCCTTCAGACACCCTTTAAATTGTTTATGAGTGCTCAATTCGGTGTAAATTAGACAAAAAAAAGTCTTTCATCACACAAGTTTTAGATTTGTTCTACATCAGATTTGGAGAGATATCATACCACAGTTTTTACAATGTACTTACTAAAGCTAAGGTTTTTGTTTTCAAATTTAATAAAATGTCTCTGAATATGTTGAATTTGCTTGAATAAAGACACAAAAGTGGACCATTGGATTAGCACAATCAATTTGTATATTTTCCCCTCTTGCTTCAAAGTGTAATAAAACAGGAAAAACGTTTACATTTCTATCAAGACAACTAAGATTTTTTTTCGTTCCTCTCATCTCTTTTAATATACGCTCTGCTTCCCATTAAAGGAAAGGGGATGAGGACTCCATTAAAATTGTAATTTATTGCAAAAATTTTGTTGCGTCCTTTTGATGACGACATATTATTTTCTCTCTCCCTCCATTTCGGAGATTTTTCTTTTTTGATAAGAAGAAATTCCAGTTTTCTTAATCGCTCTCTTGAAAATAGCGAGAGGGGAATCCCGTATTCGGATTAAAAAGTATTTTTCTCTTCTGAATTGTCATTCTCTTCAGTGGAAAGCTAAGTGTAGTTTGTAAGTGTGATAAGAAATGCAAGGAAGTAATTGAAAAAAGAAACTGGTTCTTTAGTTTTGCCCTTCAGATTGGGTCAGAGAATGGGTGACAATGTGAAATTTGAGAGATGGATTTCGCAATATGTTATTTTTAATTAAAAAGATTAATTTTGACTAATTAAAGATGATGTTTATGATAAACATGTAGTCTTATGTGGTGATCTCTGGAGTGCCTTATTGGCTCTTGGCATTTCCGGCAAAATTAAATTCCTAGTGCACTTTAGCATCCAAATAGAGTCTCGGTGCTGCCATCTAGTGTGGCAGAAACTAGACGTCCAAATTAACATGGCCAACGGTATCTCACCCATTCTGGTGGTCCTGAAAGAGTGGATACCACTTCTTGAGAACGCACTAGGTCTGCTCATCGGGAAGACTGATTGTTCAGCTCATAGGAAATTAAAAAAAAAGTCCTATGTGGTACCAAAATCGCGAGTCTTTCTCTTCCTACATTGGCAACACTTGACTTAGACTTAAATACGCTGGATCAACTGTTGTCTTATGAAAATGGGGAAATACATCACAAGCTGAATCTCCTACACCTAGTAATTAATTTTAATTTTCCTAAGTAACTTTAAAGTTAAGTAGGATGGATAAAAAAATGATTGTAACACTGAATTGTGAAAACATTAGTAACCCCGATACGATTTTAAGTTTCTGAAGGCAAATTAGATTTGTTAGCGTCAAATAGAATTTAGCTTGATAGTGTTAAATAATATTTATAAACATCGGTACTTATTTTATTGCCCAATTAAAATTTAAAATTTAAACTTAATACCGAAGTAACAATTATCTTTGTCGCTTTGTGGCACACATCCGGGTCACCAATAAGGGGATATAAATGTGCTTTTGACAACGTCAACCTTCATCTATCTTAAGGTACCTCTTGATATTATGAAGTTAACATGTCTTATATACTAGAGAATTGGTATTTGATATTTATAGTGATAGTTACTCCACAATTTAATGCTTAAATAGAATTACCATTTAAATACTACTTATGTCTTAGCAAAAAATAATTGCGTTTTTTCAGCTATTTAAAAAAGATTTCAGGAGTATCGGGCATTCGCTGTATAATATTCGCTGCTCTTAATTTTATTCGCTTCGTAGGATTTTAGGCACAGATTTGGCACTGGAGATTAACTAATGCCTTTATATTTTTCACAACTCTTTGGAAGATTTCCCAATATTATGAATAAAGTTAAGAGCTGCAAAATAATTATATTTTTTTAATATTTTAATTTAAATGTCTAATTTTGGCGTGTAATGTGTTATTGCTGCGAAAAGGTGAAATAGTGAGCGCGACTTAGCCAATCAACAAAGGCAACTTGTATAATTTATTACACGAAAAATATCATTGAAACTGCTTAGCTGCCTCCGAAAGTCAATCAAATCAGTTGTATATATGTATATATATATATATACTAGCTGACCCGGCAAACGTTGTCTTGCCATATGAATTATTTCTAGAGTATAAAAATATATCTTATTTTTTGTAAGTGTGTGCGTATGTGGTATGTGAGTGGCAGAGGCATGGAGCGCTGTGAACGATGACGGAAGGTGAAAATAACAACGCACCAAATAATAATTTTTTTAATTTATTGCAACTTTTTTTTATAAATTATATATACAACGAATTTTGAAGATATTAGTAAACAATATTAATCTCTTAGTGCAATGGAGTGTACAATATTTTTTGTCATTCCATCTTTAGCTAACGCAAATAAACTGGATGGTTTGCCCACTCGAGAGCATGCACGTCCGTGTGAAAAACATGGTGTGCTCAAATCTAAGCCACAAACAGACATTGTTTGGCCTTGAGATTTATTAATAGTCATTGCAAAGGCCAATCTAATGGGGAACTGAATGCGTTTAATATGAATTGGCACATCTATGGGTAGAATAGTGATTCGTGGAAGTTATTCACTTTCACCTCGAAATTTGCCATTTAAAATAATGACTTCGATAACGTTGTTCATTAATTTTTTAACGACTAATCGCGTGCCGTTGAACAGCTGTGGTGGGTTCAAATTACGAAGTAAAATAACCGGAAATCCAACTTAAGTACTAAATTATGCCGTGGTATGCCTGGTAAATCCAATGAGTTTAAAAACTCTGTTGGAAAATATGCAGCTTCAATAGGATCGCAAACTGCATCAACGGATTTATATTTCACCAAGCTACCTGGCAATAACTGTTGTATCTTCAGATTCAATGCGTTGACGTCCACATTTTTTGCTGCTAAAATCGCCCTTTCTGCAAGCCACTCATGATTAATGTATTGCGTGTGCAAATCGGGAAATATTAGGTTAATGAGATCATCTTGTGAATCAATGATTGTGCTGAAATCGTCCGGTAATTTTATGTATCCAGTCTCATCCTTAGTAACTTTTCCACCACCGGTATCTAACAGTTGTTTTGAGAATGTTTGAGCAGATAGATTTTGAAACATGTGGACTCGCATATTTACTTTTAGTTGAACTTTTTCAACATTACGCCACAGTGGAGATGATTTCGAGCAAGCATTGATCTCATCAGCGTACGTTGAACGCGGAATGACGGGAAGTGTTTGTCTGAAATCACCTGAAAGGAGTAACAGAGTGCCGCCAAATAATTTGTCATCGTTTTTTATATCTTTCAATGTCCTGCTCAACGCCTCAAGCGAATGTTTGTGTGCCATAGTGCATTTTCATACCAGATGATAATTTTACAGTGTTTCAACACTGTGGCCATAGACGATTGCTTTTTTATGTTGCACGCTGCGTCTGGGTTGTTTTGAATAATTAGTTGCAGCTTAAATACTAATGAGCTGTTCTGCCTCCATCCAAAAAAGTTGCCGCAATGCCAGATGATGCAACAGCCAACGCGATGCCATTATTTGATCGTATTTCAGCAAGAATTAGCGAAATAATAAATGTTTTGACAGTTCCACCTGGTGCATCCAAAAAAAAAATCCACCTTGTCCTGCCGAAACTGTGAGCATAATGCGGTCATAAATGTTCTTTTGTTCCTCATTCATCAGTGGAACATTGCGAGTGACAATAGCTGCCATTTCTACCGTATTGTATTGAAGTTCACGATTCATGTCATTGTTTAACAAATCAGATGCACTTCGATTTGGCGAAAGCATACCGAAATGACTGAGAGGCAAATTGGCAATAATAATGCAAAGATGCTCAATAGCAATCAGTGCTTCATTGTACATAGCATCGCTGAATGCTATCGTTAGATCGTTGCAACGTGTGCGACGGTGATATCGTATATCATCAGTCTTCGAATCTTTGTGATTATACCATAAAGTTTCTATTCGCCCCGGGTAACATGTAGTTAATACTATAGCGAATAGTAGACGAATTTGCTTTGCAGTACAGTTCAATGCTGCTTCAGCAATCATGCATTCCCACTGGTTGTCGTCTTTCAGCAAGCCGAGTGCAAGACATGCATCTTTTTACGTTGGATGCTGATGTCCATCGACTTTACGTATAACTTGAAATGACAATGAGTCGGTGACATTAACCAACAACAGTCGAAGATAAAAGTACTCAGTCTGCCATGGATTGACTGTAAACACTCTCCCCAGGGCGTTTGATTTGAATAAACCGGGACATGCTTCAACCGGTGTGCTTTGCTTGCGGGGTGTCCATTTTTTTGTTTGAGCCCATGTGAAATAGTGTGGTACTTCTGAGTAGAGTAATGTCCGTGCAAAGGCACCAAAAGCATCCGCACGATTTCACAATTCAAAAAAATTCGGCTAGTGTAGTTTTTGGTGGATTTATATCTCGGACAATCGCTGTCTCGTTCGTGAAATATACGCTCTGACCGTTTTCAAGATGGACGGCTAAATGAATAACGGTTGGATCATGAATTAGGAATCCAAAGTTACGCCAAACAGCTTCATTAGAGCTGATGTACCGGCCAATTTTTTACAGCGTTATTTCGTCGTTGTTATTCACTGGAAGAGTAGTCACATTGGTATTTTCAACTCGAAATACTGCCATATTATATACTGCCTTTATTCACACACTTGCAAATATATTTGATGCTCTTCTTTTAAGGGCGAGCATAAGTATTAAAGTTTAATATGACTTGTTGCAACGTGCGTGAATATTACTTTTGATTAATTATGTTTCTATGTCTAGTTTGGAATCGTTTAAATAAAGATATATTTAAAATATACGTTAAATCTGTCCAAAAAATGAAAAAAATTAGTTATAAACCTATTCTCAGACCTACAGAATATACATATAAAATTTCATCAAAATTGGTCGAGCTGTTTAGGAGGAGTTTAACCACTAAAACTGTGACAAGAGATTTTTATATATATAGATATATATATATCGCTCTGTTTAGCAGCAGAAATACGCTTGAGATTGCTTTGCATTAACAAGATAGTGTGGTAAGGCTATTTTGATTTACAAATGGAGTTGAACCATCATTCAAATATGATCTTCATTTGAAAATAAGAAGAGAAAAACATATTAATAACATTTTAATTAAATTATTCAAATCTGGGGTTTGAAGAGCAAGAACTTGATGTGACATATATGTCACCTTTTTCAACTATGTAGCTGTAAACGTCATCTTTAATCACGAATTGAGCTCAATCGAATTGGGAATTAAGATCTCAGTCGCAAATACATAGAGAAATGATTTATTTTAGAACACACAGATGTCAGTTTTTACTTAGTTTAATATAATATTACTTCTGATCAATTGGTAAGTTACTTTTGTAAACTGAACTTCGGATTTCCTTATGAGCTCCCTATAAATACGAACACCCTAAACTTTAGGTCATCCCCGCTCAATTGAAATTAATATCGTAAATAAAAATACGACAAATAAAAAGAAAATAGGAAAAATGTTTATTTAGAAGAAGAAATTTCGATTCAATTTTTTGATAATTTTTATTGCACGCAAAATTACTTGTAGATCGGCCCCTTAAATCAATATGCCTCCGTTGAGAAATGCAATTTTTTCTATTACGCACTGCCTCCCTTTAATGCACCATTTTTAAAGTCATTTTGACTAATGCTTTCTCCACCCCTACTTCCAGAGTAGCGTCTATTTATGACAAATCTCATTAACTGTATTAGAGGATGCGATCAGAAATCAAACGCACAGAAGAAAAAAAATGCCCTTCGTTTAGCTTTAGAAATCATTGCCATTGTAATGAACATTAAGAAGAAAAAGAAATCAGAAAATACTGCATCATTATTATTAGTTTTTTGTGCATTTCAAATTTAAAGAAAATCACTTTCATGTGTGAACTTTTGCTAAGAAAAGAATGCTTAAATTTCTAGTTCTTTCGTTTATTTATCATTTTGTATAATCATTATCACACTTTTTTTTCTAAGTGGTTTTCGAACTGTTAAGTTGCTACCGGAAAATCAGGAATGAGAGCTAATAGTAAAGATATTAAAGAGCGAAGAATGCTCGTTTATTAAATGGCTTTAACTTTTTTTTTAGTATTTTTGATTCAAGATAAGGAATTATTGCGATAAGTCTCTTTATTTCGTAAATGAAGGCGATGGAATTATTTTGAAGAAGTTGCTGTACGTATTATTGTTGAAAAACAAAAGTGGCGACTAAATTCATAAATAGTTCCTTTTAATTTTTAAAAGGAAAATGTACTGCACTGCAGAAAATTCTGGATCAGATTACGGTAAAAAGTTACTGCTCTCAGTGTGCCGCTACATTTTACCTCAATTTAATTCCGAATTTCTTTACAGTGTAGAAAATAAAATATTAGGTAAACAAAAAAGGAAGTGTGGGAGGGATATCATTGTAGCGTAACTACCACTACTATTATTAAACATCGATTCCCTAGTATATAAGACATGCTAACTTGATTCAACCTTGGGGTACCTTTTCAGAGATGAAGGTTGACATTGTCAATAAACAACTCTCTCCACATTGGTGACCCGGACGTGATGTGAACATGCCTAACTTGACAGAAACTCCTATTTCGATATGACATGTCTATCTTAACAGTAACACCCACTTCGATTTAATCAGCCCTACTTCGATGGATGGTTCACATTGAACAATTGACTTGCTACTTGTGACTGCGATATTGTCCTCCTCACGTTTAGATCATACACAACGTACAACGCATAAACTCGGCTGCTAATGGCAACTCAGGAGCAACCACGACCGTTAACTTAATACAGCTCTCCCGGCTTCTCACAAAACAGCAATGAACCAACTAGTGGTATCCGTTCTTCAAATTCTATCGGATATAATTCTGGTGGGGTGTACTGTAATGTGTCTACCACTACAAAACTATAATTCCAATTCACTAGTGTATAAGACGTCATCAATGAATAGAGTTATTAAGTAAATGATTGAAATAATATGGACACAACGTAAAAATTAAAGATAAACAAGCTCAAATAACTGACTTTAATTATGGTCATAGAAACAAGTATTCATAATTCATATCATATGTCATGTAATTATCATAATTGTATAGTAGTTAAAAATACTGAAGAATAAAGATGTGGAATTAGGGCGATAAGTCGCATTAGTTAGTGTAAAATGAAAAAGACATAGATGTGTGTTAATGAAGTCGTTATGTATAATATTACAAAAAAATAGATCATCAATATATCGAGTTATTAAGTAAATGATTGAAATAATATGGACGCAACGTAAAAATTACAGATAAACAAGCTCAAATAACTGACTTTAATTATGGTCATAGAAACAAGTATTCATAATTCATATCATATGTCATGTAATTATCATAATTGTATAGTAGTTAAAAATACTGAAGAATAAAGATGTAGAATTAGAGTGATAAGTCGCATTAGTTAGTGTAAAATGAAAAAGACATAGATGTGTGTTAATGTAGTCGTTATGTATAATATTACAAAAAAATAGATCATCAATATATAGAGTTATTAAGTAAATGATTGAAATAATATGGACACAACGTAAAAATTACAGATTAACAAGCTCAAGTAACGTGACTTTAATTATGGTCAAGGAAACAAGTATTCACAATTCATAGCATATGTCATGTAATTATCATAATTGTATAGTAGTTTAAAAATACTGAAGAATAACGATGTAGAATTAGAGTGATAAGTCGCATTAGTTAGTGTAAAATGAAAAAGATATAGATGTGTGTTAATGAAGTCGTAATGCAAAAAATAAGTGCAAAAAAATAGAGGAGGTGACTTAATTTAAAATTTTTTATTTCTATTTCTATTTGAAAGGAGAAGTAAAAAACAAAAAATTAAGAAATCGTCAAAGAAAATGTATGAAGTATATACTCAATATGCAAACAGGGTAGAATAATCAAGTCAACGTAGTAAGCGAAATTCGACAAGCTCATGCAATTAATTGTAAGCAATCATAATTTCATTACATTTGCGGTTAGGTTTACTTGTGATTATAATTTTGATTACAGTGAATCATTTAATCATAATTTTTTTATGGGTGTGATTATTGAAGATAGAAAATAAATGTGATAAGTTGCTTTATTTAAAGTAAAAGGAAGGAGATAATTACGTGTTTATAAGTTGTGACTTAAAGCACTGTATCGTCAATGCACAAGCAAAATCTCATCGATGTATAAACTAGCTCCTGAAATTCGATTAAATGAAATCAAAATTTTATGACAACTGCAGTCTTGATTACAAGTGATCATAATTTTTGTTATATTTGTAGTCATGGCAGTCAATTACAGTCTTAACTAACTGTAGAGCAAAACGATGTCTAACTAAATTATAAATATATTTAGTGTTATATTATTTCTGCTCTTCTGTTTATTTCTAGCTTTATTCTGCTGTTTATTTCTAGATTTTACCCCAGGAGCAATCTTCACGCACGTTATTCTGTTTAATACGAAATCTGTTTAATTTTGAACTGTAATATTGGTACCATGAACCCTGATATCTAGCAAACTTGCAGTAACCTTAATAAGGTGCAAAATTGCCCCCTGCTTCATTTCATTTGAACAACAGTATCATCTATAGTTCAAGGTGATTCATTTTCAATGATGATACGACTTTGTTGAACAATATATTTTGATTTGCTTCAAAATTTAAACCATTATAATTACATATTTATATGTACTATATCACAAGTCAACAAGAATAACATCCATAAAGAAGTTTAAAGCAAGCTAAATTCATTCAAATTTCTCCTTAAAACAAACAAAATCCCTTTTTCACAAACATATTTAACGATTCATAACCATTCCAAGAATTCTCATCAATTTCGCCTTCAACAATCACAGAAAGTGTCTCCAAAATGGCATTCATAGATATTTTGAGATTTTAAACCAGGAACAAATTTCACGCACGTTATTCTGTTTAATACGAAATCTGTTTAATTTTGAACCGTAATATTGGTACCAAGAACCCTAATATCTAGCAAACTTGCAGCAACCTTAATAAGGGGCAAAATTGCCCCCTGCTTCATTTCATTTGAACAACAGTATCATCTATAGTTCAAGGTGATTCATTTTCAATGATGATACGACTTTGTTGAACAATATATTTTGATTTGCTTCAAAATTTAAACCATTATAATTACATATTTATATGTACTATATCACAAGTCAACAAGAATACCATCCATAAAGAAGTTTAAAGCAAGCTAAATTCATTCAAATTTCTCCTTAAAACAAACAAAATCCCTTTTTCACAAACATATTTAACGATTCATAACCATTCCAAGAATTCTCATCAATTTCGCCTTCAACAATCACAGAAAGTGTCTCCAAAATGGCATTCATAGATATTTTGAGATTTTACCCCAGGAACAAATTTCACGCACGTTATTCTGTTTAATACGAAATCTGTTTAATTTTGAACCGTAATATTGGTACCAAGAACCCTAATATCTAGCAAACTTGCAGCAACCTTAATAAGGTGCAAAATTGCCCCCTGCTTCATTTCATTTGAACAACAGTATCATCTATAGTTCAAGGTGATTCATTTTCAATGATGATACGACTTTGTTGAACAATATATTTTGATTTGCTTCAAAATTTAAACCATTATAATTACATATTTATATGTACTATATCACAAGTCAACAAGAATAACATCCATAAAGAAGTTTAAAGCAAGCTAAATTCATTCAAATTTCTCCTTAAAACAAACAAAATCCCTTTTTCACAAACATATTTAACGATTCATAACCATTCCAAGAATTCTCATCAATTTCGCCTTCAACAATCACAGAAAGTGTCTCCAAAATGGCATTCATAGATATTTTGAGATTTTACCCCAGGAACAAATTTCACGCACGTTATTCTGTTTAATACGAAATCTGTTTAATTTTGAACCGTAATATTGGTACCAAGAACCCTAATATCTAGCAAACTTGCAGCAACCTTAATAAGGGGCAAAATTGCCCCCTGCTTCATTTCATTTGAACAACAGTATCATCTATAGTTCAAGGTGATTCATTTTCAATGATGATACGACTTTGTTGAACAATATATTTTGATTTGCTTCAAAATTTAAACCATTATAATTACATATTTATATGTACTATATCACAAGTCAACAAGAATAACATCCATAAAGAAGTTTAAAGCAAGCTAAATTCACTCAAATTTCTCCTTAAAACAAACAAAATCCCTTTTTCACAAACATATTTAACGATTCATAACCATTCCAAGAATTCTCATCAATTTCGCCTTCAACAATCACAGAAAGTGTCTCCAAAATGGCATTCATAGATATTTTGAGATTTTACCCCAGGAACAAATTTCACGCACGTTATTCTGTTTAATACGAAATCTGTTTAATTTTGAACCGTAATATTGGTACCAAGAACCCTAATATCTAGCAAACTTGCAGCAACCTTAATAAGGTGCAAAATTGCCCCCTGCTTCATTTCATTTGAACAACAGTATCATCTATAGTTCAAGGTGATTCAATTTCAATGATGATACGACTTTGTTGAACAATATATTTTGATTTGCTTCAAAATTTAAACCATTATAATTACATATTTATATGTACTATATCACAAGTCAACAAGAATAACATCCATAAAGAAGTTTAAAGCAAGCTAAATTCATTCAAATTTCTCCTTAAAACAAACAAAATCCCTTTTTCACAAACATATTTAACGATTCATAACCATTCCAAGAATTCTCATCAATTTCGCCTTCAACAATCACAGAAAGTGTCTCCAAAATGGCATTCATAGATATTTTGAGATTTTACCCCAGGAACAAATTTCACGCACGTTATTCTGTTTAATACGAAATCTGTTTAATTTTGAACCGTAATATTGGTACCAAGAACCCTAATATCTAGCAAACTTGCAGCAACCTTAATAAGGGGCAAAATTGCCCCCTGCTTCATTTCATTTGAACAACAGTATCATCTATAGTTCAAGGTGATTCATTTTCAATGATGATACGACTTTGTTGAACAATATATTTTGATTTGCTTCAAAATTTAAACCATTATAATTACATATTTATATGTACTATATCACAAGTCAACAAGAATAACATCCATAAAGAAGTTTAAAGCAAGCTAAATTCACTCAAATTTCTCCTTAAAACAAACAAAATCCCTTTTTCACAAACATATTTAACGATTCATAACCATTCCAAGAATTCTCATCAATTTCGCCTTCAACAATCACAGAAAGTGTCTCCAAAATGGCATTCATAGATATTTTGAGATTTTACCCCAGGAACAAATTTCACGCACGTTATTCTGTTTAATACGAAATCTGTTTAATTTTGAACCGTAATATTGGTACCAAGAACCCTAATATCTAGCAAACTTGCAGCAACCTTAATAAGGTGCAAAATTGCCCCCTGCTTCATTTCATTTGAACAACAGTATCATCTATAGTTCAAGGTGATTCAATTTCAATGATGATACGACTTTGTTGAACAATATATTTTGATTTGCTTCAAAATTTAAACCATTATAATTACATATTTATATGTACTATATCACAAGTCAACAAGAATAACATCCATAAAGAAGTTTAAAGCAAGCTAAATTCATTCAAATTTCTCCTTAAAACAAACAAAATCCCTTTTTCACAAACATATTTAACGATTCATAACCATTCCAAGAATTCTCATCAATTTCGCCTTCAACAATCACAGAAAGTGTCTCCAAAATGGCATTCATAGATATTTTGAGATTTTACCCCAGGAACAAATTTCACGCACGTTATTCTGTTTAATACGAAATCTGTTTAATTTTGAACCGTAATATTGGTACCAAGAACCCTAATATCTAGCAAACTTGCAGCAACCTTAATAAGGGGCAAAATTGCCCCCTGCTTCATTTCATTTGAACAACAGTATCATCTATAGTTCAAGGTGATTCATTTTCAATGATGATACGACTTTGTTGAACAATATATTTTGATTTGCTTCAAAATTTAAACCATTATAATTACATATTTATATGTACTATATCACAAGTCAACAAGAATAACATCCATAAAGAAGTTTAAAGCAAGCTAAATTCATTCAAATTTCTCCTTAAAACAAACAAAATCCCTTTTTCACAAACATATTTAACGATTCATAACCATTCCAAGAATTCTCATCAATTTCGCCTTCAACAATCACAGAAAGTGTCTCCAAAATGGCATTCATAGATATTTTGAGATTTTACCCCAGGAACAAATTTCACGCACGTTATTCTGTTTAATACGAAATCTGTTTAATTTTGAACCGTAATATTGGTACCAAGAACCCTAATATCTAGCAAACTTGCAGCAACCTTAATAAGGGGCAAAATTGCCCCCTGCTTCATTTCATTTGAACAACAGTATCATCTATAGTTCAAGGTGATTCATTTTCAATGATGATACGACTTTGTTGAACAATATATTTTGATTTGCTTCAAAATTTAAACCATTATAATTACATATTTATATGTACTATATCACAAGTCAACAAGAATACCATCCATAAAGAAGTTTAAAGCAAGCTAAATTCATTCAAATTTCTCCTTAAAACAAACAAAATCCCTTTTTCACAAACATATTTAACGATTCATAACCATTCCAAGAATTCTCATCAATTTCGCCTTCAACAATCACAGAAAGTGTCTCCAAAATGGCATTCATAGATATTTTGAGATTTTACCCCAGGAACAAATTTCACGCACGTTATTCTGTTTAATACGAAATCTGTTTAATTTTGAACCGTAATATTGGTACCAAGAACCCTAATATCTAGCAAACTTGCAGCAACCTTAATAAGGTGCAAAATTGCCCCCTGCTTCATTTCATTTGAACAACAGTATCATCTATAGTTCAAGGTGATTCATTTTCAATGATGATACGACTTTGTTGAACAATATATTTTGATTTGCTTCAAAATTTAAACCATTATAATTACATATTTATATGTACTATATCACAAGTCAACAAGAATAACATCCATAAAGAAGTTTAAAGCAAGCTAAATTCATTCAAATTTCTCCTTAAAACAAACAAAATCCCTTTTTCACAAACATATTTAACGATTCATAACCATTCCAAGAATTCTCATCAATTTCGCCTTCAACAATCACAGAAAGTGTCTCCAAAATGGCATTCATAGATATTTTGAGATTTTACCCCAGGAACAAATTTCACGCACGTTATTCTGTTTAATACGAAATCTGTTTAATTTTGAACTGTAATATTGGTACCATGAACCCTGATATCTAGCAACTTGCAGTAACCTTAATAAGGTGCAAAATTGCCCCCTGCTTCATTTCATTTGAACAACAGTATCATCTATAGTTCAAGGTGATTCATTTTCAATGATGATACGACTTTGTTGAACAATATATTTTGATTTGCTTCAAAATTTAAACCATTATAATTACATATTTATATGTACTATATCACAAGTCAACAAGAATAACATCCATAAAGAAGTTTAAAGCAAGCTAAATTCATTCAAATTTCTCCTTAAAACAAACAAAATCCCTTTTTCACAAACATATTTAACGATTCATAACCATTCCAAGAATTCTCATCAATTTCGCCTTCAACAATCACAGAAAGTGTCTCCAAAATGGCATTCATAGATATTTTGAGATTTTACCCCAGGAACAAATTTCACGCACGTTATTCTGTTTAATACGAAATCTGTTTAATTTTGAACTGTAATATTGGTACCATGAACCCTGATATCTAGCAAACTTGCAGTAACCTTAATAAGGTGCAAAATTGCCCCCTGCTTCATTTCATTTGAACAACAGTATCATCTATAGTTCAAGGTGATTCATTTTCAATGATGATACGACTTTGTTGAACAATATATTTTGATTTGCTTCAAAATTTAAACCATTATAATTACATATTTATATGTACTATATCACAAGTCAACAAGAATAACATCCATAAAGAAGTTTAAAGCAAGCTAAATTCATTCAAATTTCTCCTTAAAACAAACAAAATCCCTTTTTCACAAACATATTTAACGATTCATAACCATTCCAAGAATTCTCATCAATTTCGCCTTCAACAATCACAGAAAGTGTCTCCAAAATGGCATTCATAGATATTTTGAGATTTTACCCCAGGAACAAATTTCACGCACGTTATTCTGTTTAATACGAAATCTGTTTAATTTTGAACCGTAATATTGGTACCAAGAACCCTGATATCTAGCAAACTTGCAGCAACCTTAATAAGGGGCAAAATTGCCCCCTGCTTCATTTCATTTGAACAACAGTATCATCTATAGTTCAAGGTGATTCATTTTCAATGATGATACGACTTTGTTGAACAATATATTTTGATTTGCTTCAAAATTTAAACCATTATAATTACATATTTATATGTACTATATCACAAGTCAACAAGAATAACATCCATAAAGAAGTTTAAAGCAAGCTAAATTCATTCAAATTTCTCCTTAAAACAAACAAAATCCCTTTTTCACAAACATATTTAACGATTCATAACCATTCCAAGAATTCTCATCAATTTCGCCTCCAACAATCACAGAAAGTGTCTCCAAAATGGTATTCATAGATATTTTGAGATTTTACCCCAGGAACAAATTTCACGCACGTTATTCTGTTTAATACGAAATCTGTTTAATTTTGAACCGTAATACTGGTACCAAGAACCCTAATATCTAGCAAACTTGCAGCAACCTTAATAAGGGGCAAAATTGCCCCCTGCTTCATTTCATTTGAGCAACAGTATCATCTATAGTTCAAGGTGATTCATTTTCAATGATGATACGACTTTGTTGAACAATATATTTTGATTTGCTTCAAAATTTAAACCATTATAATTACATATTTATATGTACTATATCACAAGTCAACAAGAATAACATCTATAAAGAAGTTTAAAGCAAGCTAAATTCATTCAAATTTCTCCTTAAAACAAACAAAATCCCTTTTTCACAAACATATTTAACGATTCATAACCATTCCAAGAATTCTCATCAATTTCGCCTCTAACAATCACAGAAAGTGTCTCCAAAATGGCATTCATAGATATTTTGAGATTTTACCCCAGGAACAAATTTCACGCACGTTATTCTGTTTAATACGAAATCTGTTTAATTTTGAACCGTAATATTGGTACCAAGAACCCTAATATCTAGCAAACTTGCAGCAACCTTAATAAGGGGCAAAATTGCCCCCTGCTTCATTTCATTTGAACAACAGTATCATCTATAGTTCAAGGTGATTCATTTTTAATGATGACACGACTTTGTTGAACAATATATTTTGATGTGTTTCAAAATTTAAACCATTATAATTATATATTTATATATACTAGTGGCTGGGTGGTGCAGTTAATTTGTCGTCGGCCCTCTGTGGCCAAGTATGCGGGTTCGATCCCCGGCCCAGACACCGGAGTTTCGGGATGCAGAAAATCCTTAGCAGCCATGTCGTATGATTATGCGGCATGTAAAAGATCCCTGGAGTGCCTTATTGGCTCTTGGGATTTCCGGCAAAATTAAAATTCCTAGTGCACTTTAGCATTTAAATAGAGTCTCGGTGCTGCCATCTAATGTGTCAGAAACTAGACGTCCAAATTAACATGGCCAACGGTATCTCACCCATTGTGGTGGTCCTGAAAGAGTGGATACCACTTCTGGAGAAAGCACTAGGTCTGCTCATCGGGAAGACTAATTATGCAGCTCATAGGAAATAAAAATATATATATACTATATCACAAGTCAACAGGAATAACATCAATAAAGAAGTTTAAAGCAAGCTAAATTCATTCAAATTTCCCCTTAAAACAAACACAATACCCTTTTCCCAAACATATTTAACGATTCATAACCATTCCAAGAATTCTCATCAATTTCGCCTCCAACAATCACAGAAAGTGTCGCCAAAATGGCATTCATAGATCAAATCCAGTTTTAGGCATAAAATTCCAAAGCCATCAAAGACACGATAAACTTAGCTCTTGGCGACCAATCGAGCAAAACTTCAGACAGATAAATGGCTGTCAGGCAGTGATTGAGTGGATGGAATGATCTCCCGTCAACAGATAAATTGTTTTGTTTGTAGAATCACCAGAGAAAAAGTCTATTGAAGCAGTCCAGAAAAAAATGGGAGTCGTTACATGATACTCTGAAACTCATTCCCTGGAGTATCCGACAAGAAAAATGGAGTTTTAGGAAGTAGACGGCGGAACTCGAAAAATGTTATTTTATGATTCTTTATACAATCACTTTCACTATATATAAACTGAAGTGGAAAACAAAATAGTTTTCGAAATGAATATATCTATATATACTTATCTAACCTGATAACTTTTATTTTAAATTTATGAATAATCTTTGCTAAAATATTAGAAGAATCAGTAAGTAAAGTTGTCTGAATTAATGAATATGTGAAAGAATAAATGAATTATTGAATAAGGGAACTATTATGTGGAAAAATATTTCAATTTTTAGCCTTCCTTCTAACAGGAACAGTGCTCAAAAATTAGAGGACCCTGGATATACTTCTGATTGAATGATCGGATCTTCAAGTTCTAAAACTCTCAACTGCTAACTTTTATTTTAAATTCATGAATAGTATTTGTTAAAATATTAGAAGAATCAGTAAGTAAAGATGTCTGTATTAATGAATATGTGAAAGAATAAACAAACTGATAAATAAATTATTGAATAAGGGAAATATAATGTTGAAAATTATTTCAATCTTTAGCTTTCCTTCGAACAGGAACAGTGTGTAAAAAATTGAGGATCCTTATTATACTTCTGATTGAATGATCGGATCTTTAAGTTCTAAAACTCTCAACTGCTAACTTTTATTTTAAATTCATGAATAGTATTTGTTAAAATATTAGAAGAATCAGTAAGTAAATATGTCTGAATTAATGAATATGTGAAAGAATAAATGAATTATTGAATAAGGGAACTATTATGTGGAAAATTATTTCAATCTTTAGCTTTCCTTCGAACAGGAACAGTGTGTAAAAAATTGAGGATCCTTATTATACTTCTGATTGAATGATCGGATCTTTAAGTTCTAAAACTCTCAACTGCTAACTTTTATTTTAAATTCATGAATAGTATTTGTTAAAATATTAGAAGAATCAGTAAGTAAATATGTCTGAATTAATGAATATGTGAAAGAATAAATGAATTATTGAATAAGGGAACTATTATGTGGAAAATTATTTCAATCTTTAGCTTTCCTTCGAACAGGAACAGTGTGTAAAAAATTGAGGATCCTTATTATACTTCTGATTGAATGATCGGATCTTTAAGTTCTAAAACTCTCAACTGCTAACTTTTATTTTAAATTCATGAATAGTATTTGTTAAAATATTAGAAGAATCAGTAAGTAAATATGTCTGAATTAATGAATATGTGAAAGAATAAATGAATTATTGAATAAGGGAACTATTATGTGGAAAAATATTTCAATTTTTAGCCTTCCTTCTAACAGGAACAGTGCTCAAAAATTAGAGGACCCTGGATATACTTCTGATTGAATGATCGGATCTTCAAGTTCTAAAACTCTCAACTGCTAACTTTTATTTTAAATTCATGAATAGTATTTGTTAAAATATTAGAAGAATCAGTAAGTAAAGATGTCTGTATTAATGAATATGTGAAAGAATAAACAAACTGATAAATAAATTATTGAATAAGGGAACTATAATGTTGAAAATTATTTCAATCTTTAGCTTTCCTTCGAACAGGAACAGTGTGTAAAAAATTGAGGATCCTTATTATACTTCTGATTGAATGATCGGATCTTTAAGTTCTAAAACTCTCAACTGCTAACTTTTATTTTAAATTCATGAATAGTATTTGTTAAAATATTAGAAGAATCAGTAAGTAAATATGTCTGAATTAATGAATATGTGAAAGAATAAATGAATTATTGAATAAGGGAACTATTATGTGGAAAATTATTTCAATCTTTAGCTTTCCTTCGAACAGGAACAGTGTGTAAAAAATTGAGGATCCTTATTATACTTCTGATTGAATGATCGGATCTTTAAGTTCTAAAACTCTCAACTGCTAACTTTTATTTTAAATTCATGAATAGTATTTGTTAAAATATTAGAAGAATCAGTAAGTAAAGATGTCTGTATTAATGAATATGTGAAAGAATAAACAAACTGATAAATAAATTATTGAATAAGGGAACTATAATGTTGAAAATTATTTCAATCTTTAGCTTTCCTTCGAACAGGAACAGTGTGTAAAAAATTGAGGATCCTTATTATACTTCTGATTGAATGATCGGATCTTTAAGTTCTAAAACTCTCAACTGCTAACTTTTATTTTAAATTCATGAATAGTATTTGTTAAAATATTAGAAGAATCAGTAAGTAAATATGTCTGAATTAATGAATATGTGAAAGAATAAATGAATTATTGAATAAGGGAACTATTATGTGGAAAATTATTTCAATCTTTAGCTTTCCTTCGAACAGGAACAGTGTGTAAAAAATTGAGGATCCTTATTATACTTCTGATTGAATGATCGGATCTTTAAGTTCTAAAACTCTCAACTGCTAACTTTTATTTTAAATTCATGAATAGTATTTGTTAAAATATTAGAAGAATCAGTAAGTAAATATGTCTGAATTAATGAATATGTGAAAGAATAAATGAATTATTGAATAAGGGAACTATTATGTGGAAAATTATTTCAATCTTTAGCTTTCCTTCGAGCAGGAACAGTGTGTAAAAAATTGAGGATCCTTATTATACTTCTGATTGAATGATCGGATCTTTAAGTTCTAAAACTCTCAACTGCTAACTTTTATTTTAAATTCATGAATAGTATTTGTTAAAATATTAGAAGAATCAGTAAGTAAATATGTCTGAATTAATGAATATGTGAAAGAATAAATGAATTATTGAATAAGGGAACTATTATGTGGAAAATTATTTCAATCTTTAGCTTTCCTTCGAACAGGAACAGTGTGTAAAAAATTGAGGATCCTTATTATACTTCTGATTGAATGATCGGATCTTTAAGTTCTAAAACTCTCAACTGCTAACTTTTATTTTAAATTCATGAATAGTATTTGTTAAAATATTAGAAGAATCAGTAAGTAAATATGTCTGAATTAATGAATATGTGAAAGAATAAATGAATTATTGAATAAGGGAACTATTATGTGGAAAATTATTTCAATCTTTAGCTTTCCTTCGAACAGGAACAGTGTGTAAAAAATTGAGGATCCTTATTATACTTCTGATTGAATGATCGGATCTTTAAGTTCTAAAACTCTCAACTGCTAACTTTTATTTTAAATTCATGAATAGTATTTGTTAAAATATTAGAAGAATCAGTAAGTAAATATGTCTGAATTAATGAATATGTGAAAGAATAAATGAATTATTGAATAAGGGAACTATTATGTGGAAAAATATTTCAATTTTTAGCCTTCCTTCTAACAGGAACAGTGCTCAAAAATTAGAGGACCCTGGATATACTTCTGATTGAATGATCGGATCTTCAAGTTCTAAAACTCTCAACTGCTAACTTTTATTTTAAATTCATGAATAGTATTTGTTAAAATATTAGAAGAATCAGTAAGTAAAGATGTCTGTATTAATGAATATGTGAAAGAATAAACAAACTGATAAATAAATTATTGAATAAGGGAACTATAATGTTGAAAATTATTTCAATCTTTAGCTTTCCTTCGAACAGGAACAGTGTGTAAAAAATTGAGGATCCTTATTATACTTCTGATTGAATGATCGGATCTTTAAGTTCTAAAACTCTCAACTGCTAACTTTTATTTTAAATTCATGAATAGTATTTGTTAAAATATTAGAAGAATCAGTAAGTAAATATGTCTGAATTAATGAATATGTGAAAGAATAAATGAATTATTGAATAAGGGAACTATTATGTGGAAAATTATTTCAATCTTTAGCTTTCCTTCGAACAGGAACAGTGTGTAAAAAATTGAGGATCCTTATTATACTTCTGATTGAATGATCGGATCTTTAAGTTCTAAAACTCTCAACTGCTAACTTTTATTTTAAATTCATGAATAGTATTTGTTAAAATATTAGAAGTATCAGTAAGTAAATATGTCTGAATTAATGAATATGTGAAAGAATAAATGAATTATTGAATAAGGGAACTATTATGTGGAAAATTATTTCAATCTTTAGCTTTCCTTCGAACAGGAACAGTGTGTAAAAAATTGAGGATCCTTATTATACTTCTGATTGAATGATCGGATCTTTAAGTTCTAAAACTCTCAACTGCTAACTTTTATTTTAAATTCATGAATAGTATTTGTTAAAATATTAGAAGAATCAGTAAGTAAATATGTCTGAATTAATGAATATGTGAAAGAATAAATGAATTATTGAATAAGGGAACTATTATGTGGAAAATTATTTCAATCTTTAGCTTTCCTTCGAACAGGAACAGTGTGTAAAAAATTGAGGATCCTTATTATACTTCTGATTGAATGATCGGATCTTTAAGTTCTAAAACTCTCAACTGCTAACTTTTATTTTAAATTCATGAATAATATTTGTTAAAATATTAGAAAAATCAGTAAGTAAAGATGTCTGTTTTAATGAATATGTGAAGGAATAAACAAACTAATAAATGAATTATTGAATTATGAAGCTATTATGTGGAAAAATTATTTCAATATTTAGCCTTCCTTCTAACAGGAACAGTGCACAAAAAATGGAGCACTCTGAATATACTTCTGATTGAATGATCGGATCTTCACGTTCTAAGACTCTATTTTATAAGTTCGAGGAGTTGACTTCAAAATATGCTAATTAATTAGTGCAGACGATATTTTACGTTATGAAATTGGACACAAAAAAAATCTCTTTCTCTGATATTTTTTTCTCGATGGATTCTGATTTCTAATTCCTAAGACATTGAGCGTGGCCACAATTTTGGATTTAAGGTTTAAATAGTCAGTGCAGGAGAGCGGTCCAAGACCCCTTAATGTTAATTTCACTTTCTGCGTATTTCTCCCGTAACTCAAGAATTTTTTTATCGAATGGAAAAAAATTTACACAAATTCATAAAATTTGTTTGTCGAAAGAGAATTCCATCAAAAAATAACTTTTAGTAATTTTTATTATTTTTGATTATTATATTTAGTAATAGTCGAAAAAATTTTAAAATGTAAGGAATATATTTTTTTACGTTATTTTGAAAGAGTACTTTTGCGTGGCGAAATATAAAATTTGGATGGGATAGTTTGTATTGTGCTGAAGAAATTGAATTTTGTATACTTATCGCAAAGAAGTTTAATTTTTTTTTTCAGTACAAACCTCTCAGAGGAACGTGAAAGGTTGCAATAAAATTTTCTAATATTTACTGAAATTATTCCAAAATAAAATAAACAATTGGGCTTCTGGCATTACAAAATTTAAGTTGAAACGATTAAATTGGAGTGAAAAATTTATCTGATATTTAGATATAGCAAGGAAAAAATTATTCTCATAAATATTTGATAGAAGAGTTGATATAAGGGTAGATATTTTTGGAATCTTGAATTTCGAGCTATATTGGACGATAAAAAATATCATCAGACGAGTTTTGAAAGAAGATGATAGGAACGCATGAGAATTGTTAAATATTGGGTTTTGCGTAGCATTGTAACTTTTAAGTGCAAACTGTTATATTGAATCCATTGATATTTAGATATAGCAAGGAAAAAAATTGTTTTTATAAATATTTGATAGAAAAGTTGATATCAAAGTTGATTTGTTCGGAAACTTGAATTCTGATTTATATCGGGTTATAAATTTTATCTTCAGACGATTATTGAAAGACGATGAACGATTTGAAGGATGATTTTGCAAATAATTAAGATCATTTAACATTACTTCTCACTCATATTGTTCATTTTCTTTTAGTATATGACGATAATAAGATGATTTTTTGAATTGTAGTTCAATTTGTTGCATTGAAAGTTGCATATGTTTGTTTTAGGAATATTACTTAAATTAAAATTTTTGAATTAATGGGAATAAATTTAATTGAATCTTTTTAATTGTTGCGATTTTTTACAATGTTGGAGAAATATAATAAACACTTTTTTTTGTAATTTTGCATAATTTTGTAGAATTGCGACTAACCTTTCTATTTCAAATTTTTGTTTCATAATTTTTTTTAATATTATTTTTCATTTGTTTAAAATTAAGGATGTATTCTAATATATTGGCAATTTTGTTTTAAATTGGAGGTATTGGGACACAAAGCGTTAATATATCGAAAAAAAGTGTGCTATAAACTAAGTTTGGTGTACAGTGGAAAAAAGGAAAATAAAAGAAAACAAGATTATAGGAGCACCTAAGGGGTAGTGGGACCTACATTAAACTGCACTGGCTTATCCTTTTGAATTAAATGAAATGGTTGGAATAGGGTTTCTGAGCTACACTTTAACTATTAAAAGTCTACTAAACTAAAAGTCAACTTCAAAATTGGTTTTTCGCGCTACATTATTCCATCAAAGAACTTCATCATATGTCTATGTTTTAGAAGGAAATAAAAAAATGGAAGCTGTCAAGATTTTGAAAGAATGTAATGGAACATGATCCTCACGGGGCACACCGAATAAAAAAAAAATGGCGACTCAGAATTGACACCTTCAAGTAGCCTCCGTCTCCGGAGAGGCAGGGAATACAAAAGATATCTGAAGATGAACCGTAAGATTCCCAAACAGGATTCAAGAATCCAAGAAAGAAAAAAATAAAGCGAAAAAGTGCAGAAATAAAGAAAAGATATTGGAAAAGTTTTAAGCGACATTATCGTTTTGAAGAGTGAAAAAGGTTATTCCATAATGCTTCGAATTTTTTTTTCCAAGAACTTTTTTACGAGATTGATATGTATCTTGGAAGAAAGGGTATTCGAAAAAATCTTTTGAGAACTTATAAAGGCAAACATCATAGCTATTTGTCAAAGAATGTATTGAAACAAAATTTCTATTTGATATGTTCAATTGATAGACCAGTTCAGCAGTTAGAGGATTTTAAAAATATTTGATTTTCAAAGCGGAAAAATAAAATTTAAATCCAATGACAAGGTAAAAATATTAAAAAAATGAATCATATAAGATAAATCACTGAAAATATTTGAAATTAAATGCTCAAAAAATTTTATTCTTTCATGCATTTCTTTAAGTTTACAACTTCATGGAAATGAATTATTTTGTATAATAATCTCAATTTCTTTCCTATTCAAGGTGTTAACAATCGATACTACTATCTATTTAGATATCGATATTGATTACAAAACCATTGAAAACTACTTATCCAAACATTGTATAAGTATGTAATAGTTTGACTTTGACAACAATATTTATACAGATATTAAAAAAATATACCCCATTCAGATGATCCCTCATTTACACATTAAAAAAATTCTCATAGAATCATTGGCCAGCATCCTTAATTTGGATATTATTTTATATTTTATAACCGTCGTTGAACAGCTGATCCAATCTTATGGGTTTGCGACTACTAATGTTCAACTCCGTAGCCTTGTAATTTTGAACCCAATTCAGAAGACCAGGGAACTTCTGGATCTAGTATTAGGAGCAATTAGGAGAAATTAGCCTTCGTGGAGGACTTTTTGATGGAGCTAACCTGAATTTGCGTTACATGGAGAAGAAGACCACGAGAACCTCCCATGGTTAGCCTGACGACAAGGGGACTCCAACCCATGATCCGTCTACCACTGAGGATATTTCACGTCAGCACTGTGATCGGTGCAAGCCGGATGTGGAATTCGTATCGACTGGGATTCGAACCCGGTTCGACTCACTGGAAGGCCATCACGGCTCTAATTTGGGTATTATTTTATTTTAAAACCGTCGTTGAACAGCCGACCCAATTTCATGGGTTTACGACTACTTACGTTCATCTCCGTAGCCTTGTAATTTTGAACCAATCCAGAAGACAAGGAAACTCCTGGATCAGTACCCCCAGAGGTATTGATTTGTTGTGGGAACATGGAGGACTTTGAGACTCGACAGATTTAACGTGCATCAGTCACCATTTACTGCACGGGGAGACTTCGGCCGGCGAGGATCGAACCCACGACCTCTTGGATATGGGCCCAGTGCCCTACCGACCAGGCTATCCCGGCCCTTAATTTGGGTATTAGCAAAAAATTTCATACATGCATTAAATAATATCTCTCCTTTAGACAAATGTAAATACCACTCATTCACACAATAGACAATTTCTCGCCGAAGCATTGGCCAGCATCATTCATTCAGTCTTTGAAAACAGCATTCCATATATACATTAATAATTGTCTCACATTCTGATGTAAACAAATATTAAAAATTTACACATTAAAGCCGTGGTGGCTCAAGAGAAAGAGTGTTCGCCTACCAATGTGACGAATCTGGTTGGAATCCCAGCAATGGCTGGTCGATGCAAATTCCGCGCTCAGCTCACACTGACCGCAGTGCAAATGCAAAATATCCCCAGTGGTAAGGCGGATCATGGATTTGACTCTACTTGTCGTAAGGCTAACCGTGGGAGATTTTCGTAGTTTTCCTCTCCATGTAACGCAAATGCGGTTAGTTTCATCAAGAAAGTCCTCCACTAAAGCGAATTTCTCCCAATACTTGATACAAGAGTAGGGGAGAGTGGGGTCAATTGTAACAGTTTTTACTTAACTATTTTTAACTAACAAAAAATCCAATATATTATTAGTATTAATTGACAGACGAGTAAAGTAGACTATCCTCTACTAGAAAAAAAATAAATACCTTATTTTAAATGTTATTACATTAGTTATTAACAATTTTTGACAGTCGTGCACTTGTTACAATTGTCCCCAATTACGGGGTCAATTGTAACAGTTCATAAATTCAACTAAAACATAGTTAATTATACATATTATCATAGTTGTGATATATTTTTTTATTGATCAAAATAGTAGTTATATTTTAGGAGTAAAAATAACAATGAGCAGATACTTAAAGGGTTAAACTTTTGACTTTTAGGGGTTAAAAATTTTAATTTATGCTGTGAAAGGTGACAAATAAAATAATGCACACGCAGCATAATATAAATGATATAGGAAACTATTGGTGGTTCTTAAGGAGTTGAGTAATGGTTTGTAAACATAAGATTATTTATTTTCAGCTGTTACAATCGTCCCTTTACTTATTGTTACAAATGTCCCCAAGACGCCATTTCAGCTTCATTTGTTAAAAAAAATGCTAGTTAATTAACTAAACTAAGTTTTTTTATTGAAATGTTAATTAAGGTGTCCACTTACATATTCGGTTAATAACTTTTATTTGTTTAAACAAAATTACTTTGTTTCTATATAATATTCTAATACCAAAAAAAGTACTTACGTAGCGTGAAAATATCTTTTGTGATGTAACTCTTTCAAAAGTACATAGGGGTGTACATGTAGATTTATTAAATACACCTTGTGCGCCACCTAGAAACCAAATCTAGAAATCGACACTCGAAATTTTTGCTCTGTTACAATCGTAACCTGTTACAATTGACCCCACTCTCCCCTCCCCTTGTCTTCTAGATTGTGTTCTAAAATTACAAGTATACGGAGTTAAACATTGATAGTTAACTCAGAATTGAGTCAGCTGATAGATAGCCTGTTTTTTCTTATTTTTTGTTTCTAATATTATTTTCTGTCTTTTTTTTTTTTTTTTTTTTTGCATGATATATTTTTTACTTAATGTGTCCTAATTTGTTTCCCTTTTTCGAGTGCTCCTCACAATATTGTATTGATCTATTTTGAATTGGCTATATTGATACAATATTAGAAAGCAATCCTTTTTTCGGATATAATCATGTGAGTTGATGAAGAGATAGTATATTCGCCTTTTTTTGTTTTCCAGCTTTTTAATATATATTTTTAAATTTTTTTAAAATATTTTATTTTAATAATTTTTCTTCTTCTCTTTTCATTAACAAAAATTAACCAAAACAATCATCAAAACAAAAATTAACCAAACTCTGTGGAAAATTAAGATTTACGTGTGCCATTCCCATAGCATTCCCATACGTGCTTGTATTTTAAGTAACGACCTAATGCATTTTAGAGGTTAAAAAAAGGTTATTTATTCATTGGCTTACATTATGAATCTAAATAAATGAAATAATTTATACTCGAATACATTTGTGTTCGAATTTTTTTACGGGCATGTTTTGTTTCGTAAAGCTATCCCAATGTCCAGAAAATGACATCATAATGGAATTTCTCCATTACTTTTATTAAACCTGTAATAAACCCTTACATTCCGAACAGAAATGAAAAAAAAAATATAACAAAAACTGATGTAACAGAGATACTTCTAAAAGAAAATAAACAAAAATTGCTGGACAATAGTAAGAAAAAGCTCTGATGAAGCAACAAAAGGAGAACATTCATTCTTTACGCATTACTAGTATGAAAAAGGGGAAAAATGGCAAAAAAAATCTTCTTTCTTTTCCTGGTACTGGGAAATTCGTATTAGTCTATGTAGTAAGACTTCAAAAGGACCATCCCAATCATGTTGATACGCGGTTTTCTTCAGGTAATTGCGAAATGCTGACGTGAAGGCCTCAGACTTCGTGAGTAATTTTTCACGTTCTTCTAACATAAATCTTCTTTTCCAATACGGGAATTAGTTTTTCAGATCAGGATTTCTGTCTTTCTTTTGTCGGGGAGGGGAAAGAATGGAAGATAGCCAAGTGAAATCTCTATTCGGAACACACGGAGATTTAAATATATTATCTATAAGAATATCGAGTTCTGGCTCGTCTTCTATTTATTTTAACCTAAAATTAGGGATTTTTTTTAAATGTTCCAGAACTTTGTGTGCGTTTTTTTATTTAAATAGTTTTATGCTAATAATTGTTACATACAGCCTTTTTTGTTACTTGTCTTTTTTCTTCGATTTCTTTTAAAATTAAATTTCGGAATAATCTAAATTAATGAACAGATTAAAATTCTCATAAGATAAGTTAAATAGAATAATCTAGTTCCAACTGGAGCTTATTTATAAGATAATTTCTTATCATTTTTCGTACTTTTAATTATAATATAATTTTTTTAAAATCTTTTTTTTAAATGTCTGATTGACGCATTAAGGCTTTATCTAAAAATTGGTGGAGCGCTGATATGACATAGGCATCGAAAAATTGTTAAGCGTTCATCAACTAATGGGGTGATTATGTGAGAAAATAAACAAAGAGTTTAACCTTTGCTGTGTCAAATGCTTACTGAAAGAAAAAAAAATGCTCTTTGCAAACTTCCGACGTTATTTGTTATTCTTATTGCAGCTCATGCTTACTTATGAACTTCATGTTCACTTTTTAGGCTTACTTATGGGCTCATGCATTAAGCCTAACAAGCTTCCTGTAAGTGACATTAATTCTTAAAGTTTTGCAATTTTTCAATTTGTCTATGGCATACATATTATAAAATAGGATTTATTATTTCAAAAAAAGAAAAAAAGACCATCGCAGTTATTTGTTTCTTTTCATTATCTTTCTATTGAAATTCATGTCTGATAACATATAACAAAGCAATAATAGTGTATAACAAAGCAATATTTTACTTTAATAAGTTTCTTTAATCTAAACTTTTCGAAGAAAATAACTTACTGTTTACTTCCGAACAAGTAAAACAGTGTAAGCTATTTCCATAGCTGAAGATTTCGGTTTTAAAAGACAGGAAACTTTAAATTAGCAAAATTGTGGAACTATAGGGGATTAAGTGTATAGGCTGTAAGCAGAAGGCCACGGAATTCTTACGTGGCTCATTGAAAAATTCAGAATTAATTCTGGATGTAGTAAACCTGAGAAAATGTGTCTTTTTTAAGCCTTTTATTGAAAATTCTATAAGAAACTTTCTAGTTGTTAGTTTCCAAGAGAAAAAGAAAAGGCTTACTAGAGTAATGAGTTTTACATCCGAAAACTAACCAATTCGGTATTCAAAGCTAAATATTTAAAGTCTATTATATAATGGTTTTATAACACTTGAAAGTTGTAAGACAGCTGTCCCAATATAAAACTTATTTCAAAAAAACTTTTTATTTCACTGATGTTGGCTGTTTGTGGAATATTTTATTAATCGAAAATTATATACTATTTAATCTTTTACTAATGTGACAACGTACTGAAATGTGTTCTATGTAGAACTGTTCTTTATATTAAATTGCTGCTGGTGATTGGTGCTTCCTATTAACTTGGCTGCTCTTCCTATTAAGAGTGGTACTGGTTATCCAAGAGAGCACTTCTGTTTTCAATTTATTTTGTTAAACTCTGTCTAATACAAATAGTATTTCGATAATTTAATCGAGTAAAATAAAGAATTACAAAGTTTTTAATCCAGTTTTGAAACAGATTGCAGTTTTTTTTCCTATTGAAATTTAATTTTTTCTATTATTTTTGAATTATTTACATTTTTATATGAAAATCAGCAGGTGCGTATTAAAACTAGTTTAATCGGAAACAATTGTTTTAAAATTAACTGAAAAACTGTAATATGTTAGGGGAATGGCTATTTTAAATTCAAACCAGAGTTTTGGTTATCTCAAAAAACAACTAACAAAAACATTCTGAGAAACTGTGCATAGTTAACAATTGTTTTAGAATAATACAAAATAAAAATAAAAACAACCTGTAAATATGCCTAAATGATATTGTATCAATGTATTATTGCCGAGGGTTTTAAAAGAAACCTAATTTATTCGTTCGCAAAAATATGAAGATATTTTAATAAAATAAAAATATAATAAAAATATAATTAAATAAAAATATAATAAAACAAAAATATGAATTAACTCGCCCGTTTCACCTACATTATGAGGAAGTTTATAAGAGATGGGCACTATATGATCTCGTTAAGTCAAGAAGTATTTACGATTTTTTAATTGATTTACTTTCTCTTACTGCTTTCTTTTTGGTAGAATTAGACTTTTTTCTTTTAAACAAACACAACAAGACAATTTTCAAAGGGTCTGGGTTCGAATCCCGGATTGAAAGGTTCTGGGTTTTGATTAACTGTGAAATCCCCGGGGATCCCGGGGCTTTTCCAGCTAATGAAGGCTACTAAAAATGATTTTTTAATCGCTTGACACGATTTTCATTAAATTTTCTTCAAGAATAAAATATTTTTAAAAATAAAAGCAACCTTTGCTGGAAGATTGGATACTTTAAATGAAAACTAAAGGGAAAAACAAGCACGTTTACTCTAATTAAAATGCAGGTTAAAAAGTAGTTTCCGTTTCAAAACTCAATTGGGCTAGATTTAAGATCAAATATTTCATTTACTTAATTTTTTTGTTATTTATTTATTTTTGTTTGTTTTATTTTTTTGTTAAAATGAGTGTTTTGTTGATTTGTCAAACACTACGAATTTTTGTTAACTTTACTGGAATTATTTTTTAAGATAAAATGAAAACTAAAGGTATTTTTTTTATAGTGCAGTATCTATTTTCCCTAATCCTACTAATTGTTTTCTTTCTTAGAAGTAAAATCGTTTAATTCCTTTCCTATCCTTATGCCTGTTGTTGATATACATGCTGTTTACTCTTTCTGTTTGATTGTCGAGAGTATTTTTTCTCTTCGTGCAATGTTTCAGCCAATTTCGTCGTGGCACTTTCACACTCTTCTGTTCTATGTGATGAAAAAAAAGAATTTTTAATTGAGTTAAAATCTCCAGATTTTCTGCGCAGCCAATCTGTAAGGATGAAATAGCAGGAAATGCGAACAATCTTTGTTTCTTCGAACAGCAATTGTTTTTATGAATTTATAAAGACGTATTGATAAAACAATTATTAAAACATTAGAATGTAAGCTTAATGTCAACTCCAGTACTTTTTCGTTTATTGAAATTAGATATTTGGATATTTACCTTGAACTTCCGTTTAGTTGCGATTTATCTTATATAGTTTACTATTTTGCTGAAATTGAGAAACGCAGTGATTTTTTAAAAAAATTTGCTTGTAAGAAAGGGAAATTATTCAATAGTTTATGAAAATGTCAGATATACTTTATTTAAACATTTTTGATGCTGTTATAAACAATTTGAATAAAAAGGGAGAATTAGAAATTAACAAACGTACAAAATCATGCCATAAAAATTATTAAATTTGAGTTTTTTTTAATAAGTTTATTTTCGCAAATGCCATTAAAAATAAATTTTAACATTGTATACAATTCTATGTATTTTTATGTAATTTCATGTCATTTTTCTATGCTATTTAATTTTTAACATGCATTGCATTCATACTGCAATGTCTTGGTGGGTTATGTGATGAACTATCATTATAAAGGACTTAGGTTTGATTGGGTCTGATTTGATTGTTTGTGTTAAAGACTGTACATGCGCAGTGCTGAATAAATTGTTACCATTATATCGATGGTTACAAAATAATAGATCCTTAGCTTCCATGCCCCGAAATCCAAGCACAATTCTTAATGCAACTGAAGTAAATATGTTACAGAAGATATCAATTTGTTGCGAGAAAGAAAATAACTTCGATTTATTGCTTTAAAATGACTTAAAGTGACTTTTAAAATGACTATTTACTAGCTCAGATTAGTAATCTTTTAATAATTAATAGTCTTTTAATGCAAGTCTAATAAAGTAGAGCGATTTTATTCTTCCAAGTTGAATGAAATATTGATTTTAAGTTGTTTCATTTAAAATTTTCTGCTTTTTTTTTCGTTTTGTAAGAATGAAAGAGTATGGATTTAATTGATACACGGTAGAAAATTCTGTGGCGTAATACCTATCCGAATTTGGTGGAGAAAAAATTCAAAAATTGTGTGAATGATTACAAGCTGACACCGAATTGAGCGTTCATACACACTGAGATTATTAAATCTTAATTTCTATACTTGATACAGCTTACACTAATTTGCAGCTCGATGTCAAAAAAGGTCGTGTTTTTCAGAACTCCGTAAAATTGGCAAATAATTATTATATCTTTAAGCTATTTAACTAAATTCTTGCTTGAAATGATAGTATGGCATGTCTTAAATGGTAGGACAAGCAGGCGGTTTGCTTACATAAAGTATAGTCTGTCTAAGCTAAGAACTCCTCCCGCCAAAAAGTCTGAGGTCGTCTGGTGCTATGGAAATTTAGGGTTAAAATTTAGGGTTACTAAATAACAGACGTGGCGGCTGCTACTTTACACCAATTAGTGTGAAAGGACAAAATAGGTGAATAGGTATAAAATTTAGGGTTACTGAATAACAGACAAAACGGCTGCTACTTTACAGTAATTAGTGTAAAAGAACAAAATAGGTGAAAAGGTATAATATTTAGGTTTAAAATTAGTTATAATATTTAGGGTTACTGAATAACAGACATGGTGGCTGCAACTTAACACCAATTAGTGTAAAAGGACGAAATAGGAGAAAAGGTATAAAATTCAGGTTTAAAATTAGTTATAAAATTTAGGGTTACTGAATAACAGACATGGCGGCTGCTACTTTGCACCAATATGTGTAAAAGGACAAAATAGGTGAAAAGGTATAAAATTCAGGTTTAAAATTAGTTAAGAATTAGTTAAAATTAGTTAAGATGCAAGAATAATTTAAGATTACTGAATAACAAACATATTGAATATTTGATTCTGCAGATGAATTGTGCATTAAAAGCAAATACAAATTCTCACCAGCTCATTCGAGCTACAAACAAACAAACAGATTGTAAAAAGAAAACTTCTGGGGATATTTTACCTATCGTTTCTTGTATTTTTTATATTCAAAGTTCTCCAATATTTGTATTTTTAGAAGTGAAAATAATTCTCGTATAGTGTGAAAGTGCGAGAGTTTGGCTTAAGATTATTCAGTTTTAAGTGCTTAGACTCAAAATTACATCCTTTAAATCATATATGAACGCTGAATTTAGTATTAATCGGAATCTAATTTTTCACAAATTTTTTTTGGGTTGTCCAACATCATATCAGAGAGATATTACACAGCAGTTTTAAAGTGCGTGATTCCTAAAGATTATATTTATTTTAGTCGAAAAAGATGTGTATAACCCTTTAATATTTTTTTAAAAAATATCTAGAAAACATTCATGTTCAGATTTCTCACGAAATATGACAATTCACTGTCCCTTGCTCCAAGATCTAATACTATAATACGAAAAGAACTTTAAAAAAAAATTATAAATAGCATTGCTGTTAACATTTTAAAATGACTTTGCACTATCATTGACTGTTTTGTATAATTAAAATATTTAATTGAACTTCAAAATTTCATGTTTCTGTCATATCACAAACAATGTTTCCAATAATAACTAACTTCAAAACTTCCCATAAATTTTTCAATGTCTAATTTTTTTTACCTCAACCAGTGTAAGCATTTCTAGAATATACGCAGAGGGTATTATTTACAAAAACTTTGTTTAAAATATTTTTTTCTGTCAATAATTTGTTTGTCCCAAGAAAATCTGTCATTTTCTTGACTACTTTTATTTAGTGGTTTATAACCAATATAGATAGAGCCAGCAATCAATATCTTATGTCAATGGATTTATTAGATACCCTCCTATATGAACATGTCTTGTTGCATGAATAAAGAACCAATTTTCTGGTTCAAAATGTATTTAAAAAATTTTTCAAGGTGAGTAGGTTTTTGGGTTGTCATTTTCCTGGCTTCTGGAAATCATAAATTACATAAATTACATAGATTTATCTGAGTTATTTTAAGAAATCCTGTTGTTTTCGGCAGAATATAAACGTCTTAAGCCAAAATATTAAATTAAAGTAAAGTTATATGTTATAAAAGGGTGAATTTGTCATTAACCTGGCTGTCATTTTCCTGGCTAATGAATGCCGGGACATTGAAGTGTTACCAGAAATTTTTTTTTAACTTCTAATACTGTAAGGAGAGAAAGCAAATATTTTACCTAATACCAAGTTTAAGTATGATTGTAATATGTTTGGATGTAATCAAAGTTATTTATTTATTTAATGATTGATTATCATATATATATATATATATATATATATATATATATATATATATATATATATATATATATATATATATATATATATATATATATATATATATATATATATATATATATATATATATATATATATATATAAATATATATATAAATATATATATATATATATATATATATATATATATATATATATATATATATATATATATATATATATATATATATATACATATATATATATATATATATATATATATATATATATATATATATATATATATATATATATATATATATATATATATATACACAATTTGATTCTGTACATGTCAGCAACAAATTTTTTTTTGTTCCTTCTACAGTGGATAAAAATAATTAATTTAAACAATTTATGGTCCATCTAACATAAAGTCTTAAGCTGAGTTAGTTACTTTTAACTTAAAATGACTGATTTGGTGAACTTCAATTTTATTTTTTTTTCTTCAGCAAATGTCAATAAACTACACTGCTGTCTGTCAGATATTAATAAGTGTAACTAAAGAAAAATTTTAAATTATTTTGAAGACTTTAAATTTGAAGAAATTTTTTGGTCCCAATTGTCATGTTTAAAAAGAATCACCCATATATATATTGGTAATAACACTTGTTTCTGTGCACTTATCTTGCAATTTGCTTCTTAGGTCAGTCTTCTGTCTGCAGGGTGTAAAAAAGTGTTACGAGAATTCAAAAGGTATTTGGAAAATATATATCTGATATTATGTTTTATTATTCTAAACTTAACTAAATTACTCTTTTATGAAACTCTCATAACACTTATCTTGACTTATGTTTCTGAAACCTGGTCATTGGCTTCGAAAGACGAGGTGATTGTGATTTTTGAAAGAAGGGTACTACGAAGTATTTGTGGTGGAACTCAGGTAAACAGCTCACGGAGAAGAGCTTATTCAGAAAAATGTAAAATCGTAAGGAATCAAAAAAATCGTAATAAAATATATAAAATCGTAATAAAATCTTAAATAATAAAATCGTAAGGAATAATCGAAAAAAAAAATCTTATAAAAAAATAAAATCTTAAAAAAAATCGTAAATAATCGTAAGGAAGCCTGATGTTCTCAAGTACATAAAAATACAAAGACTAAAATTGGCTGGGCATTTAATCAGAATGCAGGAAGACAGAAATTGCAAGAAAATATTTTTTATCAAAACTATGGGAACCAGGAGAAGAGGAAGACCACGCCTTAGGTGGATCGACAAGAGTTGAAAGGGCATCAACACTTTGAAAATCAAGAACTGGAGGACAGTCGCCAAACAGTTGGACAGAGGGACAGTTGGAGGAAATTCCTAGAGAAAGCCTGGGCTGTCGCGGCAGTGAAGAGGATTTTTATGATATTCCTGATAAGATTTTTCTCCTATGTTTTTTTTCTATGATGATATTAGATTTCATAAATGGTATTGGTAATAAAAATAATCAACTTAATCATCGTATTAAATTGTATAAACTGTTACGATGTTATATATATATGAAATTATCACAATATCAATGTTCATAAATGAAAACGATATTTGATCCCATAAAATTCCACAAGGCTATTTCTGTTGAATTAGTTTGATATTAGATAACACGATATTGCAACTTATGAAGTTATACATTGCTATTACACTTCATGAACTAAAAAGATATTAAATTTCATTAAACTTCATGATGAAGCTCGTAACATGACAGTAGATTTCATCTCATATCGCGGTCATTAGATTGCTGAAGTAATATGGTATTAGGTGACATGAACTATCATTATCGCAATATCAATGTTCATTAATGAAAACGATATTTGATCTCATAAAATTCCACAAGGCTATTTCTGTTGAATTAGTTTGATATTAGATAACACGATATTGCAACTCATGAAGTTCTACATTGCTATTATACTTCATGAGCTAAAAAGATACGTTAGATTTCATTAAACTTCATGATAAAGTTCATAACATGACCTTAGATTTCATCTCATGTCATGGCAATTAGATTGCTGAAGTATTAGGGTATTAGGGGACATGAACTATCATTACATCATATTTCAGGATTAATCACGATAATAACTTACCAATTTCTTGAACTAAAATGAAATTAGATTTCGTAAAGTATCACGATATTAAATTTACTGTTAAAATATGATTTTCTAATTCACGAATTAGTACGATGTGAAATTTCATGAACCTTTATAACCTACTACCGTTTCATATAACATGATAGATCAAGATATTGCAATATCTTGATCTATCATGTTATTCCTAACAATACAATTCCTTACAATGCAAATTGCCATGAACTTTCGCGATATTAATTTAGAAACTATTACGATATTATAATTCTCCAATTATTACGTTTCTTGAAATAAAACAATGCTAGATTTCATAAAATCTAGCATTATATTAAATATAGTGATGCAATATGAGGTTAGAATTCGAGAATTATTACGATTTGAAATTTCATGAGCAATCACCTACATAAACTACCCAGCCATATTAGATTTTATGATTACTCACGATATTAGATTTCTAGAATTAAAATACATATCTATACAAATATAAAATTTTGTGGTTAATTAAATTTTGTTTTCTCTTCTAGCGAAATCTAAATTTCGTAAAAATTAATTTCAATAAATATTAAATATTCTGCATTGACTTTTATGATCTTAAATATTTATTGATGCTGCTAGTTCTCAGAGTTCAAAGTGTTTAAAAGGTTTACAAATGGCTTAACCTTAATTTGCATTCTCTTAGCTATACAATATGAACGTCATAAAGTTTAATCTTATCGATCAAGCATTTCTTTAGATATCACTTATACCGCATTAATTTAACAGTTTTCAAGGATAAATCCTTCGGCAATGATTAAAATTTAATTAATATCTGCTTATGAATAAATTTTAATGAACTTTGTGAATAATTTTAGATTAATCAAGTTTCGAAGCATCGTTTTAAAATAAGATTTTCGTTTTGGTTACAGAATATTTAATTTTCAGATCTATCATATTAGAATTTCATCAATACATTAAAGCATTATGTAATGTGAATGATGAAAACTGTACGAAATATTAACTATTGTTAACATATTTTAAGCATTAATTTTTGATTTTGAAGTTGTATTTATTATTAAATTTTAAACAAATAACGATGTTCTTATCCAAACATTTATTAAAGTGGTAAAGTTATTTATTTTTCTCGACATTTCTGAAATATTTACATAATAAAAAAAGTTTATTAAATATCGGTTTATATAGGCTTTAAGTCTACAAATATCTTTGCGGGACATTTTTATAAGCGATATGTTTTCATTTAAGTGGGTATTTGGACGAATCATCGGATGCAATCCGTCTAAGTATTTTTGCCTATTTAAATTTTCTCACACAGCAAATTCTATTAAACGATTTCTAGATTGCAAAATTTTTTAGTGTAACACCAAAAATGGTGGCAAATACTTTGCACTTAAGTGTAGTGTAGTAAATCGCATTACATAACTCTGGATCTAGTGTTTCATTACGCCAATGCACTTTTACAATACGTGGTACAGAGTAACCACCATTTTTCATTACAGTAAACTGATATTTATTATTACCGTAAACAGAGGTCTTTTCGGTATAACGTATGGTCTTTTCGGTATACATTGGTCTTTTCGGTACAACGTATGGTCTTTTCCGTATACATTGGTCTTTTCTGTGTACATTGGTCTTTTCGGTATTACGTATGGTCTTTTCGGTATACGTTGGTCTTTTCGGTATAACGTATGGTCTTTTCGGTATACATTGGTCTTTTCGGTATAACGTATGGTCTTTTCAGTATACATTCGTCTTTACGGAATAACGAATGGTCTTTTCGGTATACATTGGTCTTTTCGGCATAACGTATGGTCTTTTCGGTATAGATTGGTCTTTTCTGTGTACATTGATCTTTTCGATATACATTAGTCTTTTCGGTATAACGTATTTTCTTTTCGGTATACGTTGGTCTTTTCGGTATAACGTATGGTCTTTTCGGTAAACATTGGTCTTTTCAGTATAACGTATGGTCTTTTCAGTATACATTGGTTTTTACGGTATAACGTATGGTCTTTTCGGTATAACGTATGGTCTTTTCGGTATAACGAATAGTCTTTTCTGTATACATTGGTCTTTTCGGTATAACGTATGGTCTTTTCGGTATAACGTATGGTCTTTTCGGTATACATTGGTCTTTACGGTATAACGAATGGTCTTTTCGGTATACATTGGTCTTTTCGGTATAACGTATGGTATGAAGGCGTGAGAGCTATGTGTAAACTTTTTTTTTCATTTTAGATGTTTAGAGCTTTCATTCACTCTTTAATTTTTATACGGTCTATTTAGTGTAAATTTGAATGGAAAAAAATCACTTTTTTTCTATAATTATTTAGGTTATTCAACAACATTTTCGGGGAGATATTTCACAACAGTTTTTTCAGTGAAGTCTTTGTTATTATCTAATTTCAAAGTTATGACCTATCTTCATTTTCTCTCTTTTACATTAATTTGCTTTATTTTAATTACCACTTGCTTACTGTATTTTTATAATTCATCATGCATTATAAGAAATTCTATCTAGAAATTCATGGTTTACGAATATATGCAAGAATATCAAATTTCTAATTGATAATACATAAGTTAAATTCGATTGCTTGTCGAAACTATTATTTCATGCTATGTACTAAAATTATTGAGCTTGCGTAGTTGTGTCTGATATCTCAATACTCTCACGGAGTCAAATAATTCTTTCACAAAATTAAAGAAAAATGAGATATTATTTAGTTAGTAATCAAAAAATTCCATAGCTGTACATAAATAAACAATATACTGGCAATGATCTTTAATCATTATCAATCACTGATGAATGAAGGTCTACTCCAATATTTTTCAAAAATTTTTTTTAACGGCAGGCACTGAACTTATAGTTCTTCACAATGGAAGATAGAGGTGTTGGAACACGGTTATAAATTTGAAGAATAAAAACATGTTGGTAAGAAACTGCGAAATATATCATATTTCCAAAATTGCACTCTAAACATTCGAAAAAGTAAGCATAGAAAAATTAATTAGTTGGTCTTGATTTTTACACCTTCTGCGAGAACAGTAGAACTAATATTGTAAAACAGGCAAACAATCAATAGAATTTCTCTGTATCTATTCGGGATTCGACTGTTAAGTACACTCTGCAGCTTTATTCACGTCTTGCTTGCCAAATGACAGTTACGTTTGATTGATTGAGCGCCTACAGTCAGAACTGCGCCAGTTGTTTGAGCTGCTGCTTTCTGACGCATGAGCTAATTCAGAAGCTCATTTGAGTACAGCATGTCACGTGATATTTGATTATATTATGGCCCTTACTTAGGTTATATCAACATATTAGAGACTGTCATGTGTCAGGTTCTTGAATTAAAATACTTGAAGTACTTGTACCATTAAGATCATTTGTTTTATTTTTAGTGTTAGGGTAGAATACTTGTTTCTAAAGTTTCAAAATATTATAAGACAAATAGCACGAATGCATGTCCTTATGCAACTCTCAGAAATTAATTTTGTGTATAGAAATTTTAATATTTGTGATGTGCTTCTCTTTTTTTATCAATCCACTTTGTCTCAACGAAACGTGGGATTCAGCAGAAAATAAATTCCCTGAATACTTAGGAAACATTTCTCAACAAAGTATTCTTAATTAAACGGTTCTTTTTTTTTTATTAAAGTTTGCAGATTATAAGTTGTTATTCGATGCCCGGTTTACTCATGCATTCATAATAAAATATTCGAACAGGGAAGCTGTCGCAAATGAGCAAATATGCAATTTCATTAAATGCTATTTTATAACTTTAAAACAAGGTTTTGCAGTCAAGATATTGTTTTGCTTGCTTATAGACTGTAATAAAGATGGTTACTGTATTATATGCAGGATAAATGGACTGCAAAATGAGAGAAAAGAAGCGATGTTGGTAAGGAAAATGGCATTTACGTGTACAGTATTTAAACAATGTTTTATGCTTTATATGCTTCTCTTAAACCAAAACAGATAAAATACTTTTGAACACAGCTTTTAACAAGGCAAAATGCTTATAATTCTGCATGCTGTATATAGACTAATTCAGATTAAAAATGATTTTTTTAACAATCTCACAGTAATCTTGAATTAAAAAGTATACATTTTAAAATGTTACAAGGATGTTTAAAATTATAATGGGATTCACGTTCCTGACATCTTGCTTGTAGGCTACTGCAGATTAAAGAATATCATTATACAATTCTATAATAGTATTACTGAACAATCATTTACCAATCTTAAATTAGAGGAAATAGATGAAAAGAAGTAAAATAAATTGCTGAAAATGCCATTTTAGTGAATAACTTAAGAACCAGGTTATACACTCATACAATAATTTTGCTTGCTTACTGACTAAGCCAATACCTAAGCCAAACAAAGTACATGAAATTGATTACTGTACATCTTACGGGAATAATGAGAAAATAGATGAAAAATAACGAAATTTGAAGATAAAAATACTATTTTTGTTTAAATTAGGTTACTCAAAGCAGGTTTGAAAACCTTATTTTGCTTCAATTAAATCTTTACAGTGCGTTTGCTTGCGAAAATGCGAATTAAAAGAATTACAGCAGCTAATTTACAAATAATTAAATTTTGGGAAACTAGTTCTCTTGTGATCCTTCTCATTGAGTGATGAAATAAATAACGACCCATTACAGTATTTTACACAAATCCTCATTGACAATATTTGAAATGAATAAGGAATTGATCTTGAAAATAGATTAATTTAGAGAGCACAAGTACTATTTCTGATGTAAATAATTTGAATTCTAAGGCTTTCTCTAACTGTACAAATCTATCTAGATTTCTCTTGATAAAAGCATATTCCATTAAGCTACTGGGATTTGTATTAGTTATATAAATACCGGGATATACAAATTGCTTTTCGTATTCAATAGCAATGCATCATGTCAATAATTGCTGAAAATTACATTTAAGTTAACTAACCTTGTGTAACGACATTCGTATTATTTTAATTCCACTCTATGCACAATGCCACTTTGCCTTTAAAATTAGCAATTAGTGCATTTTCGTTTCAACTAAGTTGACTTCACAGTTAACGAATAGACTGCGATTGCATTTGATAGAAAACATCGCTATAATGTTGCAAAGTCGATTAAAACTTTGCAGCCAGTTCGTTCTTTTTATCTCAAAACTTTTCACTGCCACTTAAATCATGCCACAAAAATACCAGTCTGATGAGAGTGAAACTGCTCAGAAAACGAAGACGAAATGCCAATTTACACTATTCGAAATAGCTTTCAGAATTGCGAACATTTTCTTCTTTTAAAACATCTAAATTTCCCGAAACTACAACTCCAGAGACATTTATCATTAGCGGAAGGCAACAATCTCAAACTCACAGAAGTACAGCCTTCACTGATAAGACGAGCAGTGGTAGGTTTGAAACAATACATTTATCAATTAAATTACGAACTTCTAGAAGCACAGCCTCATCGGAGCTTACTGGGACAGTATTTTAAGGGACGGAATGGCAACACGACATTAAAGGCTTAAGTTGTAGTTGCCATTAGGTACCTTTCACTTCCTTGTTCCTCGCGGGGTCTTACAGGTTTACTTTTACTTTCTATTCTTTAATGAAAGCCTCTAAGGTTTCTAATAAAAAGAGAGATCGTTTCTCTTGAAAATGGCGGTGAAATTTTGTAAGTTTCCCCCTCCCCCTCCTAACTTCTTTACCAACATCTTTCATCAGATAAATGAGTTTTCTGGAAAAATTAGTAATGCTTGGGAAAATTCAAAGAAGGTTTAGGCTTGTTTTGATAGAACTTGCATCTAGTTATTAAACCAATTTTACTGGCAGTGCATTAATATTTTCTTTCTCGTTTATTCAGTTTTTTTTTCTTCATCTCGTCGAAGGTTTTGTTGGGAACATTTTCCAATACAACTGAGTTGTGTGCTTAGTTTTCTTCGATGAAATGTAATTAACTCAAATGAATAATCGAACACTTTGCTTATTACGGTGCAATTTAATTCTTTTTCCTTTTATTTATGACATGTTTGGTGTGCACTCAGAAAGTAGCTACTTGTATGTTATGTTCGTAAAGGAACTTTATTTACTACTAGCTGTTTTATTTTTTAATTAAACGTAATTGTTTCGAAATGCTATGGAAAATAATCATAAAATGTTGCCTAAAGTGATATATTTACTCACTAAAACTCGTTAATAAATGCTTTAAATACCATAATAAATTAGTTATTTGATTGTAATTTTTTCACGTTAAGTTTTAGTTTGAAAAACCTAATCATAGGAGAATAAGTGAATCATTCGTTTCTTTATTTTTACGAACCTAAAATAAAATAAATATTAAGAATATTAAGTAAGTGTTCTTTAATAATTTTAAACCTCAAATAAAAATATATTTATATAGCTTAAACATCAAATTATTTACTTTATAGTCATGAAATAAATATTAAATTGCTATATGAAATATTTTATTGAATATAAGAATAGGAAAAATAATCGATATATTGTAGATGTTGAGAATGGATATATTGAAGAATAATCTATTGTTGAATTGAATTATAAATATGTGATGAATAATTTTGAGTTCCAATGAAATAAATAACATTGAAAGGAAAAAATGGAGTGTAAAAAGTAAAGGAATAAAGTTATTAAATCACTAAAGAGATAAGGAGAATAATCATAAAAATAATTTAATTAATTTTTCCTATATCAATAGTTTATAACAAAAGAAAGGAAAACAATTTCACTCAAAAATGATAGCTATAATGAATGAAAAAGAAAAATTTAGAAAATTTTGCATCAGAGTTGGCTAACAGTTTGATTTTTTAACTTTGAAATGAGTTGTTAGAAAAATTAATGCAACTTCGAATTAATTGTGTTGTCAATCTTATGTTAGTTTTCTCTTAATATCTATTTGTATTGACATTAGAACTGGCAACTTAAACATTAAACTATTTCATCACTCAACTTTATGGCCATTTTTTTAAGGCTCCGTCGTTACATGAAATGATCCTTTTTTGCGAATAATATGTTATTTTCATAACTACTGTGAGTAAGTTACAGTAACTCATGACTGTTAGGACAAATTTAGCTTTTCTGAAGCCAGAGCTGTCTTTTTCTATTCTGAAAATAGTGCAAAACATCAGCTGCAAAACATCAAATAGTGCAAAACAGAGGAAAGCCGCAGCTTTATGAAAATGAAAATGATTTGCAGTCTAATTTTCTTAATACTTAAAAACTTACTCCAATGCTGCATTATCTGGACTCATCAATATCTCTGGGCTGTAGAAACTGAGAATGAGGCAATGATTTCAATAATTTTCATCAAATTGGAAAAATGCGGCCAAATTGGCTATTTTCAAAATGTTTTATAAATTTTAAAATATTTAAGTCATTTGTCCGTTCTAGAGACTAGATGAATCTTTACAGAAAGTTGACATATATAGTTGAAAATCATCGCTTTGCTTCAAATGTAAGGCACTTAAATAGTATTTTGTTTTTATTTTCCTTGGCGGACAGAGCTTTGTAATACCTTGTTAATTAACTCCCACGAATTTTGTAGTCTTGAAACTATTATGCTTATCTAAGCATTTGTTTCTCTTTTCTTGGCAACTTTTCGTTCTAGGCAGTGTAATATTATCAATACATTTTTAGACTACTTATTAAATGGGACTCAGCATCTCTTAGATGTTAATAATTGCTTGCTACTTGAATTACATTAAATTATTTTTCTCATTACGAACGAAATTATTCAAATTACATCTACTGCGAGGTTGCATGTAGAAATCCCTCGGTTACGCAAGCTAAAATGCCATAATTCGCTGTTTCTTTGTCTTTATTTCCCAATTTCGGATTCCTATTACTTGTTCTCAATTTCTGCTTTTTCAGCCTTTTGATTACTTTTTAGAGTTTATCCACTAAAATTATGGCTAATATTTCGTTTTTCCTGAATAAAATTGAACTTGATGACTCATGAAATATCATATTCATCGGATTCTGTTTCCAAAATTATCATCAGAAGGACTCAATAAAAGCTATTAAGATAGGTGATTATCGGAATGAGGATAATTAATTAATATAAATGAATTTCTCCATACATCAGTTATTTTTTTTCCAATGGTCTATGAGACATGATAGTCAATAAATAGATAGGTCAAGACATCGAACTTTTTGATGACGTAAATAATTTTGGTGATCTTTTAATAGTTTTAAATATGGGATGTTTCTATCTGTGCATTCTTTGTGAATGATGGTTTGGCTTTATTATACAGTGTGCCCATAAAATCATGATTAACACTATGAATAGACTACAGGAAAAAATTCACCATTACTTTATAGACTTACTGTACATATTTGATTTGTGTTTGGAATAGCATGCAAAACTAAAAAGATCCGTGGTCTAAAGAATATTGATTTAAATAGAAGAAAATCACTACCGACTAAGGAAATGACGATTCAATAATGTTAAAAATTTTTAGCATAATTTCAAAAATTTTGAAACTGAAAAGGGGGAATGTCGAGGATATTAGAGATTTTTCAAACAGCCCTTTGATTCCAAGCACTCTCTCTACGGAAATGGATTGTTCATTTTATTTTGAAAATGTGGGAACTTACGGAAGGATTGTCTGTTTTTTTTCCCGAGACAAAGACAGCGATAAAATTCTCTTTTAAATTTCTTATCTGGTACCAAGATACTTTCAAAAGAATTTCTACTTTCTTCAAGTTTGTCACATTCTGATTTTTTTTAAAATTTTATAATCTATTTTTTAAAAACTAATTTCAACTTCATTTTTTTAATTGTTTGGAATACACTTTTTTGCTTTAGATGGCAGCGAATTTTACAAAATTTAGATTTGAAAAAAAAAAAAAAACGTCAATTCAAGGAATCAATGGATGGCTCTCAACCTTAAAAAAGCATCGGTTTAGGGAAATCAGAGCAAGTGTATAACGGGAGATGACTCTTTATCGTCGTCACATCAGCATAGGAAATATCAGGCAAATATTTGCTAAGAAAAAGTATTTTACCTCAAAATATTGTCGGGGATACCAACTGAGTGATAAGCGTTAAATGGCCACATTTTACTGCTGGCTTATAATCTCGGTTAATTCGGTAAAAAACTGTTATTTGAAAAATGTTACAAAAATATACACGTTGTCCGGTAAACACTTGTTTGGTCTCCATCGATGTTTTTTAGATGCAAAGGACTATCGCTTTGTATGTGTGTGCCTAGTATTTCCTACACTGATGTTTTTTCTCTCACTCTTTCTTTCTTTCTTTTTTTTTTTACGAGTTAGATTCACCAACTAGTCCCTGTCTGACATTTTTAATCTATCCCAAGTTTGCAAACATCTAAAGGAAAAAGGAGCTTCGTTAAAAATGAATGAAATAATATGAAATAAAAAAAAAATCCAACTTTCAACGACGAAACGATTTTAAATGATTTTTGTAAATAGAAAAGACATGTTATAGCACCTATTTTGCAACGATAAGAAGTACTTCACTTTCATAAGGATGGAGCTTTGAATTGAGAACGGGCAAGTTGAAAAATTCCCAATACCCACGAATAAAATGTTTTTGCGAACATATCCGGGAGATATATTTTATACATTATAAAATCAAAATTTTTTTGCTTATATTTTATTGAAAAAGCCATTCCTTTTAATGATACTCAAAACAAGGTAAAAATGTATAATGCGTTGAAAAAATGGGCTCCCCTGAATAACTTTTTGACTAATGATCGGATCTTCACAATCGAGGACTCAATCTAAATGGTTCGAAAGGATGACTTTAAATATGCACATTAATTATTTCAGACGATATTTCAAGTTACAAAATCAGACACAAAAATGAACTTTGAATAACCATACCTTTTTTCAACGGATTCGATTTTCTGACCCCCAAAATATAGGGAGCAGTCGCAATCTGAGAAATATGGTCCCAAAACTTTGATCAGGAGAGGATTCCAAAGTTTCGACCCTTTAATGCTGATTTGATTTTTTTTTTGCGTATTTAGCTCTATCTCGAGAATTTTTTAAGCGAATCGAAAATTTTTTGCTCACAATTATAAAATTCGTTCGTCCAAAAATAAGTCTATGAAAAAAATAATTTTTTTTTAATATTTATTATTTTTCATTATTTTATTCAATAATAATCGGAAAAACATTTTGAAAGTATACAAGTTTTTGCATCATTTAAAAATACGTAAATTTGCATGGCAAAATACAAAATTTGAGCTAAATCGGTCGAATAGTTTTCTTGCATGGAATTATCTTTGGACAAACAAATTTTATAATTGTGTGCAAATATTTTTCAATTCGCTTAAAAAGTTCTTGAGATAGAGCGAAATACACAAAAAATTAAATTGACATTAAAGGGTCCAAATTTTGGCCCTCTCTGCTAACCAAACTATTCGGACCATATTTCCCAGATTGCGGCTGCCCCTATATTTTTGAAGTCAAAAATCTGAATCCGTCAAAAAAAGATATGTTTATTCAGAGAGAGTGCGTTTTTGTGTCTGATTTTGACAAAACAAAATGTCTGACTTAAACTATCGTCGGCACTAATTAGTTGAGGTCACCCCCCTCGAACCATTAAGATTGAGTCTTAGAACTTGAAGAACCAATCATTTGATCAGAAGTTATTCTGGGTGGTCTGTTTTTTTTTATTACCTTGTACAACATATCTCCTAATTTATATTTTATTTTTTTATACTTTATTACTTCATATTTTATTATTTTGTATTTTATTATTTTGCATTTTATTATTTTGTATTTTATTATTTCATATTTTACTATTTTATATTTTATTATTTTATATTTAATCTATTATATATAATTCTCTTACGTGGCTCCCAAATTTTGGCTGTATTTCTTTTCCGCCGGTGGCAACGCTTTGCTTTGTTTTGTTTACGTTTTGAAAACACCAAAGCATTCTGCCTTTTAATGATGTGTTTCTGATCTAATATATATAATTCTCTTACGTGGCTTCCAAATTTTGGCTGAAGTACTTTGTACAGCTAAATAAGATTCTTTTCACAACACTTAAATATTTACTTTATTTTCTTCATATATCTGTCGGCAAAGAATTCTGTTAGGTTAAAAAACATTTAGCTAAAAAAATAACGAATTCTGAAAGAAATAAAAATAAACAACTTAAAAAATAAAAATGCTGTTGCCAGCCATAGAATTTTTTGAAAGTTAACTTAGCAACATAAATCAAAATGACATAGAAGCGCAACTAGATCAAAATTATGATATCTGATTCGCTTGACGTAACAAATCCTTCAATTCTGTAAGTGTTGTATCGCCAAATGCCCAAATTAACAATTGTGTTTTTAAAGAAATTCTATAAAAAGTTTTAAATAAACAACCTACTGCTTCTTGAAGAACTTGGCTCATTGATTAAAAATATTGTTTTAATTTTACAGTACTAACTTTACTTCTACTTTTATTATTGCTATGACCCTCTTTCATTACATTTTACAACTTCATGCTAAATTTGAGGACTTTAAGTTGTCTTGTGGTTGAATACTGACGTTTAGAAATGTGTACATAAAAAAGTAATATTTAGAGGTTAAGAGTTGCCTCAGAAAAATTTGAATTGTTGACATTGAATTTAACAATGGAAGCAATCGTTTTTGTGAAAATTAAATTGTATTGTTGACATCAAAACTAAAAATATTGTGTTTCAACTTAACAATACTACCTTAATTTATACTTTAGAATTGCCTTGGAGAAATTTGAATTGTTAGAAATGACTTAAATAAAAAGTTGTATTTTAACTGACAAATACTATATTATAATTTAAACTTTTTCTATGACTATACTCATTTTCTTACTCTTTTCTTTGTTTTTTATACATTTTATATTTCTGTGATAAAACAAAAAACTTATAGTTGTTCTGCTTCTGAACACTGATAAAAACAGAAAATGATGGGCATCATCAACAATCAAAAATATATACATTTATTTTACAAATTCCATATTATTAGGGTGGCGCCCTTCAGAGAATTAATAATGCAAAATTATCTTCATCGAAGCCGATGCTTTACATCCGGCGTTCAGTGGCAGACTACTATTTCATACTGTTTCACAACACATGGCTTTAGCCCTCTGGTGGGAAAGACTTTAAAACAAAACTTACAACAGTTACTTTTCTCAACAACTGAAATTTATAATAGTGTGATTAAGAAAAATATGTGAACTGTTTGCAATTTCAAATTAATACTGAAATGTACAGGTTTAGAATTTTCTACAGTGAAAAGTTTTCAGAACTTCAGTATTCAAAAAAGTATACAAAAACTAGACGTTAAGAACGTATCCAATGAGCGAGCAAAGCGAGCTTTGGATTGCGAAGCAATCCGAAATGAACTGCGAAAGCAGTTCCGGGGGTTGGCGAGCGCCAGCGAGCAGGGGGCGAAGCCTCCTAGTATCTTATGAAATACGGCTGTGCTTAGATATTATCTAATTTACTTTTTTTTATTGAAAACAAAATTAGAGCAGGTATTGAGCTCGAGATTGTTATTGTTTTCATTTACATTGAAAACCCCATACATAAAAACAGAAATAAAAAAGTGTTAAATAAATTCGAAATTTCGCTTGATTTTAGGGAATCCACACCTTGTTATTATATATTTTATTATTTAATTTTTAAATTGAAGACAAATCTGTGCAACAATTGCTTACCACAATTATTGTCCATCTTATTGAAGCAATCATAAACGGTCAATTGTAACTTAGCCAAGCTATCCAGTCCTTCGTTTAGCTTTTGGAAAGTAGCTAATCGGACACGTTTTGGAAATTAGGATTTTGATGACCGACTAAATTGAGGGCTTTGGGATAATAGGGAGAGGGGAGAATCTGTTCCGGTTAGTTTATTTTGGCAGCCAATTAGGCAACTAACTCTTGATTGGGCCCTCAGGTGCTAGAGTCAAAAGATGGTAACTCTCTATAAGATCTCCTACCAAAGAAATGAGACACCTACAAGAGCTGTAATCAGCTACGCTGCAATAAGCTGTTAATTGTAATGAGCTGAGAAATAAAGTCTCTTTTTCATGTAAATCAAAACTGGTTGACTAATTTTATTTTTAAAAATATAGTTAATCAAATTATAGTAATAAGATTTCGGAAATTTTCGTAATATAACTATAAAAATTTAAACTACAATCTTGCTTGTTAAGATCAAGTCTTAATGTATTTTTCTTTTGGGATTTTAATTTAAAATAGTTAACTTATCTGACAGTCATTTCCAGAAATTTTCTCTGCACGTAGGATTAAAATTTAAATTTCAAAGATAATAATGAATTTTTTAAAATTAAAATATACCCTAAGCTGTTAATATATATAACAAAATAAATTATTACAAGATTGCAACGTATGATGAAGATATATTTTTTTCTATGGAATGAAAGATTTTGATTTAAGTTATATGTTTATAAATATGTAATAATGAAAATAAATACTAAAATAAATTATTTCAAGTATGTATCTATGGGGAAGAAATATCATTTTGCTCGTAGGTGCTTCTATGATGCGATGATGCAAAAATTCTTAATGAGTATCATCGGTTTAATATGAATAATATCTGATTATTTTACAATGATTGCTAAGCATTTGCACTTGCCTCTATCACTTATAAAAGCCTTATTAAAATAGTGACCCCACCTCATCCCTGTTCAATTTGAGATACTGAGTCTTGAAACCTATATGAATGAAGAAACTTCTTCATTTGTCAGTTTTTTCGTGCCCTCAATTTAAATGTAGAAATAAACTGGGCATTTTCTAGTTTTAAAATAATATAGAAATGACTTGCTTTAACATGAAATTGAGGTTAACTTAATTATTCTAATAAACAGACTTAACCATTCTTCAAACTAAGCCATGTTATAACTAGTGAACTTTTGTGCCAATGAAAAAATTATTTTTAAAAATGAATCAAGTCAATTCATGAAATGTATTGTAAAAAATTGAAGAGGAATAAGACATTTTGTAACATTAATCTCTTAATTTTGAGATACTATACAACCATACAAATTTACTCAGAAATTGAGCTTTGTAATAATTATTCTTTAATGTACAGTTTCCCATGGAAACATTTTTTTGAAAAAATAACCTACTATATGGTAATGACATTTCTGGTAAAAAAAACAACAACACAATTCTGCTTATAAAACTTAAATATACAATATTTAAACCATTTATTTTGTAATTTTTCCGCTCATAAGGTATTTAAAATTATAGCTCTTATTAACTGTTAAAAATAAATCATTGAATAATTGAAAATAATTGAAAAACTATAAATAAAAACAAAACGTCTTATGATAATATGACATTATAAATTTTTGTATAGTTAAAAAGGAAGGAATGATTTTATGTTGTACCTCAAACTTAGGGGTTACAGTTTAAAAAGTTCCATTATTAAATACCTCTAATGGGAAAATACTTTACTTCTTTTATTCTTTTTCATGGTACTTAATCTTCTTAAGTATTCCAGAACCTCTTTATTTTTTCATGGCAAATCAGAATTATCCGTAAAGTGAAGTAAATTAAAAATTTCTTTAGTTACTCTACCCAAACACGCTCTTCAAAGCATTGAAAATTAAAATCTCTGAAACTTAGTTACTTTCACGGTCTCTGGATGATTACGTCACGAAAAGACCCGTTCGAATTCTAGAACGATGCCTTGAGTGATTCGAATCTCTTGAGGGCAATTGTGACAAGCGTTCTTCTGATGACTCATTTTAACAATTCCTCGTCCCCAAAAATCTCTTGCCAGTCCAATGGATCACATGATTTCCCCTAGGAGATGGGCTATACGCCCTTTCATCCATTGCACGTCTTCTATCGTATCGTGTTCCTCGACTTGTTCAGACATGTTCGCTATAGGTACATCCAATATTTTTTTTAGTTCTCTTATTCAATCTTTGTTCTTTGGAGAAAGTTATCGATTAATTTGCCTTCTTTTAAGTTTTGGAAAGTTAATGAAAAGTGAATAATAATTTAAATCAAACCGTTTAAATTTGTGATTAAATTTGTCTGATTCGTTCAGACATGTTTGCAATTGGAAAATTTAATATTCAAGCTGTTTTTTTTAATATCTGCTAGTAGAGGAAAGCTATCGAAATTTCGATATTCTGTAAATAATTTAAAAAGACGAAAAAAATTATTAAAATTTTTTGACTCAAACGTATAAGTTCAATTGGCTAACCACATTTAGATTCGTCTGCACTCTTCATATCTTTTAGCCCTTAAATAAATTTTTCGAAGAAACTAAAGCGGTAAAATATTGCTTGATTGAAGAGCTTCATTCGTTTCAAAATGATATATATTTAAAATAACAGTCGTCCTGTTTCAAAGCGCTCAAGAAACAAACGCCCATTTTCAAGACTTGCCAAACGTGAATGAAAATTATGAATCGTTTTATTTATATGAATATTGATTTCTTAGTTAACCACATTAATTCCCTATTACTTCTTCATAGTTGGTGGAAATACAATTAACCCAGATTCGCCTTTTTCAGCCGCAATGGTTTTTCTTGTTCTGTTTTTTCTTCTTTATTTTAATTCTTCCTCGACTATACAGAGGTTTTTTTTAGTTTTATTTCTCATCCTTTTTTGTTGACACTTTTTCGTATTATATTTTATAATTGTTTCTTCTCATTCACGTCTCGTAAGTCTTGAAAATGGGAGCTTATTTTTGAGTGCTTGAAACATGACTGCTATTTCTAATCTATATATATTTGGAACGAAAAATTTTTTTAATCAATTTAAATTTTTTTGTTATGTTTTTGAATGTTTATTCAGTTTTGGAAGTCATTTTTTTCACCCACAGAATCACTAAAAGTAGAACAAAAAAAAGAAACAGGCTAATTATAATTGTTAAATAATTTGTAATCAACTATAATTGTCTACTTGGACAATGTGTTTAAAGTTTCGAAAGGTAATTTTGTATACTCGTATAGAATATTTTTGACTGATTCATAGATTCATAAGGATTGAGAGTTTTGCTTCCCAAATTTTGCAACGATTACAATTTTTTTAAATGCATATCATATTTATAATTTATACCATAAATTGTAGGATTTTATTTTAAATTTCGATATTAATTTTTGCTATGGAATTTTACTTAAAAAAATCTTAAAAATAGCAAATATTAAATAAATAATGGAAAGAAGGTTGTTATAAGCTTTTTTATTTGTTTCAAAACTTATTATTGGTAAAAAAATTTAACGTAAGGAACCCTTATGATCATTCCATTGAATTCTAGTATTTTCTGTGTTTTGTGCGTTTAGCACTTTTTGAGAACCGATGGTCTAGTGGTTAAGAATTTGCAGGTGTTATCGATTAATTTGGGGTTCAAATTCCAGAAGAGGCACTTGTCGCATTAAAAAAAAGAGATGTAAAGGAATTTATCGAATAATCAATGATCAAATAATCAATGATCTAGGAATTTATGATCTATTTACTGATCGTGATTTTTTCTTCGGTATTTTTTTTATTTTATCTTTTTCTCTGATTTCTAATACATTGCAGTTATATCTAATAAATAGGTTGCAACTATTTCTAGTTATTATAAGTAGGTTTAATTACAATTATAGCAGAGGCGACGCTAATTCAACCTCAAAAGTCACTAACCAAAGTCACCAGCCAAACCACTCAAATTAACAAAGCTTAAAATTCGGAAACTGCATTGAGTATATGAACTCTGCACATCTCTCCATATAAAGCTAAAATTGATTTTATTTTCTATCTGGGGAAATAAACTTTGTTGAGTAATAATAATTAAAAAATATATATATTGGTAAACAACGGTTAAATTTTTCAACCAAAAACATGTTTGCCTAGGATTAAAAGCAATTGAAAAGAAAATCAATGAAACTTCTCAAAACAAAATCTGCATTTGGGTGCAACTCCCTTTTACATGAAAAATTTTAGCTAGACCATCAAAACTAACTACGTTATAAATGGAGAAGCGGATTAGTTTGTCTTACTAATATTGTTCCAACTTATAATCCTTAGGTTTGAACATCATAAATTACCCTTACTATTTATAAATTATTTAAAACCACTTTTATCGTTTCATAATTTGGAAATAAGAAGAGATTATTAATTTTAACAGCATGGTTCAGAAACAACCGCTAATCCTTGTGAACATGTATTTATATTTAAATATTTGTAAATGATAAACAATTAAAGAATTTTGCGCAACTTCACTAGTTTTGATGAAAACATAGAATATCAATGATTCATCGACTCGTGGGATTATATCGAGCAATTGTTAACAATTATGGAGCTGTTAACAATCGAACTATTTGGAACCATAACGAACTACATCGAACAATCGTCAACAATTATGGAATTGTTAACATCTTATTTTGAGCTATCAATGGTGAAAGGATATATTTTATGTTAATAAGTGCCATATTTTTTATAAAAACTGGATGTTCAGAAATAACATTCAACAAAGTACCACTTTCAGTATTATGTGCAGTAAGTTTCATTAATTTCTGACAGTTCCTCCATATTACTGCAATTTTCAGCATATTGCTGCAATTTTCAGCATTCCTCCATATTGTCTATTCATATTGGGTTAAAAATATAGCATTATTGTCTTATGGATTTTAATACTTTTCTGGTATAATTTGTAATGTGTAGCAAATCTCCTTAAAAAAAATTTTGTTTTTTGAACTGTAACATGGAAGCTTGAATTCAGTTGTATTTAACTTAGTCATTTTGATTTAGTTATTTACTGTTTTTGTATACTTCTTTTCAAAAAAATGCTGGTTTCTCCCTGCATTTATGAAAATTGTTACGGCTGTATTATATGGCTGCCATGCACTCTATAAATATTTTATGGAGTTTGAGTAATCATTACTTTTACTCTTAGAAATATAATAGAATATTTAAGAAAAAAAGTTTTATGATGTTTTATTTTTTAATTAAAAATGTGACTGAGATTGGAGAGGTTTTTTTTTTGTTGTTGTAAAAATAAAGCTCATGCATGCATCTTAATGAAGTTTGTTGAGAAAAAAACCCCATCAAATAAACCCCTTCTTATACCCCATTTGTTACCTTTAGCTTTTTATTCATTTTTTTCTCTCGCTTGATTCCCCGAAACAACCTCTTTTTTATGGATCTGACAGACTCATGAATAAATAAATAGGAAAAACGTTCTATCTTACGAAATGGAACTTTTGTGTACATGTCAGCGTTAGCGATGGTCACAACTTCGTAAGACGGGTCGCAACAGCCGTTGCTTTGTTGCCGATACATTGTATGCAGTATATCTGCTTTATTCAGAACAAGAAGCCTCTGAATATTCAGTTTCAAATGAATTTTTTAGTATCATCAATATCTTTTAGACAATGTTGGGACTGGCGAAAAAACACTTAATGGACTTATTGTAGATAGATAGTAGCAGGTGTTGCAATGCATTGGTGTGTTTGTGATGATTGTAAAACATCTTAATGTAACTACACATCAGAAATAAAATCATAAAGATATTTCAAAATTTTACCAAGAAATTTCGTACTCTTATGATTTTGCTACTATTTTTCTTTCTAAGCAAATGTATATCATATTCTTATATGTAGCTTAAAAACAAATTGCAAAACAGTTTAACGAATTGAAAATATATAGTAAGTATGTTAAAACTTATAAATTGAAGTGAAGACAAAATTTTACTAAATAAAACATTACATTAAGGAACAGCATGCAGGCTATTTATAATTTCATCTGTAATGTTATGTTCTGAGACACATAAAGTTGTAGATATTAATCGTTTTAACGGAGTTTGTTTAGAAGTCTTGCGCTGTAAATAAGTCGTAAATTTCTCGTTTAGTATAATTGAATATCTATTGTAATTGAAATATATTTAATGTGTTTAAATTTCAGAAAATCTTTTTTTTTTCACTTGTAAATAAATGATCACTCGCAATTTTCAAACTGCTCTGATTTAAAGAATGGCTAAATAATAAACGTGTACCACACGTAGCTGGCTGGAAAAACACATAATGAACACAAACTACTTCAATTTTTACCATTTTAATACATTTTTATATGGCATTTCTAACAATTATTAATATTCAATTGTATTAAAAAAATATGTAAGTATGAGTTATTTCCCCTTCATCATTATCGTTCAACGCTAAACCACAATATAACGTAAAGTGGCTGCAATTTCTATAACGAGTAAAAATGAATCACGTTTTCACTCAAGTTGAACCACCATATTATTATGTAATCAAGCTTAAGAGGAATTAATTTTAATTGTAATGTGGATCTATTTGTCTTAAAATTTTCACCTTGTATGATTTTAAGAGAAAACCAGTTTATATAGAACCAATTTATTCATGTTTAAGGCCAAAAAATCATGTTGTTAGCATTTTATAATGTGATTAGTTGAAAAGTTTTTAATATTTTCTAATCTACCTGGCATTTTTTAGACTTGTTGCAATCAGATAATATTCTTCAGGCTTAGTGGAAGTTGTGCAAAATATAGTTCAGTGGGACTAATTTTGCTTAGGCTTGTTGTAACAAACTTGTTAATGTTCTGGACACAGCGTAGTGTCGACATCAATATGCCGCAATTGTTCAATGAATTGAATCCTCACCTTACAATGAAGTGACACAGGTTTGAATCTCCTCGATTTGCTGGTGGATGCGTACGCTGCTCCTGACCGCAGTGCTGCCATGAAACATCCTCAGTGGTGGACAGGCTATGGGTTAGAATCCCCTTACCATTCTGCTCACCATTAGAGATTTTTGTGTTTTTTCCCCTCATTTAACGTAAATGAGGGGTAGCTAAATCAAAAAGTACTCCGCTAAGGCTAGTTTGCAACAATTTTTGATCCAAGAGCTCCCTTGTGTTCTAGGTCCAAAAGTACAAAGTCATGAAATTGAACATTGATAGTCATGAACTCAAAATTAGGTAGCCTGTTCCACACACGTTACTCACTACTCTGGGCTAATTGCAAACTGTCTGAAAAAAATTCTACTAAGGATTAGATTTTATACATTTTAATTAACACAAAATTATCAATTTAATTAGAAAATTCATGACTTCCAACTAATCTGGCTTATTACAAAATAAAAGTTTGCAATGATCAGAATTATTCAATTCATCTTCGATCTACAATGCCAACTTAAGTTAATATACCAGTAACTATAGCCACTAATATGCCAAAAATATCTCCCCTTTAGTATTTTTTCAAATCTTTTAAAGGAAAAATAAAATAAAGAACGTTATCTAAGAAGTTTTTCTTATCATTCAATCGATGTTTCTGTCCTGAGTCTCCATGCAAAACTACAGATCTTCTGAAATAGACGTGATCACGGTTTTTTGTGCGCTTTTTATGCGTTTTCTTTCAAAACACGTCGCTTTGACTGTAAGAACATTGACATAAACCTCGTTAGCACATTGGGAAGAAAAATATTCCCTTTACCACATGCTCGAATGTTTTTATCAAACCTCCAAGGAAATGTTTCTTTTTCTTCTTTCTCGTTTTAAGTCAACAAAAATATAGTTCACATCAAAAAGCAAATCCAATCATAGTTCTGAATATATCCATTTTTTCAGAGCCTGCTTTACAACTTCGTTTGTAAAAATATTAAATATGGAATATTTTTTTAAATTCGTGAAAACACATCGTTTTTTTTCCAGATCTTTTTTGCAATTTGTTTAAACTTTTTTGTATTTTTTTTTATATGGATACGCATACGTTAATATTTTTTTCCAATAATAACATTCTTATCATGTTTCAATTGATAGCATCAAAAAACTAAAATTTTAATGATTATAAAAACAGCTTTAAATTAATAAATCAATTTTATTCTAGGTTTAAAAAGCTATCGTACAATGGTGTGAAAAATTAAGAGAGTTTACATCTTTTGTTGCATTTTTTTTGTAAACAACTGAGTGAAATGTAAACCAACTGCTGTTAAAAAAGATTTAAATCTTGTGTGTCGAATACGCAAGCGTGTACGTGAAGGTAGACATAGCTATTAGAGAAATAGGCTTTATAAGCCCGCTTGCTAAAACTGCATTTCGCCCACTTGCACATCTTGCCAAATTACCTAGCTTTTTTCTTTTTTTTTCAATCTTAATTGAATCTTCAAATTTAGTTTCAAGTAACAAAAATGAGTGACCACCAACGTTTAGACGATGAAATGTGGTAGCAAATTGTGGGGATTCTTGAAGGCTAGTTTCAAATCTAGTTCAATAAAGGGGCTAGTTTCACATCTAGACTTGTAAAAAATTCATTTTAACTCCAAAAGCTGCTTGCAATTTGCGGAAACGATTTTAGAATTCCAGATTTATTGAGAGAAAGCCCGGATAAGATCAACCATGAGCCACAACAGCCAATGAAGATCAGTATTTGTCGCTTAAAAAAAAGGTGCAACAGGAATGCTGCTGCTTCTTACCTCTCTCGTGACCCCTATGCTCCCACAGGAAGATGAGTTTCAAGAGTTACTGTTTCCAAGAGTTACTGTGTCTACTGTTTGTGTCCGTCTGACTTCTACCAACAGAAGAGTCCGTTTAGAATGGTGCATAGATCACACAGATTATAGCATGGATCAATGGTCAACCATTATCTTCACTGATAAGCCAGCCTGACCACTAACTCTAGATGTATTTTTAAATTGAGAGAGCCAGAGACCCGCTATCTGGCTTCTAATGTCCGAGAAATAAACCGAGAGATTAGAATATAGTTGCCGAGTTTTTCTAATCTGGGCAGGCACAATGCTGGATTTCAGCACACCTCTCTATGGCTTTGAAAAAGGTATAAGGCTGAGGTTTTACAGCCTTATTTTTGACCTTTCATAGATGCACTAATTCCTGATTTCATGCAAATGGATGAAAGCAAAGCATTCCAGGTCGACTATTTTCTGAAAAGTGAAGATTTACACCGGAAGGATTGACCAAGAAGATCTCCAGACCTCAACCCTATATAGCATTTATGGGATGCTTTAGGGAGGGCAATTGTAACACGTAGGCCCCTCCGAGAACCATCCAGTGTCTGAAAACAGCATTCCTGAACAAGTGGCACAAACTGCCACAGGAACTCAAAAACTAATTTATTTCCAGAATTAAATCACAGTGTATATCCGTATAAGGAGCTATGCCCCCTATTAAACCATTTTTCATTCAATTCTTTTACCCTCTGACAATGATGAGTGTTACGCACTGTGACGCGTGCGTATTATAAGTTTTGAATGTTTATTATTTTTACATTATATCAATCTATGTTCCAATCAAATTTTATTAAAATGCTTCTACTAGTTCTTGATATAGTAGACCAGTGTTTCCCAAAGTGTGGTACGCGTACCCCCAGGGATATGGGAACAGTTTAGAGGGGGTACGCGTTCTTATGCGAAATATCTTGCAACATATGAGGATTTCAAAAAATTTTATTTAAAAACAAAACTAGCCATGAAAATTTACGATTACGTATTTTTCTATTGGCTATTTTTTGCAGAGTTAACAGTTAATAATTAGTGATGTCAACAGCCAGTTGTGATTCTTAACTTTCGTGCATTTTTAATAGTAAAAAATACATTCATATTTTTATTGGGGGTACACAGCGTTACGAAAAATTTAGAAAGGGTACACAAAATTCCTAAGTTTGGGAAACGCTGTAGTAGACCAAATATAGAAATTCTATTAATTTTTAACATCCTTGTATATTAAAGAAAGAGAATTGACCTATGCCAACCCCTTTAATTTTTTTAAAGATAGCCAGTCGCTGTAGTAAACTTTTTTTTATGTATGATTGGATATGCAGCAAATCTGTAAAGAATGAGTGCTACTGATTAAATAGGCGAATTCATAAAACATGTTTCCAGTGAACGAACATATCAATAAATCAAATAACTACTAAGGAGAATTAAAAAGTTACTGTAATATAAAGGTGAATTTTTGAAAATGTGGGAATCAATATTTTAATGAATGAGAGAATCAGTAGATATGAGAATCAAGGAGTGGATGGGATAATTGTACGATGAATAGGTGTAGCAGTATTTTAGTGAATGAGACACTCGGTGAATAGACGAATCAAGAAGTTTATGTAATGAATAGGCGAATATGTGAATTTTGTTTAATTTGATTTAGTTAATTTGATTTTGTTTAATTGTTTAATTTGATTCCTTAATTTGTCGAAAATTTGATTTAGTTTATAAGTAAAGATAAAAAGTTTATAAATGTATGATTCTGTTGTGTATACTAGTCGAAGGAAACACTTTTCCTGTTTATTTAAATAATCTTGTTTCTAACAGAATTAAACACATATTTAAATAGCACGACACCTTTTAAAGAGTCCAATAGAAGTTAATTTAGATAAGCGGTGTACTGCGCATGAAAAAATGGATCACCCTGAATAAATTTTGATCTAAGAACTCGAGAGAGTGATCTGAAATATGCTAATCAATTAGCGAAGACGACATTGTAAGTTACCAAATCAGAAACTAAAACTTACTTTCCCTGAATTAACATACCATTTTTTCGACTGATTCAGATTTCTCACTTCTTAAATGTAAGGGGAAAAAGCAATCTGGAAAATATGGTCCCATTAGTTAAGTCAGAATAGCTCTCCAAAATGTTAATTTTACTTTTTGCGTATTTCGCCATATCTCGAAGACTTCTTAGGGGAAATGTCATATTTCAATATTTTCATTTCAATAAGGAATTTATATACAAAAACCTTAATTATATATTCGGTAATAATCTTTAGCAATAAATTGTACAATACCATTAAAAAAATTAAATAATTATCCTTAACATTGTAAATCACAATATAATTGCATTCGATAATTATCATCACTGATATTTATTGTGATATAGTATTCAATAATTATTATTGAAGGTAATGATCCCGATCTTATTTGATGATTATCGTTATCGATACTACTTTTTGCAGTATCAAGTTCAATATTTATCATCGCTCATTATGATTTCGATATTATCATTTTCGATAATTATCGTGTAGTCAATGGCACAAGTTATGAGTCTATAAGTTATGAGAATATATTGTAAAATATCGTTTTTTTTCAATTTTGAAAAAAATATATATAAATATTTCCAAATGTTTATCATTCATTTCAGTATATATCATTCATATGCATTGTTTTCTAGAAAAAATATGCACATAAAGAAGTTTTAAGATTTTCAATACCATTAATTCTTATTTATTAAAATAGTACTTTCTGTGCATAAAAAACTTCTTGTTTTGAAATTCATAAGAGTTTTTATTCAGAACGGTGAATAATTAAGTGCACAAATTTAATTTATAGCACCTCCAAATTCCTAATTAAATCACGAAAAAAAGCTTACAAATATAATTAAAAAATTATGTACCTTCAGAAACTCCATGCATTTATAAGAAGCTCTGAAGCTGAATACATAATGTATATCTTCTTAACAATATGTAAAACTCCGGATAAAAATGAATTTAATTAACTTTTTAGCAGCTAGTAATTAAAAACGATGTGTTATTTATTCCATGGGAAAAAGATATTTTTCTTCATTACAGCAAATATTTTAAATTTATCGAAAATAACTTTCAGATATTAAAGAAATATTTCTAGGATTTTAATAATCAATCTTGATAATACAATGCAAATATGAATAAAATATAAGCATGATGCTGAGAGCCGTTAAAAATCTACATCGTTCGCCGGTGGGCTTCTAAATTCTTACCATAAGCGAGGAATAAATATAGGAAGATTCCACTTTTGTCACTATTTCTGTCATATTAGTCATTAAAATATGGAGCTTGGCTAATATCTTGGAATTAAGCCGACAGCGGTGGATCGTCTTGGAATCTCATTTACATAATAAAGACTCACGATATTTAGAGGTGAAGAGGTGGCAACGGCCAGGAAATGACCTGCTTCCTTCTGAAATATGTGCATAGCAGCGCCTCTAACGGGATTATTATTATTTTTGTCTCATTTCTTAATCTTTTAAAGGTGAGGGCTCTTGGGTTTAATTTTTTCTATGGTCTTAAAGTTCGAGGAAATAGTATTTAAAACTCAAAGAAATTTAAATTACATAAACACACATTTTTAAGTTTGCTTTAATAATTACAAAGCTTAAAAGTTTAGATTTATTTTTGCGTAAGTAAGTGAGGCATTTATTTACCAAATTTAACTTAGAAATATAGTGGAAGATTTAAATGTTTCCATTTATTGTTTGCTTGTTTATTTTGCCGTTTGTAGGCTGTAAATTTTCGTTACTCATTTCTAAATTAATATCTCTTTAAATAAAACGCTCCATGGTAAAAATATATTTTCAGTCTGCATCCTAATAAAATTTTATAATTGAAAAACTTTGAATTCTTTAATTCTCTTTGAAGCTTTGAGGAAAAAATTATAATTAATTTAGAGGAACATAGATTTGTTTCAGATTTATCTTTCACATCGTTGAGTCTGTTAAGTATTATTTATTTAATGTTGCGCATAATATTCATTAGATTAAATTTCATTTTTTGAATATTTTTATCATATTTAAATGTCTAAAAATGTCTTCGTTGAAACATGTGACTTTACAGGATATAATCCTCAGCAAGTTTATTGAAAAAAATCCTAACGTACTAAATTTGAACTCTTCTTTATTTTTTTGTTTTTATTTTGTTTTTATTTTGTTTCATATAAAACATATTTGATGATCCTACAGTAAATTTTCAAGAAGATTATTTTCCTCAAGTTTCACGCATAAATGTTAAGCATTTTCTTTCATGAACATAAAATAATAAGTTATTTTGTAGCATATAGCATAAACAGATTTGATGATCCTTCAGTGTTTTGTTGTGGACATTAGCATAAGATATCATGAATTAACGTTAATTATAGCATTTCTTACATAAATATAAGGTACTAAATCAATTTGTTGCATACAAAGCAGATTTGATGATACTTGAGTTTATTGTTGTGAATTTTATTCTAATATGGTTTCATGCATTAAGGTTAAGTATTGCATTTCCTGCATGAATATAAAGTAATAAGTTATTTTGTAGCATATAATACAGATTTGATGATCCTTCAGTATATTGTTGAGCACGTTCTTATAAGATTTTCCGCATGAACATTCAGTATATCATTTCTTACATAGACATATAATATTAAATTAATTTGTAGCATATAAAACATATTTTAAGATCCAACAGTTAAATTTTATGGTTATTATTCCTTTAAATTATCATATATGAACGTCAATAAAAGCTTTTCTTAGATGAATATAAAGGATATATGAACATTAAATATGCTATTTCAGGTATGAAAATAGAATTCATCGTTTTATTGATAAACATTAATTAAATGTTTCGAAGATAAACGCTAAATAAAGCATTACTCAGAAGAAAGTTATATAAAACGTTTCATTGACGAACATTACATAAAATATTTTATTCACTGCTGAACTTTAAAATGTAGTGTTTCGTAGATGAACAATAAATATAGCGTTTTATAGAAATGTATTATCTCGCATTTAATAAACAAACATTCAAATTGTGTATCATAGATAAATGCTTAATATGACGTATAGATTAACGTTGAAAATGGAGTTTGCATTTTATGTATTGGTATTTTATTTTGTATTTTATGTAATGGCAAATGTATTTTAAAATATTATTTTGGATAAAAAAAAACTGTAAATAATAAAAATAAAAATCATTGTTATTAATAAAGCGGATTCTAATGAAATATTATAGATACTATATTTATTATAGATATTTATTATTTATAACTATTTATTATATATATATATATATATATATATATATATATATATATATATATATATATATATATATATATATATATATATATATATATATATATATATATATATATATATATATATATATATATATATATATATATATATATATACATATATATATATATATATATATATATATATATATATATATATATATATATATATATATATATATATATATACGCCCGGTGGCTGGGCGGTAGCGCTTGGCACTGTCGTGTCACAGGCCCCTGGTTCTCGGGCCGGGCAAGGTTGATTCAGCCTTTCATCCCTTCAGTGGATCTATAAATGAGTACCACGCATGCTTGGGAACTAAACACTGGGGGTTCCGCGTTCGGCTGACCACCTGACCGGAACATCTGCTCCTGCACCCCAGGGCCCAAGGTCAAGAAAATTGAGATGGGCACAGTAGGCCTTGGCCCTCAAGGGCTGTCGCGCCGCTGAGTTTAGTTTAGTTCATATATATATATATATATATTAAAGTTTTTGAACAGAAATATATCTTACTATCATTTTATAAATTTTAAATAAAAAACAAGCTCCACCAAAGATAAATTTAGTATTTTCTAAAAATAAATGTCTAAATTAAATGGACTGAAAGGCAAATCATCTAAGTATACTTAAAGCATATTTATGAACTTTAAGAATATTTAAGTTTCAAGCATATAAATAGCTCAAAATTATATAAAAAGATCAAACAGAAAATTTTACAATGAGAAACTGTTGTAACTACTTACCAAATTACAGTGTTTTAATTCATAGTTCACTAAGAAAAAATCATAAAATCGGAGGGGGGAATCTCAGCATTAATTTAAAAAAACCTTTCTAGTTATACATGTTTTTGAAACTTAGGTTTGAAAAAGGGATAAGTCATTTTTAGACAACTTTTACAAGTATCACTTTATCAATTTCCTCTCTCATTGTTTGAATAATACGCAATCTATCAATCTATCATCTATCTATCTATATATATATATATATATATATATATATATATATATATATATATATATATATATATATATATATATCATCTAAACTTTTACCAGATGCACATAAAGTTACTGTGAGTTCCGCATTAAAGAATTTGACATTAATCTATCCTCCTCTCAAAAGAATATGAAGTTTTCTTTTAGTATTCAAACATAATTCTGTTTTTTTTCTCTGTTTCTGTATTCATAATAAAAAAATAAGGCATATAAATGAAATGATTTTGAATTTCTTTCTTTTTATAAAACCTTTTATGCTATCATTTTCCAGTTTTAAAATATCAGTTCCGAGAAAAATATAGCGTATCTTACCATTTCAGAGATATAAGAGGCTTTTAAAAGCAAAATTTATAATATAAATTTAATATTTAAATACATAAATTCTTTTCAAGAAATGCGAATTTTTAAAAATTAGGTCACCATTGATAGTTTGGAGACTATGTTTTCCATGCAGAAAGTCTCTAATAAAATGAAATATTTTTAAAAATTTAAAAGCTGCGAAACAAAATAATGAAAAGATATCTCGTCATCAGCTCGCACTATTATATCCGATTCAATATAATTTAATATACATGATTTAATGATGAAAGGTGCAAGTTTAACCCATTTACCATACCTCAATTAATAAAATTCTAAAATACTTTCTTAATTTTCTCAATAATTTCTAATAAAAGATATCAAATAGATTCTCTTTACCTTTAGGTATGTTAAGATAATGTAAATGGGCTGTTAATTCTCACTTCAAAAACTTTGTTTCAATAAAAAGCAAAATTTATAATATAAATTTAATATTTAAATATATAAATTCTTTTCAAGAAATGCGAATTTTTAAAAATTAGGTCGCCATTGATAGTTTGGAGACTATGTTTTCCATGCAGAAAGTCTCTAATAAAATGAAATATTTTTAAAAATTTAAAAGCTGCGAAACAAAATAATGAGAAGATATCTCGTCATCAGCTCACATTATTATATCCGATTCAATATAATTTAATATACATGATTTAATGATGAAAGGTGCAAGTTTAACCCATTTACCATATCTCAATTAATAAAATTCTAAAATACTTTCTTAATTTTCTCAATAATTTCTAATAAAAGATATCAAATAGATTCTCTTTACCTTTAGGTATGTTAAGATAATGTAAATGGGCTGTTAATTCTCACTTCAAAAACTTTGTTTCAATAAAAAGCAAAATTTATAATATAAATTTAATATTTAAATATATAAATTCTTTTCAAGAAATGCGAATTTTTAAAAATTTGGTCGCCATTGATAGTTTGGAGACTATGTTTTCCATGCAGAAAGTCTCTAATAAAATGAAATATTTTTAAAAATTTAAAAGCTGCGAAACAAAATAATGAGAAGATATCTCGTCATCAGCTCACATTATTATATCCGATTCAATATAATTTAATATACATGATTTAATGATGAAAGGTGCAAGTTTAACCCATTTACCATATCTCAATTAATAAAATTCTAAAATACTTTCTTAATTTTCTCAATAATTTCTAATAAAAGATATCAAATAGATTCTCTTTACCTTTAGGTATGTTAAGATAATGTAAATGGGCTGTTAATTCTCACTTCAAAAACTTTGTTTCAATAAAAAGCAAAATTTATAATATAAATTTAATATTTAAATATATAAATTCTTTTCAAGAAATGCGAATTTTTAAAAATTTGGTCGCCATTGATAGTTTGGAGACTATGTTTTCCATGCAGAAAGTCTCTAATAAAATGAAATATTTTTAAAAATTTAAAAGCTGCGAAACAAAATAATGAGAAGATATCTCGTCATCAGCTCACATTATTATATCCGATTCAATATAATTTAATATACATGATTTAATGATGAAAGGTGCAAGTTTAACCCATTTACCATATCTCAATTAATAAAATTCTAAAATACTTTCTTAATTTTCTCAATAATTTCTAATAAAAGATATCAAATAGATTCTCTTTACCTTTAGGTATGTTAAGATAATGTAAATGGGCTGTTAATTCTCACTTCAAAAACTTTGTTTCAATAAAAAGCAAAATTTATAATATAAATTTAATATTTAAATATATAAATTCTTTTCAAGAAATGCGAATTTTTAAAAATTTGGTCGCCATTGATAGTTTGGAGACTATGTTTTCCATGCAGAAAGTCTCTAATAAAATGAAATATTTTTAAAAATTTAAAAGCTGCGAAACAAAATAATGAGAAGATATCTCGTCATCAGCTCACATTATTATATCCGATTCAATATAATTTAATATACATGATTTAATGATGAAAGGTGCAAGTTTAACCCATTTACCATATCTCAATTAATAAAATTCTAAAATACTTTCTTAATTTTCTCAATAATTTCTAATAAAAGATATCAAATAGATTCTCTTTACCTTTAGGTATGTTAAGATAATGGAAATGGGCTGTTAATTCTCACTTCAAAAACTTTGTTTCAATAAAAAGGAAAATTTAAATATTAGTAGCAATTCAAAAAATTTTCCAAAATTGATCAATCGATTAAGCAACTACAAAAAAATTTTATAATCACTCCTATAGTCAAAACTAACCATAATTATGCAATCTTTTGTAAGAAATTCTATGTTTAACTTTTAAGGAAGGAGTAAAAAAATAGTAAAAAATTTAAGCTCAGTAATACAAGCAACAATATTATTATTGAAAAAAATTAGCTTTATATAAAAGGTTAAAATTAAAATTAGCGATATATTATTTCCTTACTTAATTATCAGTCGAAAATTTAAAATTTCATTAAAAATTCCCATTAATTTTAAAAGAATTACATACGAGTCGAATACTTTACCTAACTAAACTTGGCACCATTTTCTCCAACTACTTAAGTAAAATTATTAACAATATTATTAAAGAAGGTTTTTCTAAGATTATCACTGATAATCAACCCTTTTTTAGAATTTATTAAACAATATAAAATTAATTCTATTGCGACTTTTTTTTCCAGGATCTCTTCAAAATCATTCCCTTTTCTAAACTACAAGAAGATTTTTTTGTTATTATTAGGATTTTAAAGTATTCTTAATTGCGATTTTGATTATTAGGAAATTCCAATTAATATTTGACTTTTAATAATTATCTTTGCAATTGAAAACATATTTTTATTCAAATTGATTGGATACCACAAGGATATAATTTCTCTTATTAACTTAACTAACTTATTTTTACACTATTATGAAGAAAAAAATTATACTCTTAATATTAAATTTGTTTTTATCTTTATTGATGGTTTAATTATCTTTAATTTTCAAGATTAAACAAATTTTACTCAATAATATTTACCTCTATGGATTAATATTGTTTCGTAATCATGGTTGCAGTATTAATTTTAATTTTTTTGTATTTGGGTATTAAAAGAGAAGAAAATACCTGCATTGTTGATTTATACGATAAAAGAAATGATTTAAATTTAAATATAAATAAACTAATTACTTAAAATTGTAATATTTTTATCAACATTTATTTAAATACCATTTTTAATCAAATGGATAGAAATAAAGGAACATGTAGTAATGTTTATTTATCCAAAAAACAGACAAATTCTTTCAAAATTTGATAAAAAATCAATGGATAACCAACTAATGTATTTAAGTTCTATATAAAATTATTCAATTAACTGTATATTATTATTGCTAATAAACTTACTCAAAAACTTCTTTGATATCTAAATTTATATTTTTAAAATAAGAAAATCCAATTTGGGCAAATCCGTGACTAAAAATCTGTGCAAAACGGATAAATCATTTTTTAAAAAAAATAAATGTTAATTTTTCAAAAATTATTAAAATTGTATAATTAAATATCTACCTTATTAATTATGATCTTCAAATTATCCAGTACAATATTATTACCTTGCGCACATCTATTTTCGAGCCAATCCAAGGTAACTAGCAAATCAAACGGGCTACAGTGCAGCAGTAAGAGGGCACCTTAAGAGATCCCTCTATTTACGCTTCTAACCTGTATTTACGCTTCTATTTTCATATTTTCTAATCTTAAAAACTTATTGCGAAAATATTTTAAATCATTCTTGAAAAGATTTTGTGAAGTGTAAGTTCATTTGAATTCCCTACTCACTGAATATATTACATTTATTATTTTATTTTGTATTTTCTTGCATTTTTTTCTTTCTATTTTCTGCTTGATATATTTAATTTCGTTTATTTTTTACTTAATATGTTCTATTTCCGGTTAAATTTTATATAGGTACTCTCCTCACACTTTGTATTAATATATTTTACTTTGGCTATATTAATACAATATTAGATAGCACTTCTTTTTGTGGATATAATCGTGCGAGCTGATGATGAGATTATATCTTTTCATTATTTTGTGCTTCGGCTTTTTAATTTTTTTAAATAATGTCCTTTTAAATATTTTAAATTTTTTTTACTTTAATCATTTTTTGCTGCTCTTTTCGTTAATTATTTATTATAATTTTTTTCGATGCTTTCTCGATACTTTTTACATGATTAACTTACAAGACGGCAAGATTAACTTACAACTTTGACTCGAAGATTAATTTTAAATTTTAAAAGTTCTACTTCCGTGAAAGTTCTGTTTTGGTATTTCAGTTTTGTAACTGTTTCGTGCACTGTCGTTTCATGCGCGATAATAAATTCCGTCAGAGTAATTCGAAGTTTGTTTTTTGTTAATTTTATACTAGTTAATTAAAGGAATTATTTACATTAATAATACCCGTATGGCTGATAAGATAACTGTTTGATATGCTTAAAAATGTAGATTTTGTAGCTCTGTAATTTTTTTTATCAAATTTGATTTTAGATTTAATTAAAAAATCTAATCTTTCTTACTAATCGATAGCGTCGAAATTAATCTAATTAATCAAAAAAGAAAAATCTAAAAGAAATATTCCTGCGTAGAACAGAAACTAATTTATAGTTTCGTATAAACTTGACGAAAATTGGATAAACTTAAGTGTCTGCTAATATGAAAAACACTACTTTGAAAGAACGCTATAAAAAATTTGAGATATTTTTTTTCACTTATACGTCAAATCAAAATATGAATTTCAGCTTAAATTTTTAGGACAGCGAGTTCACTGCTGTCTTTTGTCTGCTGTCAAAATTTTCAAAAATAGATATTTTTGCAAAATTTTTGAAGGTGCTTCTTTGTAAATACTGTTTATTTTTCAAGATTTACCTATTAAATATAATTTTCTTATTTTTTAAAGCTCTCATTTTACAGTATCGGACCCCGGAGCCGTTGTGGCTAAGGGGCTAGAGTGTGCGCCTTCTAGTGAGATGTACTGCGTTCGGATCCCAGCGACAGCAGATCGATATAAATTCCGCTCCCAGCTCGCATTGAATACACTGCTGACGTAAGAAATCCTCATTAGTTGACGGATCATGGGCTATAATGCCCTTGCCGTCAGGCTAGCTATAAGAGCTTTTCGTGGTTTTCCTCTCCATGTAACGCAAATGCAGGTTAGTTCCATCAAAAAGTCCTCCACGAAGGCAAGTTTCTTCCCATACCTTCCATTGTCTTCAGGATTGGGTTCAAAATTGCAAGGCTACGGAGTTGATCAGTAGTAGTCATAAACCCAAAATTGGGTCGGCTGTTCAATGAAGGTTATAAAATAAAATAAAAAAGTTACGAACTCAGAGTCACGGTTGCTCAAAGAATAGAGCGTTTGCCTCCCAATGAGATGACCCAGGTTCGAATCCCTAGCGGTGGTTGATTGATACGAATTCTTCTCCAGTAGAGTACCATTCACAATGAGGACGTAAAATATCCTCAGTGCAACATGGATTAGAATCCCTTTCCTCTGTGCTAGCCATGGGAGGTTTTCATAAGTTTTTTCCCCATGTAACGCAAATGCGTTTTAGTTCCAATGTTAAGTTTTTCGCGAAGGATAGTTTGTAGTAATGCTTGATCCAGGAGTTCCCTTGTCTTCTGGGATAAGGTCCGAATTGCAAGACATTGATATTTTTAATTTTAAAATTGGGTGGACTGTTCAACTCTGATTATAAAACAAAATAAAAAATAAGGGACCCAGAAACTTTACGAGACATTCGATGCTTAATTTAAAACAATGTTAGGTAGCAATTTTTACTTTTTTGTTCATTTGTCGCCCAATTTATCTAACCTCGCAACATTTTTTTAGAAATTAAATTATTTTAGAATACTATCTACTTTTATGAAGTAAAAGTAATGCAGTAGTAATGCAGATGTCCTTTTGGCTATTTATAACCTGTCCAGCAGCTTCAGATCTATGATTACGAGATTGTTTCGGAAGTAAAGATAGCAGACATGTAATGGTGACCACATTGACAATTTCTTGCTGTTGGTCTCGATAGTGCCATCTCTTTCCACAGACGAACAACTGATCGTTAAAAGAGTGCTTTAATTTTTAATGAAAAATCCATAATTGTATTATCTTTATTATATTTCAAAAATGCTTTTTGCTATCGTAAATTCAATTACACATTTCATCTTCATCACTATTGTACTGTTGTTTTTTACTTTTGACACATTGAAAACTGGATTAAGACTGGCTTGCTGTTCGCATTCAAGAAATGCGAAAGACTTGGAGCAGTAAAGTGCCGAGGCATTATTCTTTCCATCATTTTTTCCTCAAAGTATTCTTTAGAATTGTTTCTAGATGGGTTTCTCTGCAGTTATGTTTTACTCAATTAAGAGAACAAAAACATTTTATTGCTGATGTTAAGATCCGAATGTTTTTCACTAAAATCTCTGTAACAAAAACCATTCCTACTTGAACAATTTGAAAATGTGGCTTATCATTGTAATTTTTTTTTTGTTTGTCATATGCCTGTTTAGTCAGTGGGGGTGCGATTGTTCCTGTTTTTCAGTGGCGCCATCTATGGCCAGGAATTCGACTTCTGCTACGCCATTCACACAACCACAACCAGTTTATAGGGCGGGTCACATTCACACACAAAAAAGAAAGGACATTGTTCCAGACGCAAGTGCGTGAACGCAGATGCAGTGATTATTTCTTACATTATTTACTACATTATTCTTTTGTTGGCAATATATTATATATATATATTGTGTACACTTGTGATAGTAAAACAGTTTGTTCTATGAGATACTTGTTTTAGTGTTGATTGTTATTAGAAAACATTTACGTTTATAACCAACACAGACATAGAACACACAGAGAGAAAAAGAAACATCCAAGACTTGCCCGGGATTCGAACCCAGCACCTTTCTGATGCAACGAAAGTTCTCTGCCCCCTGTACAAGCCGGTCGGCTTCGTTGTATTATCCAAAGCCTTTTAAAATATTCTTGAAGAAACCAAAATAATTTCGTAGCTAAAAAGTGTAAAATGAAAAGAGAGAGTGAAATATCGTATTCTTTATTAATTGTGTGAAAAAGATCGATATATATCTTTCGCAAGAAATACATAGAGAATTATTTTAAAACCGAAGAAGTGGTCATGCGATTTCTCATGCATATCAATAGAATTTAAAACTTGTAAAGGTTTGAGGGACCGGCAATAAATTACAAACGGAAAATAATGTTTTTGAACAGCCTATGCCATACAATATAATGTTAAGCTTATTGTAACTTATGCCAGTTATGTTGGTCATATTATGCAATAACAGCACAAAATTTCATAAACCTGAATCAATAGAATTTAAAGCTTGTAAAGGTTTGAGGGACCGGCAATAAATTACAAACGGAAAATAATGTTTTTGAACAGCCTATGCCATACAATATAATGTTAAGCTTATTGTAACTTATGCCAGTTATGTTGGTCATATTATGCAATAACAGCACAAAATTTCATAAACCTGAATCAATAGAATTTAAAGCTTGTAAAGGTTTGAGGGACCGGCAATAAATTACAAACGGAAAATAATGTTTTTGAACAGCCTATGCCATACAATATAATGTTAAGCTTATTGTAACTTATGCCAGTTATGTTGGTCATATTATGCAATAACAGCACAAAATTTCATAAACCTGAATCAATAGAATTTAAAGCTTGTAAAGGTTTGAGGGACCGGCAATAAATTACAAACGGAAAATAATGTTTTTGAACAGCCTATGCCATACAATATAATGTTAAGCTTATTGTAACTTATGCCAGTTATGTTGGTCATATTATGCACTAACAGCACAAAATATCATAAACCTGAATCAATAGAATTTAAAGCTTGTAAAGGTTTGAGGGACTGGCAATAAATTACAAACGGAAAATAATGTTTTTGAACAGCCTATGCCAAACAATATAATGTTAAGCTTATTGTAACTTATGACAGTTATGTTGGTTATTTTATGCAATAACAGCACAAAATTTCATAAACCTGAAAGGATTACTTTGAATGCTCATATTTCGCGCGACTTTTAAAATTTTTTTATTACATTTTAAAATTACGTTTTTACTATTAATTAAAATTTACTCCATTTTTTGAAAATTTTCTTGAATATTTCTGCAGTTATAGTAAGAAAGTCAAAAAAAAATTAGTTTTCTTTAATAAACATGTTCATATTTTCATGAATATTTAAGATAGGATTTTGTGCAATTGACATAAGTTACAAGGTAATCTTTACACAATTTGGTATAAGGTGTTTAAAACATTTTTTTTTCGTTCTTAATTTATTCTCGATCCCTCAAACTTCTAAAAGCTTTAAACTTTATTGATATGTATGAGAAATTGCATGATGTAAACACTTATAAAGTTTAAAAAAAAAAGATCTACGTATTTCTTGAGAAAGATTAAAAATGAGTTAGAATAGAAGTTTTCCCATTATTTTGTCATTCTTTGTTCAGAGATATATTTACTAAACTAATGTTTCAAAACATAATATTATTTTACTCGCAAAGTATATTTTGCAGCAGTAGCAATTTAAAAATCTTTACTTTTCTATATTTCTTTAAGCAAATTTGTTTTATTTCCAATCACTTTTATTTTTATACGTACGTTTGTATAAATAAAAATTAGGGTTGACACGCCACCCGAAATAAACTATACTTTACTTAGTAAACGTTTGTTTAATAAACTATACTCTTTCATAAATTAGATTTGAATTTTAAATTTTATTTCTGCACAAATACTTATTTAGTGAACTAAAATTTATTTCCTTTTAAAATGTCGCTTTTAAATCAAATTAAGGGTGAAATTGACTAAAATGAATATTCAAAGTTGATTTAGAAAAATTTTGTTAACTGAAAGAACGCGAAATATAATTTGCTCTCGCTGAGTCTGTAAATGGAATATCTAGATACTGGATTGATTAAACTTCTGCCTTAAAAGGTTAAAGAAATGTAGCAGTTCTTTGAGCTTAGGGAAAATAAAATATAAAACTTAAATTCTATAACTAAATTTTACTTGAGTTTAGCTTTTAAGAAGAGAGAAAAATCATTGAACGTTTTTATTTGTGAGGTTTCGCTAGATATTATAGTTTCCAATTTGAAATAGGATTTTCAAATATTTAAACATTTTCTGAAATGGTGGAAGGTTGTTATTATCAGAAATAAGTTTAAGATATTGAAGAGAAAAATATAGTTCTTTTCGAAAGAGTTAGAGAAAATATGACATGAAAAATTTAAAATAATTGGTAAAGTATTATTTTATTTTTTTCCAAATTCTTAAATTGTAAAGGAAATACTAATTTTTTTTAGAGTTTTGAGATATGCTGAAACATTAAATTTTTAAAAATGTAAGATAATTAATCCTCAAAATCATACTGATAAAATTAAAAATATTAATACTTATTAGAAATTCGCTTAAGGTAATTAAATCTTATTGAGAATAAATATTTAAATATTTGAAGCATTTAATATACACTTTTAAAATCTTTGTTAAAAGTGAAGTCTATAAAATTTAGACATTAGGTACAATAAATTAATATTTCAGCGAAGAATAAATCAAAATGGTTACACGAATCCACAATTATCAGGTAAAAAAGATATTTATTCATTTTTAGAATTGTTAGAAATTAAATCAGCAGAATTTAGACATTAAGTACAACAAATAAATATAAAAGCGAAGAGGGTGGGACATCACAATTATGCAGCTAACGGTCATCACTAGTTTAGGTAAAAGAGGCATTTTTGAAAGGGCAGGTAAAAAAAAGAAAGGTAGAATTATTTTTAAAATGAAATCCATAGAATCTGGACATTACAAGGAACAACAATACAAACGCTGGTTAACATATACAAGAAATATTTTACCCACCATAGCAGTTAAATAATTATATTATTAGTTTAAGAGTGCATCTCTTTTATGAAAAAATGCATCTAAAATAAAATGAAATAAAATCTCTCAACATTATCACTACGTAAAAGGAAAATGAGCATCATACTCATTTTTTTGAATAAAAACATTTAGAATGCTGGAATAGTTAAGTTTATTTTTTGTATGTATGTACAAGCTCATAAATAATAGTTTTCTGTATTTAAAAATACACTTGTTTACTCCTTTGAAAATAACACTTAAAATAAAAAAAAGACCTTAGCTTATCACTTCATAAACTGAAATCGCATTCTTCCTACCACGTCCTATGTATCAGAGAAGTGGGAACGCTTAGTAGCCACTCAAGTGAATTTTCAAAAATCCTGGTGCAGACTATATTATCAAATTGCATTAAACTGTAGCTTGTTGAGATTGGTTGTATATTTAATATCAACGATGTGATTTAAAAGTATTCAATATCAGTAAAAAAATCTCATGCAAAGGAAAAGATGATCCCCATAGAGAAGAAAAATGAATATATAATATCAATATTTTTTTCTTTTTTGCATAAAAACACCTAAACGCTTTTCTTTTTTTAACAATTTCTTTTTATTTCGTTTACTTCAACGCTTCTCACAACAAAAAAAAATTCCATGCATAAAAAAAAGAACACCAATTTATTTATGAAAGCGAAAAAAGCCGTTCATGTTTTAGCTCAGAAACACAATCGATTACTTAAAAGGATATTGATAATCGATTTTTCATGCGAAGATCTCGGTTTGGAGGAATTCTGAAACTATCCAAGAATAACCGTTTGGAAGGCGCACAAATTTGTTCCTGGAAACTCGTTACACAAGTCCAAAAGTGTAATAAAAGTCCATTCCTCCTCTGCATAATAAAACGTTCACTCTCCGAGTAACGGCATAGGCAAGATCTCGTTTTCTTAAAGTCATTTGGAATGGACTGCGTCATATTGTTCCATGAACCCCATATTTAGAAACATTACGGGCACAGTTATAGATATTTCTGTCGTTTTATGTCTTTTCCGAAATTAGAAAAATTTAAATACGATTTGTATTTGTCTATCCAAGGAGGAAGATGAAAGTGTTTTCTGAAATGTTTCCGAAATGGTAATGTAAAAATATTATTTAAATAAAAAATATTTGAATAATAGTCTGCTTTTTTGGAAGTTATGTTTATGGTGCTGGTGTATTTTTCTTTTCTTTTTGTATAAAGAAGTTTTCGTTTATATCGTAAAGAGGAATAATAGTATGAGAATCGATATAAATTTTAAATTTATCAGTAGTTAAAGATTTAGTTTCGAATATTGAATGAAATAAACTAGTAAATTCTTTTTTTAATTTAAATAAATAAAATAGTTAATTCTTTTTTTTTGTATTTTTTCTTTATATATAAAGAAGTTTTCGTTCATATCGTAAAAAGGAATAATAGTATGAGAATTGACATAAGTTATAAATTTATTAGTAGTAAAAGATTTAGTTCCGAATATTGAATGAAATAAACTAGTAAATTCTCATTTTTAATTAAAAGTAAATAAACTAGTTAATTCTTGTAATTTGACGAATAACTATTGAGGAAGATGAAATTAAAAATATCAATATGAGTTTTATTGCCGTAAGAAATAAAAAAATATAGTATGAAATTTTCAAATACATCTTCATATTTCATCTGATATTGATGATTTTCATACCGTTTTCCTCGTCTCCGCTCTGTGAGATTCGGTATATACATGGGAGTTTTAGAAATAGATAGCTATAGCTAAGTATGAGATCCTCGCGTTTCAGGACTCAGTCTTATTGGTTCGAGAGATATGACCTCAAATACACTAATTAATTAGTGCAGACGATATTTTAAGTTAAAAAATCAGACACAAAAATGTACTTTCTCTGAATAAGCATATCTTTTTGCAATGGCTTCGGAGTTTTGAATACGTTGTAGTTGCAATCCGAGAAATATGGTCTACTACTGTGTATGTGAACTTTTTTCATACACATTACGTAGAAATATGCCGCCCAAAAATGAAAATTATAAATAAATATTCGAGGGCTTTCTGTCTGAGTGGTTTTGTACACCAAACACTCTGCAACGTGGAGGTAGTGGGTTCAAATCCAACTGATTATCTAGCTGAATTTTCGTGATATTCTTCTCTTACTTGTGTTACCTGTTCCTCAACTTGACAAAAGTTTATAAGTCTTAATGGAACACACACCCTAACAAATATATGTTGTAAGAATGTGTGCTGTTTCAATGTATTGAGTAACAATAAGCAATTGCCGTGAGCACTGACAACTCTGTATATGTAAGTATAACAATTCACCTCCTTTGAAGGGGTAGATTATTTTGAGTAGCAGACAGAGTTGTAGGAATGAAATTCTAGGACGGTTGGTTTATTTAGAAAACGAGGTGAATAAACAAATCTGCAAGGGCCCTCGCTTGTCGAGCGGTATCGCCTGCCAAACGCTGTGCAAAGCGTGGTGGTAGTGGGTTCGAACTCCACTGTTACCCTTGATGTATATTCGTGCTGACCTTCTCTCCATTGTGCTATCTATGCTATTTGACAAAGGCTTATAAACCTAAATTGAGCACACAAACCTACAAATCTACGAGTAATAATGCTAATGTATTCTAATATCCTATGTAAACGACTTGGTGATGTCTCTCCTATTGTGCTATCTGTCCTTTTCTACTTGACGAAGGTTTATAAGCCTATTTTTGAGCACACAAGCCTGAAAATTT